>NC_138206.1:46263903-46636403 GCF_964194415.1 Vipera berus | reverse complement strand
GTAGTGAAGAAGGCAATAATTAGTGTTGGTTGCCAACACATATTTTGAACAACTATTCTCATTATGTCACAGAAACAATGGAGGTAGATATTGAAAGCATTATAATGGCAACAAATCACTCTAAAGAATTCTCTGGAGAAACAGACTGTTTTATAAAGCTTTTCATCTCTCAACCAGAAACTTTGCATTTTTTAATTTCATGTTTTATTGTAAGGTTAATATCAGAGAACCAGTTTGGTGTAGTGGTGAAGGACCTGGCCTAGAAACCAGGAATCTATGAGTTCTAGGCCTACCTTGGGCACAAAAACCAGTTGGGTGACTTTGGGCCACTCATCCTTGTTCAGCCCAGCATATTTCACAGATTTATTATTGCGGCAAGAGTATTAGATATGTTCTCCACCTTGAATTATATATATATAAAGATATAATAATACTTTGATGTGGAAATCTTGGAACCAAATTCCAGCAGAGTTAGTGGATCAATCATTAGTAACTAGTTTAAACATGCTTGGGATAAACACATGTCTACCATCTGACAAAATTATAAATAAATAAAATATGAAATATGAAAATAATAAATAAATTAAAAAGAAACAAAAACAAACAAATCAAAGGGCAGACTCAATAGACTGCTGGGTCTTTTTCTGTCATCAGTTTTCTATGTTTCTATGTTTGGGGGGCTTGTGTGGTCTGAAGCCAGAGTTCTGAAGTGTCAAACAAAGAGTGTCTCTCCCATAAAAAAAATACAGCGAGACATAATTTACAGAAATCCCTACCAGCTTGATCATTACACAGATCAACAAGGACCGTGTTAGGTACTGGAGTTCTGGTGATAAATGGATTACAGGACTCAGGTATGTTGGGTGAGCAACCAGAACCAGCAGATGCAAACTTACTGGAAGGAAAGGTATTACTACTATATTTATGCCGGGAGCACCAAAGTGCTTCTGAGTGGAAAGGATTAACTGGTGACATCACCATTCTCTGGGGGATGCCCAGTTGGGGGCTCCTTTCATATCCTTGTTAAGTTGCCCACCAAAGTGGTGCCCATCTATCTACTCATGGTCACCTGCTTTCAGACTGCTGGGTTGGCAGGAGGTAGAGCAAGTGATTGTAGCTCACCCTATGACACAGCAGCAACCAGGTCTTGAACACAAGCCTGCCGATTGTCAGCTCAATGTCCACTAGCCACCACACTCCTTTGGAAGTTGTTTATGTATTGCAAGCATACAGAGACAGAAATCAAAGAAATCCTGATCTATTATTACGGATCAAGCCCAACAAGAAGAAAGTATTTGAAACAAATGCACAAATTATGAAAACATTGCCATAAATAACTGGACTATAAAAACAAATCAAGAAAAGTTGTCAATAGAGGAAGCCATTATAACTGCTGAATTGCTTTCATTTTGAAACCAGAAATCCTCTCCTTGGAAAGAACAAAATCCCCCTAACTAACGAAGAAGTACTGAAACAAATAACAGAGTATCTAAAACAGCAGAAAAACAGAATAAGGTAAAAACAGATAAAAGACAAGAAGCTGAAGAACAAGATCAAGAATACCTCATCAAGGAATATCACCTAGCAGCAAGGAAGATCAAAGAAGAACTGGAAATAATAAAGCAGCAAACAATAGCCATAATCAAGAATTTCAGCAGATATGAGGCTCATATAGCAAACTACAGGCAGAATCTCCTATTTCAATCCAATCAGAAGCATTTCTATCAATCCTTCAATGGGGAGAATACAGTAAAGCAATCAACACCTGACAAAGAAGAAACTGCAGTTCTGGGCACAGATATGGGACAACGCATACAATAAGAACGCAGCTTGGCTAAAAAAAGGTGGATAAGAATAAAAAAGAAGATGAAATGAAAGAACTTATAGGAACAACAGAAGTGGTGGAGAAAAGGGCAAGGGAGATCAAGAACTGTCAGCACCGGGGAAAGATAACTGCAAGAATTTGTTGAAACACCTGCCCTGTCTACACCTACTCATTGCTTAGCAGTTTAATATACTGCAAGGAGGTGAAATTGAAGATTGGCTAACATCTGGCAAAACCTGACAATGAAAAATCCATCAAAACAGGCAGCACCAGGCAACTACAGACCAATTATCTGCTTACCAACAACTTTTTAAATTGCTAACTAGTTTAGTAACTTATGCAGTTCAACAGCATCTAGCTGAAAACAGCTGGATTCAAGCAGAACTAAAAATCCTGGATAGGGAGACCAGAAAAATAATAACAATGAATCATGCTCTTCAGCCTCACAATGATATTGATATTACCAAGGAAAATAGGTGGGTGGGGGATATTGCAAGTCCATCAGATCATTGAAAAGAAAAATGGGCATCTCTCAGGCATATAAGTTAGGCCTGGTGCATGGTTTTGTACTATCAGTCCAATCTTATTGCTTTGCTTTATGAAGAAATTAGTCTTTGGTTATAGGCTGGTTTTATGTACTTGCACTAAAGTGAGTAAATGGGCAGGGTGTCTTTTTCATTATTATTAATAATACTATTAATTTGTTTTCACAGTACTGTTGTATATTCTGATCTAATTCTTTCCTATGCTGTAGTAGGTACTCTTCTGTACATCTGTGTATTCTGTTCAACAGTTGGCATTGGAGATCACATTCGATCAGAAAAAGTGCAGTCTAAAAATCAGATTCTGTGCTCCCCACTGGGAAATTCCATAAGGGATTTTGGATTTTGGCATTGTCATATCAACATAGATCTGAAGAAGCCATGATTACTACATTCAGGTCAGAGGGGGAAAAAAGCCATAGTATTAGTCTTTGTGCAATTTCAGCTTCCTTGCCTCATGGCCCCTACACATGGGTACACAGTGTGGAGCCTAAGCGATTTATGCAGCTTCCACAGCTTTTTATATTCGCCCTCCTCTATGTTGAGCTGCTGATTTATTTTTGTATTCGGTAATGCAAATAGTATTAGTTTCAGCCTACATGGTGTGGAGATTTACAGATGTACAGATGAGAGACAAATTTGTTTATAGACAAGAGAAATAAATGGAGTATAACAGGAATACAATTTTTATTCTGGACACATCCCTAGTTTGTTTTGACCTTTCCCATGGGACTTTCCTAGCAAGTTTGTTATGTATATTATGATGCTCTGTTCCATGGGTCAGTAACATCTTCCAGCTTCCTTGCCTGTTATGATTTTAGCTTAATATTAAAGATTTAAGAAAAAGAAAATCAAATTTGTAAATATTTTTTCAAAACATATAGTTTATTATCTGTGATTTTTTTTAGCATTTCACCCAAAAATTACATTTGCACCAGCAAATCCTAGTAAAATAATATTGCCAATCTTTTTAGTGTGCTTTTTAATTGTACAATTGGATACACTCTTTTGATTGGATCAGAATTAGGTCAGCAATTGAAAGGATTTTCATTATATATTTATGCATTTTTCTTTCTCTGAGAGGAAAATGCACACACCCAGCCTCAGCAGCTCTGTGAAACATGCAGTTAAGGGAAAATGTGAATCTGAATTGCAGGGCTCCCTGTCTTACTGATTATGCATTCTTTTCTGTTATGGAAGATGGCTGTCATTATTGAAAAAGTCTTTCAAAAGTCACTCACCTTTTTCTGTATGTTGCTTTAGCAATATGTACTTAACCAAGATAAGTGTGTATCAGAAATGAATATATCTGGGATGAAAATCTTAATAAGCTAAAGCTTTGTGAAAGAGAATGAAAGAAGACTCTAATATTTACATTGCAGATTTGTCAAATTTTTTTTAGAATTGGTCTAAATACTTGGGCTTGTCTGCTGTGGTTTTTCCTGCTGATATTGAAATTAGTTTGAGCACCTGGATCAAACCAGTGGCTTTAAATCAGAAACCTGTTTAGAAGCTATTTGCAGACTTATATACTTTTTGAATATTTTAGGAAACAGGATTTGATTCATGGGTCTCTAGACATTATGAATAAACAAATTTCTATTTGGAACTAGAAAATGAGTTACAATCCTTGGCAAAATCTCTAATTAAGGAATAGGAAGAATGTTTTCATTTTTCCCCCCCAAGACTCCAATGTTGCAACCACAGACTTGCTTGGTATTCTATGGATGTCATCTTGGAAATTACATGGAGATATATGTACAGTATGTTGTAATTTAATACACATGGAAAACTCAGGATTTGGGAACGTTGCCATGCTGCATCATCATGTTTCATAAATTCTATTGATTTAATTCTGTAGTTTTCATCTATGTTGGAGTATTTTAAAATTGAATTTAAGGCATAGGTACCCCAATTTTCCTCAGGAATGCAGTGCTCAAGGAAGACACATTTAAGCCCTTGCCTTTCAACCACAAACCTCTGGAAATGTCATCCTCTATAGCACAACAATTATATGAGGGAAAACATATTCTTTTTTTAAACATGACAGTTTTATATATTTTTAACTCTTGCCAGAAATAAGTATAGTCCTTCAGTGAATCTGCACATTTATTTTGGGGATTATTCAGTTCCATAAGACTTATGGAAAGGATTTGATGCATCTGCATTTCCTACAAGGAAAAAATTAACAATGACTCCTAGTGAAAATCCAAACAGAGTCGTTGTCAACTCTACAGTGAGCTTGACTGCAGCCATCTTTCTCTTCATTCTAGGTTGCGACATAGGACGGAGGGAGGGGGGCTTGCCCAGGTGCTTCACTAGTCATAATAATCTGTCCTGCGGGAACCAAGGTCATCTACTGTTCCTGCAATCAGGGACCGGGCATTGTATAAGAAAGCCTGCCAAATCAATATATTGGGGAACGTAGTGATGGCATAGTTTTGTGGGTGGGACATTATACTTTGTAATTGGGAAAATTTTAGTGGGAATTTCAGACTTAGTTTCACTTTTGATTGTGCCGATACTTTGTAACTAATAAACATGTTCTTTGAGGAATTTTCAAGCTTCAGAGCTTTGCTTTATCTGTCTCTGTCTGTCAGAACCATGATAGTCGTGTCCAGTCACAATAAGCCTTGTCCCACAAATGAAGCAGGATATATTGTGGATTTGGTATTCTGTTCAATAAAAACTAGCAACTAAAACAGAGGTCCCCAACCTTTTGGGCACCAGGGACTGGTTCCATGGAGAGAGGTTTATCCGTGGACTGAAGAGTGTGTGGTTTTGTGTGCTGCCTGCATCCTGCAGATGGAGTTTTGCTTGTTTGTGCGGACTGGTTGCTGGCATGCTGCAATCCAGTACTGGTCCCTGGACCTGGGCTTGGGGATCCCTGAACTAAAAGATGTAGAAATTCTCAGAAGAGCCAATGTCTCTTTTTCTGTTTTAAAGCAACAGCTGCTTAAAAAAAAATCCTCTGAATGACAAAGCACTAGACAAAATAGTCCAGTCTGGGCATCTGATGAATGTAAATGCTTATTTTGATGCTGCTGGGAGTCTCTTGTCTCATTTGTCAGTGATACCATTAAAGTACTGATTGATATATGAAACATGGCAATGTCTGTTTCCTCTCCTCATCAGCCCTTCCCTCAAGCTAAGTATCAATGTGGTGTCAAGTCTATTAGTGTTTGCATTTTGTGCCTAAAAATACCACCAAAACACAGAGGAAAAAAATCTAAAGATATCAGCTAAGCCTAATCCCGGGTCTTTAGACCAGAAATAGGATGCTGAGGCAATATGAGATTGCAGATGTGACTGCAGTTGCTCACTGGTTATTCATGGTCTGGATTATAAATCAACCTGTCTTTGAAAAACTATCCAGAAACTTCTGTTAGTCAAATATAGAGGGATTAGCTATTAATCTGGAACTGGTTGCTAAAATTATATTAATGGCATTGATTTACCATTCTCAGTAACTGCCAGGTTGTTTCTGGGACCAGTTCAAAACACTCTTTAATTCATATGGTCTGCTTATCTGAAACATAGTCTTTTGTATCTTCTAATTGCTATAAAAGTATCATTATCCATTTTACTTTGCTGCTGCTTTTATTACATGCTTTTTTTGGTCATTTCTCTTTGTTTGTATGATAGTTTATGATATGTTTATGTTTAATTTAATGATATACCATCTAGGGAATTTTACTGTTGGACAGTTTACAAATGTGGTAAACAAATAAAATAGTCCTATGTAAAACCAACCTGTATAGGAATTTTATACTAGTGCTATATGTATATGCATACCCATATGAACATATTCCACACATTGATGCCTTTTAACTATCCAGAAGTGAAAATAGATTTAACTAGTCTCCCTCCGCTTTTAGAACCATCTCTGTATTGGCATATTTATACCTTTTTTCCCCTTATGTCCTTTGGTTTATGGTACTGTTTCATCAATGCGTGCATTAATGCGCTAGAAAAATGAAGATTGACAAATGATCATGGCAAAGCAATAAAAGCCACACATTACTGTCTGTCTGTACCGGAAGAGCTATATTCTACCCTCACCATGTAAATTGTAGCCATTTTAAAATTACATACATATATTTTACTGGCAGTTTCCTTGGACACAAGTGACCTTTGAAATGACACTTGCCAAAGATCAACAGATGCAGCAAAGCTTGAACAGAGTTTTCTGATCTTTGGTCTTGATAGGTCTGCTGTGTTCCCAGTCATAGTTTAGGATGTTGTAGAATCATTTAACTGCATCAAATGCATTAATAATTCACCATATTACCACAACATTGTGGTAATACAGTAAAGTATTAACTTTAGCTGTCCAGTTCTGCACTCTGACTATAATTATTCTTCAGATGCTCACCACTTATTGCTTTATCCAACTCTCCATTGTAAATAACGAGAATTCAGTTGTCTAAAAACAATTGCTACTTAATAACTTCCTTACCAGCCATAAGCAACTTCCTGTATTTTTCTGTAAAGCTGTTTAGAATTATTTGTATTGTTAAAAACAATTGTTATCAGGCAACACAAAACCTGTGCGTATTCTGTCATGTATATCATGGGGAAAAAACCCTGCTTCATAATTCACCATTAATAAAATGTTTCCTTGAAATTAGACTGGCTATTAGGGTTATCTATACATATGCATACATACACAAACCTGCCCCAGAACAGTTTGGCACTTGAGATGAGAATTTTAATTATATTCTGATGAGCTTAAGGCAAAACTGATATTTTCTAAGAGGATTATTTATTTTATTAGTTATTATGCTAAGCATGGGTAGCTTAGCATACAACTAACTTATGAGTAACTGAATAGTACCGTATATAGATCAAAGCATTGCCAGCAGACCTTTCATTCAAACATCACTATAATTTTTATAGTGCTTTCAAGTGTTCAGACTACTTTGAATCCCTTATCTTCAAATACACAGCACTTTAAATATAAATAGAAAGTACCAGGTTTTTTTTCCAGATTGCCTTTTTATCCCTCAAAATTACCAAATCCTAAATGAACATTCAGAAATGTTCAGATTCAGACTTGGTCTGTTGCTGAAGAATTCTGTGTGAATTTTGTATGAATTACTTTCTTGATTCTGTACATTTCTAGAGGAAAGTGGGAAGGGAAGGGAAAGGAAAGGAGGAAAGGAAAGAAGGGAAGGGAAGGGAAGGAAAGGAAAGGAAAGGAAAGGAAAGGAAAGGAAAGGAAAGGAAAGGAAAGGAAAGGAAAGGAAAGGAAAGGAAAGGAAAGGAAAGGAAAGGAAAGGAAAGGAAAGGAAAGGAAAGGAAAGGAAAGGAAGAAAAACCACCCAATCCATGCAAAACCAGACAAAAAGCAATTCAGTGAGCAAGTAGGTATGGATACAGATGAAGTTTCTGTTAAGAGTACTGTTATCACAGTAATTTAAATGTAGCATGGCTGTACAATAAAAAGCCAAGAGCAGTCTTGTGGGCAGGCTGTATATGTGCAGCTGACAAATGAAAAAGAAAGCTAAACAGTTCAGCTAGATTTCCACATATGGCAAGATTTATTACAGAACATCATTCTTCTAAAAAAAGCTATATACTCTTTCAACTGAAATCACCATAAGGCAGGAAATTGCAACACAACATCATCAGAAGCCATACAATCACAACACTTATAACTGATGTCCTCAGATTTACAATTTTTTTTTAAAAAAGTTCCTAATGAAATGAGTACCAATGCTTGCAAAGTCTTGAGATCTCAAGGCCAAGATAACTAGTTGTAAGGCATTATGCAAGTCCTTGGCTTATTTGGTAAAGTCAGAAAAATATAGGCAATACAGAAAAGATAAATCCTGGAGACTGAGAAGTTCTCCGGGGATGGGCTTTAGCACAAGTCCGAAAGCTTGGAAGAACAAGTCTGGTCCTTGGGACTGACTCAGATTGTATCCTGCAACATTATCCTGGGACACGTAGATTTACCTTCATTCGTGAGAGAAAAGATATATAAATATTTGAGTATATAATGATTTTATAAAATGGAACTGCATCTGGTGGGAAGTATGTAGTGGGGTGCCCCAGGGCTCTGTTCTGGGCCCAGTGCTCTTCAACATCTTCATCAACAATTTGGACGAGGGGATAGATGGGGAACTCATCAAATTTGCAGACAACACCAAGCTGGCAGGAATAGCCAACACTCCAGAAGATAGGCTTAAGATACAGGAGGATCTGGACAGACTCGAACACTGGGCACTATCTAACAAAATGAAGTTCAATTGTGAAAAAAGTAAGGTTCTACATTTAGGCAGGAAAAATCAAATGCACAGGTATAGTATAGGTGGTACCTTGCTCAATAGTAGTAACTGTGAGAGGGATCTCGGAGTCTTAGTAGACAATCACTTAAATATGAGCCAGCAGTGTGCTGCAGCTGCCAAAAAAGCCAACACAGTGCTAGGCTGCATTAACAGAGAGATAGAATCAAGATCACGTGAAGTACTAATACCACTTTACAATGCCTTGGAATACTGCATCCAGTTTTGGTCACCACGATGTAAAAAAGATGTTGAGACTCTAGAAAGACTACAGAGAAGAGCAACAAAGATGATTAGGGGACTGAAGGTTAAAACATATAGGGGACAGCTGCTGGAATTGGGTATATCTAGTTTAATGAAGAGAAAGACGAGGGAGGACATGATAGCAGTGTTCCAATAACTCAGGGGCTTCACACAGAAGAGGGAGTTCAAGCTATTCTCCAAAGCAACCGAAGGCAGGACAAGAAGCAACGGATGGAAATTAATCAAGAAGAAAAACAACCTAGAACTAAGGAGAAACTTCCTGACAGTTAGAACAATTAACCAGTGGAACAACCTGCCTCCAGAAGCTGTGAATGTTCCAACACTGGAAGTCTTTAAGAAGAGACTGGACAGCCATTTGTCTGAAATGGTATAGGGTTTCCTGCCTGAGCAGGGGGTTGGACTAGATGACTTCCAAGGTCCCTTCCAACATCATCATCATCATCATCATCATCATCATCATTATTATTATTATTATTATTATTATTATTATTATTATTATTA
Organism: Vipera berus; assembly: GCF_964194415.1. Classification (NCBI taxonomy): domain Eukaryota; kingdom Metazoa; phylum Chordata; class Lepidosauria; order Squamata; family Viperidae; genus Vipera; species Vipera berus. The sequence continues at coordinate 46,626,981 of NC_138206.1, read as the reverse complement.
TTATTATTATTAACTATATTAGAAATTTGGGCTTCAGTCCATCTGGCATTTTAGACCTAGTCTCATTTTAAAAACATTATTCAACTAAATGTATATAAATCTAAAACTGATACACACATTTTGCCTTGATCAAAAATATATCTAATTAATTACAATATATAATAAATATTAAAAATTCAGGGAATAGTATTTAATTTTCAAATTATTGGAAAAAAATGAAAGATTTTGAATCCTTTTAAATAATCTGAACAAACCTCTCCCATCTCTTGCTCGCAAAAAATACATTGCCCTAAAATTCAAATATACAGTTTTTTCTTTAATGTTTTATCCCATTTTTGTCATAAGTGATAGACATAAACTCATTCCATTAATGCATTTATAATTCTTACAGCTGTGACACATATTTATTAAGACCATATTTGTCTCTTCTGAATTATTTTTGTTTTCATTTTTTCGTTATTGTTCAGAAACTTTCTGGGCTTGATTATATATGTACAGAATCTATATGTCAGTGACTTTGTATGTAATAGGAATGCTATTTAATGAAAATCTGGGTCGTGCTTTAGCATAGTAAATATTAATTAGGTAGATGTTTACACTGGTAATACTAAACTCACACTTTTTAAACTTTCATTTTAATATTCATCACAATCAAGAATAGAAATGATTATTCGAATATATCTCATACTAATGTTAGGGATAAATAAATCTAAAAGTGTATAATTGCACAAAATATGTTCTTATTTGGTAAAGTTTTCTTTGTGTGATAAAGTAATAGAAACAACTTAATGGTACTCTAACAGCAGAGTTGATATGTGCCTAAGTATTAAGTGATCAACAAATTTGTTACATTCCTTGAAAGTGTTTCAAGAAATTATGTGATTTGGTTTTTATGAGATACCTCCTGGCTAAAATGAGGAATTGTTGATTACATTATTGACATTCCTCAAATAAATCTATAAATATGAAATTGCTAAATCCAAGCATGCTAGGGATTTTTTAATGCATATTCCAGTGGTGGTTTTGGATTGCCTCTAGCCAAGTAAATAAAAAGTTGAAGCTTTAGACTGTTTCTGATAAAGTTAGAGTATATTAATAAGACAGCAACAATGGCAGACAGCTGTTTCAACAATCTTTGTTGCTAGCCAAGATCACATCAGAAAATAATGTGCTGGATATTCTTCCTATAAACAATAAATTTTCACTTATTTTGATGGGGAATGTGACTTGAATTAAGAAAAAAGTAGAGACTGTAATTCAAATGAGAATGAGAAATACAGTGATACTCCCAGAGAAGCTCAGTATGTTTTATATTATCAATATAGTTTGTCACACAGACATCCAGATGTTCAGACTGGATTTGGCATTTTTATCCACCTATTGAGTTCCTCCCAAGGACCTGGGATAGACAGAAGTTGATGTCCGATGGTGGTAAAAGTATTATCTCAGATTCAAATACGTGAACAACTGGTTCTCTGTGTGGATGCCGCTTCCAGAAGTCCATTCTGGGCCTGGGCAACAAAAAATTAGCTACCGGTACTGCCAAAGTGGTGCAAACCAGCTGAATCCCACCACTGCTTGAATCCCACACTGATCTTAAGAGTCTTTTAGATATTTGTAGATACTGTATTTAGATTTTTTCTCTCTCATATTTGGCTATAGATTTCTACTTAAACTATAAATATTTCACCCATTTCATATAAAGCTTTCTTTCCCATTTAATTCTGATAGGTCATATCTGAACTAGCTCCAGTTTCTCTATATTCTTTTGAAAGTGTGCCCAGAACATACACCAGTTACTCAAGTACTGTCTAACCAATGCAGAATACAATTAAAGTATCATTTTCCACAATCTAGGTACAATGTTTGCATATATACAGTAAAGCCCAAGAATGCAATGGCTCCTACCTATGACTTCATACCACTTGCTCAAGATCAGCTAGTGGTTTACTAGTAATCTTAGCTCATTCTCACATACACTTCTTCCAACTCCTGAATCTATGAAATTGATTTTTTTTCCTCTTCAAGATGCTGGACATTAACACTTGTCAACATTGATCACTATTCTCTTTAATTTGGTCCAATATTCAAACATATCAAGGCATTTTGAATTGTAATTTTGCTACTCAAAGTGTAATCAGAACAGAATTTGTTTTAATCCTTGATTGCATGTTTTCTTTTATGCAGTAAGATACTAATTTCTGTGAGTTTGCAATTTTCCTTCTCTCTGATGGCACTTGTAAAGATGATTAAATATACCATTTCCATAATGTAGCAAAACTATATACAGAGTAGAATCACACTATCCACTATGATTAAAATTATCTAATGGCTGCTGGTATCAAAGACACTAATAAATACCTGCATTCCTAGTACATTTTCATCTATTATAATTTTTTTGTACTGGCTACTAGCCAACAAGATAGCAAGCTGGATGCTTGCCACAGTCCAATTATATACAAGCTCTGGTAGTTTTTATCAATATCTTAAGACACGGAACCGTAAATGAAGCCATAGTTTTGGCATAGGTCAAGACCAGGAATCCAGTAGTCAAGCAACAAATCTAAGAGAAAAGACAAGACAAATAAGTTGGAATCCAGAGTTCTAAGCATAGTACAGCAAGATAAAAATTACAGAGTTGAGGTTTTAAAAGTTGTTCTCGTTATTTTTTTTTCTTCCCTCAGGGAGTAAAGATAGTACTAAGTAAAAAAAAACCCACATTTCCAGCTAAATGCACAGCTGAGACACATTATTTATTAGATTCTAAATCTCCTGTTAGCCTGCTTTTCTCCAGACTATCTGACTATCTCAGCTCAAGCCTTGCTCTTGTATCTTCAGAGCATGCCTCTGCCTATGACTGAGCAGCTGAACTTCAGAATCTGAGTGGTGTCAATGAGAGTAGGCAGGGCTTGCTGGAAATGACTCAGGAAAGGGAAATTATTGGGGCTCAACACTGATGGAAGCCCTGGATGTACTTCCTTTCTCCTCCTGCTTTTCCTGTTCCTGTTCTTTATCACAGGAAAAGTCCAACAATAACCATTTCTTTCCATTGGAGCTTATGGTACTTAGGCAACCTGGAACAATAAATATAATTACAGTAGTTCACTTTCAGAGAAGTTTATTAATGACTCTTGAATGGTTAAAACTAAACCCACTGAACTTCAAATTAACTACATAGTCTTAAAAATAAACTGGTGGGAGGTGGGTAGAGAGCTTAGGATTTTACTATGCACCACTGATGCATTATACTCTATAGTGAAAGTAGAAAAGTCTGTTAAAAATCACATCTCTTTAAAATGAATTTGGATCTTTACAAGTTACCATGTAAAATAGAGTAATTAAGACTGGAAAGTATTGCAGTAACAATAAAAAAACTGTATACAAGGATGGCATTTTAGGTAATAGCCAGACCTGACATTTTTGTTTATCTTGGTGTAACAACTTCCAGGAACCCTTTTAAAATAGTTTGTTTTAATTTATCCTGGTTCCTACAAAAGAAAGAACTAGACAATACTAGTCTAGTATTGGGTCCACAATACTAGCTGATGTTGTCAATCCATCTTGTTTTAGGTCTCTTTCATGGATGCTTTTTATCAAGTGGGAACCATTCTGTGACTGCCTTAGTCATCAGTTCTTCTTGATATGTAACCGGTCCATTTCCATTTCAATTATTTTATTGTTTTGATGATATCATATATTTTTGTTTGTTCATTAATCCACGTGCAGGTCCTTCCATCTTGTCTTGTAATGTTGAGCAGGTATCTTTCCATGATTTTTTGCGCCACTCATAGCTTTTCTATCGATTGTGAGGTTAGTGACCGTATTTCATTGGCATATGTTACAGCAGGCAGCACACACTGATCGGAAACTTTTCTCTTCAGGCATAGCGGGAGGTTGTTCTTGAATTTCCTCTTTAAACTAAATTTGTATATTGGTGATTGCATGACCTCTGCAGATGCCAAACGATAAATAAATAAATAAATAAATAGCATATTTTTAATTAAAAAACATAGGACTGTCTTTGAAGTATTTTAGCAATGATAAATTTATTAAAAGTTTGCTAGCTGGTATCATTTATTTTTATTTTATTTTTTATTTTTATTACATTTATATCCCACCCTTCTCCGAAGACTCAGGGCGGCTTACAAGCTTAGCAGTAGCCTTCATTCTATGTATATGCCTGCTTGTTAGGGCTTTCACACACACCCCAAGCGGCATTATTACAAAGTCAGCTTATTGCCCCCAACAATCTGGGTCCTCATTTTACCTACCTCGGAAGGATGGAAGGCTGAGTCAACCTTGAGCCTGGTGGGATGCGAACCTGAAATAATTGCAGGCAGCTGGTGTTACTTAAGGAGGCATCAGCCCACTGCTCCACCAAGACTTTCCTATAGCATATTGTATTGTAATACTACATTATTACATTGCTTTCAATGTGATTCAAGTGATGGATTTTTTCATGTGAAGGGCAACTTGGCCTTCATCATACAGTTAGTTTTTCCATTTAGCTGTAGCTTCCCATTATATATTGCTGAAATACCAGGGAGGAATTTCATTCAGAAAGGTAAATAGTAGAGAGGAAATTAAACTTGTTCACATTTACGCAGTTTTATGGAAAATAGCCTGTTGCAAATTCATCCTGTGTTAAATTTTAATATATATTAGTTGATGTTCAAACTGTAATATTTTGTTAAATATATACTTAAAGGATGCATTAGTATATTTTATTTTTACCTCTAAAATAAATAGCATTCTAAATTTAGCATGGATATGTCTACAGTATAAATCTAAATACACATATATCATGTGATTATTTAGGAAATAAATATCAAGATACTGCTCTTAGCAGAAAATTTGTTTTTTAAATCCTTAAAGAAAAAAAATCACAATAGCAGTTTTTGGAAAAGTGATTAAGCCCAGTGTCCTTATGATGATGATAATGAAAGAGAAGCAGAAACAGCCATCCTTCAGGAATAAGTTATGTCTTAATGAGCCAACTGCAAAACAACAAGGTCCCAGGTGTTCATACATTTCCACAGAATAGCTGAGGCCTGTATCACCCACAACCATCTATGCCTCTTTCCTCGTAGGCAGTGAATGTTTTATAAGAGTTATAGTTGTTCCTTGATATGTGGCAAAGTTACATTGTTGTTTTATTCTGTTCTTAATTCTATTATTGTTCATAAGTTTCTAAGTTGCTCACAGTCATTTGCGATTGCAGCAGAATATATGCCGTTTGTAATAAATTGAAATAACTAAATCCCACCACCAAGGCCAGTATTCTGTTTATGACCAGAAAAGTAATAAGAATTAAAGCAGAATTCCAGTAGTCCTGGCCTGTAAAGATCAACTATTATTTCTTAATAATTATAGAGACTAAAATGAATTTATCTTTGAGTTTTCAGATGAGAATATCCAAGATTCTACGAGTGAAATTGATGCAATCTACTTTCTTCAACCTTCAAATCCTCTTCGGTGTATTGCTTTCTACCTGATCCTAGGCAGCATGACAAAGGGATTATTTCTTGAATTAAAAATTCAGAGTTACTAACCATACTGGACAGTAAATAAGCAAAGGTATAAATAAAATAATATAAAACAATACAAATAAGTACTAAAAGACTGCAATATCTGTGGTTCTTACTTAGCTGCCTTTTTAAAAACCAATATTACATTTTTGAAAACTGAACTTAAAAACTATCTGGGAAGTGGAGAATCTGAATGACTATATTATGAAGTGTGACAGAGAAAGGGCTACATAATCTGTAAATAGGTAGTGTGTTAAATGAGAAGTGTGCTTCTGTTCAGAATGAGAAGCATTTCTCAGTGTAAATTCAGATGAGCTTCTTAAGAAGGACTTAAAAATCTCATCAGAGTGCAAATGTGCTTAATGGTAATGACAAGTGCTTATGCAAATTAACTGATAGTACTCTTCAACCAGAGGCAATTAATGCTTCATGCTGTCTGGTGATTTTACCCAACAGGAATTACCAAAAAGCTAATATCTCTTATATAGTATGTATTGCTAACATTATACTGTAGACGACAGCTTAAGATCATTGTTTCTATGCTGTGTCCCAAAGAGGTCATCACAGAGTCATCCAATATCTGCCATGAACAACACTGTTATTTTCTCAGTTAGAATCAACTTGTAAGAAACTGATGACTTATCAAATAAAAAATGGGCAGATATCATATACCATGAAATAAGAGAGATAATTTGCTTAGGCAGCAGAATTCAGAAGGTAATTCTGGATTTTTCATTGAATAGGAAAAAAAGATATGGGTTCAATTTCTTTAAGGCTAAGGCTAAACAGTACTAAGGACAGTATTAAATAAATTGTCCAGTAGATGATTTTATCAAAAAGAATATTTATTCCCAACTATCAATGTGAAGTTCATTCAAAAATAATTGCTACCAGAATCTGGCTATAGATAAGGTGGACTGATTCATACTTGAATCACTGAAGACTTTGAATAACTTAGGAGAGTTTAAGCAGTATGTCATTTGAAAAATATTTTGGGACTGAAGTCAAAGAAATCTAAATGTAGTTATTATCTCTTTTCTAAGTTAGCTTGTGATCATAGCGAGCCTTGGTGGAGCAGTGGGCTAATGCCTCCTTAAGTAACACCAGCTGCCTGAAATTAGTGCAGGTTCGAGTCCCACCAGGCTCAAGGTTGACTCAGCCTTCCATCCTTCCAAGGTAGGTAAAATGAGGACCCAGATTGTTGGGGGCAATAAGCTGACTTTGTAATAATGCCGCTTGGGGGCCCCCGAAAGCCCTAATAAGCAGGCATATACATAGAATGAAGGCTATTGCTAAGCACATTGGTTTGTGCTTAAATTGTAAGCCGCCCTGAGTCTTCGGAAAAGGGCGGGATATAAATGGGATTAAAATAAAATAAAATAAAATAACGTGGATATCATTTGTTACCATTCCATGTTCCTTGAGTTTCCAGATTTATGAGTATACTATTGGTTTTAATGAATGTAATTATCAAAATGATTTTTTAGTATCTTTTAAATGTTTGCCTTTTTTTAGGACTGCAATTTTTACAAAATCCCCAACTTTATTCACCTTACATTTATAAACAAACAAACAAACAGGAGCTATTTATTTAGTATTGATAGTATTCTGATTCTGCACTCACAACTATCTCTCTGTCCTAGACTGAAAAGGATAACTGTTAAGATACTAGAAATGTAGAAACCTTCAAAATATGGCTTCTACAATCACATCACCAACTGATTTGACCTCTATTCATACATAGGTAAATGCATGTGCATACATTTTATAATAACGTAGGATTTTTAATTGAATGAAAATATATCGGGAAAGGTTGATACGGAATATATATAGTAAAAAGTATTCTTAATTATAAATATGTTTTGTCTTGTGATTTTTCATTTTCATATTCAAATATTGTTTTTAGATAACATACAAATCTTAGCATGAAGTACGATTCATCCATAGGATTTTTCAGCAAAACTAAAATAGTGTGTTCATACATTATATTTTTGCATATATCACAGTGAATTATTAAGTCTGTATTAAAAACCTGATGTGTAAATGGATAAGAATTTTTCTGGAAATGTAATTATCATTCATACTTAAAGAGCTAACAAAAGCTGCAGCTTTCTCTCAAATAAATAATATTATTTTCTGGTATTATAATCCACTTTTATCATTGCATACACTAGGTATATCTTTTGTCAGATAGGAAAGTTTAAGCACTGTGCTTCAAACCACAATTTAAGATAAATTATACACACCTTTATGCATGTAAAAATTTTTTTACAAAATCCAGCCCACAAAATATGGAATTAATGTAATGTTTCAGGTATATGGGATTATAGGAAAATTTCTTGGTCACTCTAAATGAATTCTGGAAGGAAAAAATGTTGTTTAAAGTGCTCATTAACCCTACACTATGTAAAAATATTACATCCCACCAGGCTCAAGGTTGACTCAGCCTTCCATCCTTCTGAGGTAGGTAAAATGAGGACCCAGATTGTTGGGGGCAATAAGCTGACTTTGTAATAATGCCGCTTGGGGTGTGTGTGAAAGCCCTAATAAGCAGGCATATACATAGAATGAAGGCTACTGCTAAGTTTGTAAAGCCGCCCTGAGTCTTCGGAGAAGGGTGGGATATAAATGGAATTAAAATAAAAAATAAAAATACTTACAGAATTATATAATGGCTCTGTGAAAATATTTTATTTATTTTTAAAGCAGTGATAAATTATCACTTTCATGTTTTCTGAGATTCTTTAATCTTCATTGCAAAAACAAATCTTGTCATAAAACAATAGAAGTTCCTGAACCACAGAGGTGTAATCTTCCAAGTATTCTTTCTCTGTCCAATTCTCAAACTTCCCAGAATAACAGAGTTGGAAGGAGTTGGAGTCCTTCTAGTCCAATCCCCTGCTCAAGTAGGAAACCCTACACCATTTTAGACAAATGGTTGTCCAATTTCTTCTTAAAACCTCCAGTGTTGGAGCGCCTACAACTTCTGGAGGCAGGTTGATCCACTGATTAATTGCTCTAACTGTCAGGAAATTTCTCCTTAGTTCTTGGTTGTTTCTCTCCTTGATTAGTTTCCATCCATTGCTCCTTGTCCTGCCTTCAGGTGCTTTGGAGAATAGGTTGATCCCTTTCTCTTTGTGGCAGCCCCTTGGATATTGGAACCCTGCTATCATGTCATCTCTAGTCCTTCACAAAATACTCAATAAATAGTAAATAAAATAAAATACTCAAAAGTGTCAGATGAGTTCTATGTTACTATGTTTCTGTGTTTTGTCTGAAGAGAGGTAAGTCATATGGGTTTCTTCATGCACACAAGGTACATTTTGTGGGTAATTTTTTGAATGTTTGAAAAGAGTTCAGTAATCTGAGTCTTTTCCTGTTTATAAGGTATATTCTTTTCACTGACATTTTCAGGAATATTTAATAAGTGTGTTTTTGTGTTTGTGTGTCTATATGTGTGCGTGTGGATCAGAGTGCAAACTTAGAATATTAGTAAATCTTCTATTTATATGAACATTGCGGTATTGAAGGAAACAGAAACACCATACTTTGTAATTTAATGAAGATTCACATAATTCTTCACACTTGTTTATGTATTCCAATATTTGGGTAACTGTAATGGAATGTATGCATGACCTTGAGGAACAAAGGGCAGAGATGCTACCTAAGAAACAATCAGACAAGTGATGCAGGAACACTCTGTTCCTTAATGGTCAAAGAAAGAAACTTAAGAAGCACCTGCCTTGATAGATAAAGGGATGATGGGGAGTTTGTACTTTCAGATTTCCAAGATTCTCTTAATGTAATGTTAAAATAAAGTAGAATTAGTTCATGTAAGAACTAATTCTAATTCTTATTCTAACTATTTCTTATCTAGTTTACCTGAAAGGGCTGACAACAATCTTGCAAGTCTCCCAATCTTTTCTTAAGAGAGGATTTTTAAAAATCATATTTTATTAATTTTCTCATTTTACATTTAGGTATTTAAAAAGCAATGTTAATCAACAGTTCAATATACAAAAATCTTTAGCACAAATCTCAAGTTACAACATCAAATATTTCCTCTCTTTTTCCCTTAATATCTACTATCTCGTATTTAAGCTAATACAGTTATTATTATATCAATTAAGTAAAAACATCATTATTACATTTATCAATAATTTTTAGCTTATACATATCTTAATTACTTTTATATTCAAGCTTTATAGACAATCAATGTCCTGTTGTTGGTTTTTCCCCAATTTTTAGTTTCCCATCAATATTCATATTTAACATTTGATATTTATAACTTCCAGGCTTTAGGTAACCAAAGTTTCCCTTATCACAATTCATAACAGAATCTAATATTCAAAATACACATCTTATCTGACTATAGTAAAGAGAGGAATTTTTAAGAATAGCCTCCAATCCTCTTTATTAACTGCTGAGCATCTGGCAACTGCATTGTTTACTGTGGGGGCCCTAGACATACAGCCAGATCATGCCCAGCAAAAGCACCAGTACCAGTCGCAACAATAAGATGCAGAACCTGTAAATTGGTGGAGCCTGAAGCCAGCAAATGCCCAGCTTGCTCTCAAACAGCACCTCAAGAAACATCACTGGCTTTACTCCTTGGAACTTCAAAATGGTTTGACCACCATTTTAAGGAGAGTTCAGACAACCGAGAAGAGGCAAGCATACTTAATTACTCCTGTTATTGTTGCTTTAATTTACAGGCATTAGGTGAAATTTTTTGCTCTTGTAGATTCTAAGGCAACTAATAATTTCAATATTATAGAAACAATACAGAAACTAAAGTTGCTAAGGAAGTCTTCCAAGGGATGAAAAGAGCTTCAAGTATACCAAGCAACCAAGTAGCGGAAAATGATTCAGTTGCTTCCACATCAGCCATACAAGACATGAAAGGGGGAGATTAGCAAATTCCTTAAGGATCCAGTAGTTGCCACCTCAACTGGAGCAGATGATTTATGAGGTGCCTTGTGTGCTTGCAAGAAGTTGCTGGGAGAACAGGGGAGCAATACAGCCATGCTTTGTTCTCATAGCCCACAGCCTATTTTTCCTGGGAACTAAGAAGGGGAGGATGAGTTTGAAGGGGAGGAAGATGTAATAGAATGTGTGGGTGACCTTGGGGAAAGAGTGGAAGAGATGTTACCTAGAAAACAATCAGAGAGGAGAGGCAGGGGTCCCCAGTCAAAGGGGAAAAAAACACCTTAGAAGGGCACTCATGCTAATGGATCAAGCATTAAATATGGAGGTGGGAAATTTGTGCTTTCAGACTGGCAAGACTTTAATGTAACCTTACAATAAAGTAGAATTAGTTCATCTTGTCATGTTTCCTGTCTGATTTACCTGGGAGGGACGACAGTAACTGATGGTGGTCTGTTCACAAGGATCAATGAAGTAAGGAAAGGAGTGACAGCATCTGGGGGAGGAATCAAAAGAAAGATCAGCCTAGAATCTACATAATCACAAGCAGACTAAGTCCAACCCACCCCCTTGAATTCCGTTGACCCTTATCTAATTCTTAGAAGGTGCTAACCATTAGTTGAGAATATTCCTGTGTTTAGGCATAAATAGCAATAAATTAGCTTAATTGGATCTTCACATGGATTGGTAGATAAGATAATCTTTATTGTCATTTTTTACTGTGAGCACAATGGCACACATCAAAAATGAAATTTAGTTGCCCACTCTCAAAGTGAAAAACATACATGAAACACACCTAAAACATACTATATACAACATATTTATTAATTTATTATTTATTAATTTAATTTATATACCGCCCTTCTCTCAAGAGACTCAGGGCGTGCATAGATCCACACCCCTACATATACATAACAATAAAATATTAAATACTGTTCATCTTGAATATATAACGGAAGGAGGAAGCCTGAGAGTTCACAAGGTTAATGCTGTGTGGAATGAAACTATGGCTGAATCTGGATGTTGTGCTACGGATACCACGAAGCCTCCCCCCAGAAGGTAACAAGGAAAACAGGTTGTGAAGAAGATGAGTAGTGTCCCAAATAATCTTACGGACCCTATTTAAACAATGCTTCTGTGCTATGTCCTGGATGAGAGGGAGGGAACTGCCAATGATCTTTTCGGCCATCCTTACCACTCTCTGCACCGCCTTCCTGTCTGAAGCAGTGATGCTTCCAAACCAGACTGTGATGCTGTGTGACAGGATGCTCTCAATCTTCCCCCTGTAGAAAATGGTCAGAACAGGGAAAGGAAGATGAGCTTTTCTCATGTGACACAGAAAATGCAGTGCTGCTGTGCCCGCTTCACCAGTTTTTCACTGTTGAGCAACCAAGCCAGCCTACTCGTTAGCTGCACACCCAGAAATTTGATGCTGGTAACCATTTCCACAGGTGAATCATTAATGCATAGAGAAGTGTGGATGTGCCTGCCTTTTCTGAAATCAACAATGATCTCTTTGGTTTTTCTGGTATTTGAAACTAGGCTGTTTTCCTTACACCAGTTCACCAACCCCTCAACCTCCTTTCAGTAAGCTTCCACATTGTCATTATGAATAAGGCCCACTACTGTTGTATCATCTGTGAACTTCACAATATGGTTGGTGGCAAACCTAGCACAATAGTCATGAGTCAACAGGGTGAACAGCAGTGGACTTAGGACGCAGCCCTGAGGAGAAGGCTAGTGATTACTGAATCCAATCTCCTACACTATTTTTTTGCAAACAACAAGGAGTTTTGTTTAATTCCTTCCTGTGACAGCTTCCACATTATTACCATTTGCAGCATGCTGGAGCTATAGAAATAATTCAGGAGTGAGTTTTGCAGAGTTTTGAATTAAGTCATGGGAATCTTGTCTCATCTGTTCCTCTTTACATAAATAGGATTATCTGATTATTTGGATTACCCAAAACCATCTACTAATACAGAATTTGTTGCACAGTTTTAGAAAAATTGTGCTGGTTTAATATGCTTTATGTAGGTTAGCATAGTTCATGTCTTTCATAGCACCTGTTATCTGCATTTTTTTATTAAACATGTCAGAGACTAAGATATGCAAATCATTTATTTAACAGTCAAAGTTTGGCCTTCCATCTGCAGGTTAGAAGGGATTTCAGTCATTCTGAATTTTTAAATCAACAGTTATTCAAATACAGGTAATTTTAAAACAATCCTGTAATCAATGTCATACTAAAACCACAGTTATAAAATATACAGTATTTATATTTACTTAATTGTGCCAGGAATGAATACTTTCAGATTATGCTGTTTCAGTGACATTTAAGAGCTTATTTTATGTGCAGAGAGAACTTTTAAAAAGTAGTGTATTTTTTTAAAAGATTGCAGGTGCCAATTTCTGAATACCAATCATGTTTTTTGCAATAGTTTTAATATCAAATTCTGTACGTTATCTAAAGGTATTAAGTGATCATGTGAAATTCACAAAGGTATTAAAATAAAAGCTGAAAGGAAGTCATATTTAATTCAAACTAGATTTTTATGTGCACCTACATTTTCCCTTTGGCTTTGTATGAATATAAAGTATTTTGACCTGATTCCATAAGTAAGAGGCTTTTTTTGTGAAAACACCCTTTACACTCTATAAGAATTCTATACAGCCAAAGAATGGGAAATCCCTGTAGAAGTTGTTCTTATTTTATGCAAATCTACACTGAGCATGCAATCATTTAAAGATCTACATCATATCAATCATGTTGGATAGTCAGTCAAAGCTACTACAATGAAAATATTAAAGGTGAGAAGAAATCCATGCAGAAATGCAACCTGATATATGATCATGTCTGAGTACAATGCTGAAAATAATTTAAAGCAGGAATGGAACCATATATTCCACCAGAATAGTAAATAAAGCAAATAGTCCCTAAGGGGCTCTTTGCAGCTGGGTAGGGAGCCCAAAGCATTATGGGAAGTATAGTGTTATAATAAAACAGAACAAACTGTAGCCTATACTTAAGGATAGATCTCCTATTAGAGATAATGAAGTATAGAGCTGGTACTACTGATTTTCTTTACAGTATATGTGTTATTTTAGTAAATAAATGATGGAAAAAGAAAGACAGGGTGAAAGCAGCATTAATAACAAGTATTAGCCTAATACATTTTGCTGGGGAATTGTGGGATATGAAGTTCCAAGGAGATGTTTAGATTATTATTGAAAGGAATATTCAAAGTGAATTTGACCAGACATAGTAATAGGATGCGGTGGCTCAGTGGGTTAAGATGCTGAGCTTGTCGATCAGAAGGTTGGCAGTTTGGCGGGTCGAATCCCGAGTGCCGTGTAACAGAGTGAGCGCCTGTTACTCGTCCCAGCTTCTGCCAACCTAGCAGTTCGAAAGCATGTAAAAATGCAAGTAGAAAAATAGGGAACACTACGGTGGGAAGGTAACAGCGTTCTGTGCGCCTTTGGTGTCTAGTCATGCTGGCCACATGACCACGGAGACATCCTCAGACAAGCACTGGCTCTTCGGCTTTGAACCGGAGATAAGCACCGGCCCGTAGAGTTGGAAACGACTAGCACGCATGTGCACGGGAACCTCTACCTTTACCTTTAAAGATTACTATATAACAATAAAGGCAGTCATATTTCTCCAATGTTAGTATGTACCTGATGGCCATATTTTGCCATATTTTATCTTGTATTTTTATTTAGTTTTCTGTTTTATTGCTTTATTAATTTTCTGAGGCATGCATACACCACATTCTAATTTTTATATTAAAATGGATAACTATGTCTTCAAACCAATTTATAAAGTCACTGAAAATAAATTTAGGAGTGGCTCAAGGTATTTAGTATCTTAAAATTGTTACGATTTTAAGAAGAGCTACTTGATAGCTTTGACTAGAATGAACATTTTTATTTGAGAAATCCATGTTATTACTGGTATTTGACTACTATTATGAATATGGTCTTCTTTGCCTCACAGAGTCTTCTACTGTCGTATTCAACAAATGGGTTGGAACTTTCATATGTCCTTCTGGCCGCCAAGTCTAAGTGATTTGCTTCACACTTTCAGTTCTTGTTACAATAGGAGGACACACATACGTGCACACACACACACACACACACACACACACACACACACACACACACACACACACACACACAAACACACAGAGAAAGAGACAAAGAGAATATAGTTGCCAAATTAGCCTTGAGCAGTGCTTTGAGTGGTACTCTACCTTGACCCTTCATTTCTTTCCATGACATTAGTCAGCATGGAGATTACAAAAAAGACAGATAATGCAAGGGGCCTTCAAGCTGTGATATACAGTATATGTCTAATAGGAGACAGGAACAGTAAGAACACAGTAATAGTTTTTCACTTGTGCTTTTCATTTCTAAATGAAATTTCAGGGCTTTTGTTATTTATTGCATTTCCTTTCAATGATTCATATTTTTCCTCTGTAGGCTAAAATGTATTTGAAAGATTTGTAACTATGGTTTTATTTTTATTTTCAGTACTTCCTTTCCTCACGCTTTTCATTTCCACTGTCTGTTACAATTCTGCCTTTCTTTCTTTTTCTCTAGTGGCCCATGGTTCAAAACCCACACATTGTATACATTTTACTGAAAAGTAGTACCTAGCTATTTTGATAATTTTAAAATTATAATTTATTGTCAGCTTTGATGAAGAAAAGCCAGTTCCCTTCTTCTTTTTAATTAAAAATAGTGTGTGATTAGTATAGTGCAGGGGTAAAGTTATTTTTGGGGTAGAGAATTGACCATTCATGAAGTACAGAATTCAAAAGTTCACATGAATTTTATTATAAAGGTTGTATTTGAAGTTAGAAATCCAGCTTGAGAGATACATAAAGATTAATGCATTAATGATTTCATAGCTCCAGATTTCTCTTGTGCAGTTTGTATAATAAATGTGGCATGTTACAACATGTTGACTTGAGCTACTTCAATATGCCTGTCTACTGAATTCAATGGGATACATTATTAGGTAAGTGGATGTATACTGTAATTAATTGTAAGCTTAAAATTGTGGATATAAGAGACAAGGAAGCAGTTAAATAGCTGTGCATATATGTTGAGCTCTGCAAGTTGGACAAAGTGATAAAATGACATGTTTGTACAAGTAAATATATAAAAAAAGCTTTTTATTATTTATTGGGACAGGTTGCTGGTAAAATTAAAATTTTGATGATTAAAAAGACACACTATAATTATAAAGGACATTTTCCCTGCTGGCCATTAGTTTAATTATCTTTTTTCTGTTTAATTATAATTTATTTTTTTAACAAATAAACAACCATGATGTAAAGGCATACTTTAAGTTATTGTGTGCCTTTTGACTCTTGAACTATGCAATCTTGTCCAATGTAGCAATGTGACTAGTGGAGAAGTTTAGCTGGCAGTTTTATGTTGGTGTAAAATTTTGCAAGCAAGATTTGTTTTGACCTCAAGGATTTAATAGCTCTTGGGAACCATTACAGTGCATCACATGAATGAGTGCTGAGGGACTCTTAAATCCATGGATAATTTGGCTGCTGCACATGCATGGTAAATTGACATCTTTTAAATCCTTGTTAATTTTATACTAGCCTATAGTTTTGCTTGCATTTCTTCATCATACTGCTTAGTCACGACTTTCTGTCTAAGGTATCAAAGAATGCAATGATTGGCTTTTTCTAAAAACTTAAAAAACAAATGAAATTGGTCTGACTCAATTTTAAGACGTGTGTGTGTGTGTATAAATTTGGATTGCTGACAGAATTAAAGCGATGTGTATGTGTGTGTGTGTGTATATATATATACAGTATATATGTGTGTGTGTGTGTGTGTGTGTGTGTGTGTGTACATATGTTGATGGAGGCCTGTTTGCCTCCATCAACCGTATTGTCTCGAACTGCTTTGCACTCGTTCTCATGGAGTGCAGTTGTGTCTGGGTGCCAGCTATCAAGGGGGAATTGTGGACCGTTCTTTTGGTCTTGATCAGCGTCCTCGTCATTGCAGTGTCCTCACGTCAAATGTCTTTGGGGATTTCCCCCCCCCCTTTTTTGCTTGTTGCGATGCAATGCTGCTGTATAATCATGTGATCTGGGTCCTGGCTCGATGATACGCTCCACGAGTGTTTGCGTTGTCTGCACTGTTCTTCTTCCCAACTCCTAAGGGCTTGCATATCAGTCACATATCTGATAATCTATGGCAGGCATGTCATACTCCCAGCCTGCAGGCTGGATGCATCATGCTGAAACTGCGCCCACCCCATTGCCGGCAATGGGGGGAAAAAGTCACGATACGTTGCATGACATCACGTGACGTCACGAGTTTGACCTGCCTGACCTATGGCATATATTGTAGCCTTTGAAAACTATTTAGATTTCTCAACCAACAGGTGCCCACCCATCCCCTGCTCTGGAATGGTGGTTGGCACCAAACCCAAACCCTGGGTATATGTTAGAGCAGACATGTCAAACACAAGGCCCGGGAGCCAGATCCGGCCCACGAAGTGGTTTCATGCAGCCCCCGAAGCCATCCTGGAAACAGTGAGGAAACGGCCCCCTCTGCCTTGGCCCTGGCCCAGAGACCCTCCTTCTGCCAGAGACCCTCAGATCTGTCCCACTCCTGCCCAGGCCCCCACAGGCACCCTTGATGTGAACGATGTAGAGCTGGCCATGCCCACCCAGTAGGCCATACACAGTTTGGCCATGCCCACCCAGTAGGCCACGCCCACCCTGGCCATACCCACCCGGCCCCCTGAGGGCAACCACAATGCTGATGCAGCCCTCAATGAAATTGAGTTTGACACCCCTGTGTTAGAGAGAGGACAACCCTGTCCAAGCCTGAATATGTCTGCAACAAAGAGATCAAGTACTGGCACTATTTAAAATAGAAGTGACTCACAAAGTTTCTTATTTACCATAATAATATTCTGAACATTAATATTTTTGCAATTAGTTATCAACCTGCCTATACAATTCAATAGTTTCAGTAGTCTCAATTACTTTGGATAAGAGATGAATACTAGTTCAGCAAAATGTAACATGAGTAGTTTATTATAGACAGTTGTAGTTTGACCATTTAAACTGTTACGTCTTAATCCAGCTGTGATAAAACTGAAACACAGTGAAACTGATTTTAAAATAAACCTTTTTGCTAAATACTGAAATGAATATTGGGCCAGACCATACAGTATAAAGATAGTTTTATAATTATAAGGAATAAAGTCGACTTGGTTTTCATGTGACTGTGACTGTTAGCCACAGCAGTTCCAGCAGTCTCAGGTGCCATTAAGAATTGCATGGGACATTAAGTAAGGACCCCACATTACTCCAATTTCCTGTCAGCTCCCCATTCACCTTTTCTTGTGGGAAGCCAATAATCCTGTTTCAGGCTTCAAATTTGCACCCAGTTGCTAGGTAAGAATAGCAATAGATTTAAGGTGCTGGTACTTACCTTTAAAGCCCTACATGGCTTAGGCCTGGGATATTTGCAGGACCGTCTGCTACCGGGGACGACTTCCCATCGCCCAGTGCGCTCACACAGAGAGGGCCTCCTCAGGGTGCCGTCGGCCAGACAATGTCGGCTGGCAACCCCCAGGGGGAGGGCCTTCTCTGTGGGAGCACCAGCCCTTTGGAACCAACTCCCCCTTGAGCTTCGGATGGCCCCGGACCTCCGGTCCTTTCGCCGCGACCTCAAAACTTTTTTCTTCCATCAGGCTGACCTGGATTGATGATGGGTTTTTAAATATGTTTTAATTTTTAACTGTGTAGTTAATTTATTTTGGGGCTGTTATTTAATTCTTTTTTAATTTTTGTATTGTTGTTTTTTATTGTTGTTAGCCGCCCTGAGTCCTTCGGGAGATAGGGCGGCATATAAGTCCCAAAAATAAATAAATAAATAAACTTACTTAAGGCTGAGCAGCTGATGTTTAAATCATGCTTCAGGTAGCTATCTTCAATTAAGATTCATAATAGTAAAGTTGGAAGGGACCTTGGAGGTCATCCAGTCCAACCCCCTGCTCAGGCAGGAAACCCTATACCATTTCAGAAAAATGACTGTCTAGTCTCTTCTTAAAAACTTCCAGTGTTGGAGCATTCACAGCTTCTGGAGGCAGGTCGTTCCACTGGTTAATTGTTCTAACCCTCAGGAAGTTGCTTCTCTCCTTGATTGATTGATTGATTAATTAATTAATTAAGATAGTTATTCCCTTGCTTGGCAAGGAGCCTCATTAAGTGTCTTTGTTCTGCTCCATGCTGTACTTGCTGAATCTGAGGGCTTCAGGACCATGCCTCATTCTCTGACTGATCCACCTGTTCTGATGGTATCTTGTTTGATCAGCCTGAGGTGATTCCACTGATAATCCACACGTTCAGCCGGAGCAGCTTTTTCAAAGTCAGAGTCTTGGGCCCTGACAGGAAGGGAATGTCAAAAATTGCAATCATATAACTGTGATGGCTGGAATTCCACAGACTGCCACTCATTCAGTGCCATCATAAATTTGATTGGTTGATGAACAAGTGGTCATTAACCAAGTACTAACTATAGTTCATAATGGAAAGATAATAAGCAATAAATTGTGGGCCAATCCAAGCTGAATGGCGACAGCATGGGATTCCAACACCAGGAAAACAGTAAATCTTCCTGTTCTGTAAATACCTTAACACGAAGCAGGCACACTATTTCAGGAACCTTGAGAATCAGCATCTTTCATTAGGTTTTCAGTTTGAGACGATGATTAGAAACACATTGTTCAATCTTTGGTTAATATTCCAGGGCCTTTTTATTTTACAATTATCTTAAAATAGTGATGAATGTATTAGCAAGCTCCGTTCTTGAATACTGAAATGTTTTCCATGCAGGGTTCTTTTAAGTTTCATTCTGAACTCCAATTAGTATAGAATTCAAGACATGGGAAAAACCCTACTATATGAAATACAAGTCTTGAACATACGGTATTCATATATACAGTGCATATACATGAACATGTTAATTTAATTAGTGGTTAAGGGACTGGCCTAGAAACCAATATTTTCCCCAAACTATTTATGCAACTGCAAGCAGATTTCTAATGAAATCTCAGAAAATGATATGACACACTTTGAGCCACATTACCACAAGACTGGAGAGGAAATTAATTCCAGCTATATCTTCTGTCCTCTTCAGTGCAACTATCTTGACTGCATTTATCAATCATATAGATACAGTTATATCCTCTACATTGTTTTGTCAGCTTCAGATTAGCTCTGTATTTTTATATGTCATGATGAGGTATTACACTAAAGAACTATACAAAATCAATTGTCTTATTCTGGTAAGACATGCACCAACATACATATAAAAAAAGACTTTCTTGGGACATTTCCTCAAAAAATAAAAAAAAATAAAATCCCGTTTCAATTTCATATAATACTCTCAAGTCAAAATTTGAATACATTACTTTTATTCAAGGTAAGTCAAGACCCATGGTGGCGCAGTGGTTAGAATGCAGTATTTCAGGCTAACTCACTGCTCACTCCAGGAATTTGATCCTGAGCAGCTCAAGGTTGACTCAGCCTTCCATCCTTCCAAGGTCGGTAAAATGAGGACCAGATTGTTGGGACCAATATGCTGACTCTGTAAACTATTTAGAAGGCTATAAAGCACTATGAAGCAGTATATAAGTGTTATTGCTATTATTTTCTATTTTAAAGTCTCAATATGAATATTATTAATGTGTTTTTTTTAATTTCTTCACAGTTAAATAACTGCCTTTAATGGTCTATTGTATAATTGTACTTCTGCTGTATATACTGTACATGATTATGTCTACATTTTTTCCAAACAAAGAGAAAAAGTACTATTGTGTTTCTCTGAAAATAAGACCTACCCTGAAAATAAGCCCTAGCTTAATTTTGGGGGATGGGCCTGATATAAGCCCTACCCCCAAAATAAGCCCTAGTTTTGGGGTGAGGCATACGCCTAAAAGTCAAGCTAGGATGGGGAGGTGTTTATCATTGCAGCCAGGCATCCCATGGATCAACACTTTCCTCACCAGCCAAAGGAGAAGCTTCATTCTGCAGATGAGAATGGAGCTCTGACTGCATTTCACAGTCAGAACCCTCTCCGGAAGGTTTCTGTAGCCAAGAAGCAAGCTACAGATTGAATCCATTGCTCAGTTCTCAGCTGCAGATGCCTTCCGGAAAGGCCTCTGACTGCAAAATGCAGTCTGAGCTCCATTCTCAGCTGCAAAATGAAGCTGCTCCTTTGGTCGCAGAAGAAGTGGGCCGACTGGGCAGGGCTATTGGTGCTGCCGCTGCGAGGTGAGTGGAAATGACACCCTCCAAAAAATAAGACCTGGTGCCTCTTTTGGAGGTAAAGAAAAAAAAAAGACCAGGTCTTATTTTCGTGGAAACATGTTGCCTACAAAGCTAAATAAACTTGTAACTTGCACTTGCAAGTGTGTGTGTGTGTGTGTGTGTGTGTGTGTGTGGCTTCTGCATCCCCTTTGTACAGTCCTGTGGCCCTCCTTTCACCAAGATGGTTGCAAAGTGATGGTATATTTTTGTAGCTATGAAACACTTGAAAGCTGTAGAATGAATCTTCAAATATGCCTACAATAACTCCCCAGATTCTTTTATGAGCCCAGCCTTGTCCACGTTTGCCACATATAAATTCTGTACCCTGTTCCTTTCAACAGCCTTATTTGTGACTTGGATAAGGAAGTGGAGGCTTACTTAAACTGCAGTGACATAAAATTGGGTAGTTGCCCAGCCTGGTATATATAATAATATTCCCTTTCCTTTCATGACCTACAAAATGAACAATGGGAAGGAAGAGTAGAGCTGGAAAACATACTGTTTTCTAATGACAAGAAAGAATAGAATCCAGTTCATGTCAACTTAATATCCCCTGTTCATTGCTTTTATGTGGTTTTTTTTATAAAAAATCTACTTTTTTCCTTAGATCGAAGTTGAGTGTATATATTCAGTTCATGAATATACAGAATAGAAGCAGAGGAGTATACCATATAAGAACTGACACTTTCTATTTATTCTATGAGTGCTAGAACATATTCTTAATCCTTTATACGGAACATGTATATACAGCGTCAGCAAAACTGTCAGCTGGTCAGAAATTTTGATACTTTAACATGACAGAAAGCATGTCAATCCTGCGTCATCATTTGATCTTTGTCATTTCCGCTAAACAGGCTTACACAATGCTGGCCTTCCATGGTCAAGATATTTTGGGATTTTAAGAAATGAATGATAATATCACTGGAAAAATTGCCTTTCCCTGCATACAACAGCCACTGAAATGAAATTGGGCAGGGAACGCTTAAAATTACAATGTCACATCAAATAATTTCTTTGACAGGTAGTCCTCAACTTACGACCACAGTTGGGACCAGAACTTCCATTGCTAAGTGATGTGGTTGTTAAATGATTCACACCAAATTTTACTATTTTTTCCCCATGATTATTAAGCAAATCATGCAATTGTTAAGCTAATCTGGCTCCCTCCACTGACTTTGCTTGCCAGAAGAAGTTGCAAATGTTGTGAATACATGCCAAGCTGCCACATTTTGATCAAATGACTGCAGGGATGTTGCAAAAGTTGTAACTGTGGGGACAACCTTTTTTCACTGTTGTTGTAACTTTGAATGGTTGTTAAACGAATGGTCATAAGTCAAGAACCACCTGCATTAGGAAGGAGAAAGAGAGAGGTAATGCTGCAAAGCTTCTGCTTTTAACAAACTCTCTACCCGAGTCTTGTTAAAAAATCTACAAAATTATTCTACTTTCCCAATCAGGTTTTTCACATAATTTTCCCTAGATAAATATTTCTAAAGGTTCCTGGAATAGGAAAACTAATTTATAAACAGTAAATGAATTTCCTCACTAGCCCAGCTTAGCTGTCTTAGATCTAATTAAAATATTTGTAGTACAAATGCAAAAGGAAGCTGAATGAACCATCCATTTTCAAAGGCAGCGTGACAGCCTGCCTTTGTCTATACTACATCTTGCAAGTGAAGAAGTCTCCTTATCTTGGGCTGATTGGATTCTACACATTGCACATTACTCCCACCCATTAACATTTCAGGGCCCTGAAGCTTAATTGAAAGTTGTCTATGTAGTCTGACCCTAGTAAAAGGCATTCTCAGTCATTAAAGAATACTTCTGAATTGTTTAATGTCTGAAAGGAAGTCAGTCATTAAGACTTATCTCTGTCTATATTTTGTGTTTGGAGTAAAGCCTAGTATTTAGTCTGAAGATGTATGCAGTTATTAGATACTTTGACCTTCTTGGTCTGCAAAATCATTACTTACTAATTAAAAGGAAAAGTGAAGCATGTAGTTTAAGCCTTAACCTGAGACATTTTTATCCAGTGACTTTTACTGGATAAAGCTGGGTAAAACAAGCCATTTCTTCATTTTCATGCAACAGGATCTTGTAAAATAGTGTCTATTTTCTAAGTGTATGTTGCACTGCTTGAAAATATGTTTTATCATATGTCTGTGAACTTCAAATTTAGAATAGCATTCAAACATTACTTAATTTTTAAAAATGTGAGAGTGATGTTTCCCATCTTTCTTTAAGCTTTCGAACAGGGGTCTTCAAACTTTTATGACTTGTGGACTTCAACTCCCAGAATTCTTCAGCCAGCGTGCCTGGCTGAGGAATTCTGGGAGTTGAAGTCAAGAAGTCATAAAAGGGCCAAGTTTGAAGACCCCTGCTTTAGAAAGTAAAACACACTTACTGTAGATCACCAGCAGCCTCTTCCCAGAGCAGCTGAAGTACATTTTTTGAGACATTGTGTAGACTGACCACATGGCCACATAGTATTGAGTAGAAAACTTACAATATTAACGTGTCAGGGAAAGACACTTTTCTAGGAAAAAAACCAAACCAAACCACCCCAAGCCAAATCTCAGGAAAATTCATCATGTAATTTTTTTTAACATTCAGTATTGTAAAAAGGGATGCGATGGCTCAGTGGGTTAGGACGCTGAGCTTGTCGATCAGAAGGTCGGCAGTTTAGTGGGTCGAATCCTGAGTGCCCCATAACAGAGTGAGCGCCTGTTACTCGCCCCAACTTCTGCCAACCTAGCAGTTCGAAAGCACGTAAAAATGCAAGTAGAAAAATAGGGACCACTACGGTGGGAAGGTAACAGGTTCCGTGTGCCTTTGGCGTCTAGTCATGCCGGCCACATGACCACGGAGACGTCCTCGGACAAGCGAGGACTTTGGCTTTGAAATGGAGATGAGCACCGGCCCCTAGAGTCGGAAACGACTAGCACGCGTGTATGGGGGAACCTTTACCTTTACCTATTGTAAAAAGATTTTTTTTCATTTCTCAGAAAATATGCATAATCTTTAAAAAGAGTTTGTGATGTATCTTGGCTACAGTTTGCTGTCATTTAATACCAAAATTATGCTTTTTTTTATTGAAAAGTTTTAACATACATTTTATCTTTAACAGTCCCCCCTCCCCCTCCCTTCTCCCTCCCTCCCTACCCCTCTCCCCCTCCCCCCCGACTTCCCAGAGCTAAGTACAAGGTATAAAAACAAAAAAAAACGATCATAAACATCCATATGCTAACAACCATAAACTCTAAAATCTATCACTCTCTGGCTCATATAGGATAATACAAACACTATTAATATTAAGTATATATAGAAAAAAAAGAGAAAAAAGAAAAAGAAAAGGAAGACTTATTCAAATGCTACATGAAACTTTTTAGTCCTATATTTGTTCTGGATATACTCAATCCATTTTCTCCATTCCATGATATAACGTTCTTGCGAGTGATCTTTCAAATAAGCCGAGATCTTTGCCATCTCTGCCAGGTCAGAAACCTTTAAAGTCCATTCTTCTATGGTCGGCAGTTCCTCCTTCTTCCAATACTGACCTATTAAGAGTCTTGCTGCCGTAATTAAATTCAACATCAACTTAGTGTCCACAACCGTAGCATCTGTAATTATTCCCAACAAAAAAAGTTGCGGACAAAACTTTATCCTTTGCTTGAAAATCTTCTGCATATTCCACCAAATTTTTATCCAGAAGGCCTTCACCTTTTTGCAAGTCCACCATATGTGAAAATATGTTGCATCTTCATCGCCACACCTCCAGCATTTTGGCTGATAATTCGGGTACATACTTGCAAGCTTTTTAGGATCTAGATGCCATCTATAAAACATTTTATAAAAGTTCTCTCTTAAATTTTGAGCTTGTGTAAATTTTACGTTCCTCACCCAAATCTTTTCCCACGTGTCCATTGTAATAACTTCTTGGATGTTTTGGGCCCATTTTATCATACAATCCTTAACAAGTTCTGTTTCTGAGTCAATCTCTATCAATGCAAGATATATCCGTTTAATATGTGCTGGTCCCTGATTTCTAATTTGCTTTATCAGATTTTCATCAGTCATTGTAAAACCAGTTTTCTGGTCTTCTTTCCACCTGGCCCGTAGCTGAATATATTGAAACCAAGTTTGAACAATCTTCTCATCTCGCAAGAGACTGTATGGTTTCAGACACCAGACATTTCTTTCCAAGCTTAAAATCTCCTTATACGTAGTCACATCATGTTTAAAACCAACATTTATATTTTCTATTGCGTGTTTTGGAATTGCCCACAAAGGTATCTTACAGTCTAACTTATATCTATACTTCTTCCAAACTCTCAGCAATGCCTGTCTTAAAATATGCACTCTAAACACATTATCTACCTTCTTATCATACAACAAATATGCATGCCAGCCAAACAACAAATCGTGGCCCTCAAGATTTAATAATCTCTCTTGTGTCAAATTAATCCAATCACTTATACCTGCTAACGCAGCAGCTTCATAATATAATTTAAGATTAGGCATTTTAAGACCACCTCTTTCACGAGTATCCTGCATAATCTTAAGTTTAACTTGTGGCCTTTTCCCTGCCCAGACAAATTTGTTGATACCTCGCTGCCATTCCTCCAAATTAGAATCTTTCTTAAGAACCGGTATCATTTGAAATAAAAATAAAAATTTAGGCAGGACATTCATTTTCACTGCTGCGATTCGCCCCAACAAAGACAATTGCAGTTTTTCCCAACTCTCCATTTCTTTTTGAATTTTTCCCCATAATTTTTCATAGTTGTTCTTATATAATTTTGTATTAGAGGGCGACAAAAGCACCCCCAAATATTTGACCTTTTGAACAATCTCAAATCCAGTTAACCCTTCTAAAAGGGCCTTTTGCGATGCTGTTATGTTTTTAGCCAAAATTTTAGTTTTTTGTACATTAACTTTAAATCCAGAAACCTTCCCATATTGCATTATTATCTCCATCAGGTCCACAACAGAGCTCTCCGGCTGGGTCACTGTAACAACCAGATCGTCTGCGAACGCTCTCAATCTATAATCCTGATCTCTAATTTGTATACCCTTAATTCTTTCCGAGTTCCGTATTTTTACCAATAATATCTCCAATGTTAACACAAATAACAAAGGCGATAACGGGCACCCTTGCCTTGTACCCTTCTCAATATTACATGCTTCTGTCAAACTATTATTAACTATTATTCGGGCTGTTTGTTTTTGATATAATGCCCTAATTGGTTGCAGAAATTTATCCCCAGAATTCATTTTATCTAAAACTTTCATCAAAAATTGCCAGTTCAATTGATCAAAGGCTTTTTCAGCATCTAAAAAAATTTAGCGCCACAGGGATCTGGTTGTTCCTTTCCAAAAATTCCAACACATCAACTATATGCCTCACGTTATTTTTCATTTGCCTACCACTAATAAACCCAGTTTGATCCCCATGAATCACCTGTTGCAGAACCCTCATCAATCTATTAGCCAACACCTTAACAAATATCTTCTAATCTGTATTTAAAAGTGATATCGGTCTGTAGTTTTTTACTTGAGTAACATCTTGGTCTTCCTTCGGAATCAAAGAAATAAAAGCAGTTCTCCAAGACGGAGGCACCTTTCCCCCTCTCTGAATTGTCTGGAACAATTCCTTTAACGGTTTTATCAACTCTAATTGTAAATTTTTGTACTAAGCCGCAGTCAGACCATCCGTACCTGGCGCTTTATCCACCTTCAACTCCTTAATTGCTATAAGAATTTCTTCTTCTGTAATCAATTGATTAATCTCCTCTTTTTGTACTTGCGTAAGAACCGGGATGCTAGCATTCTCCAAATATACATCAATGTCTTTTCCATTAATCTTCTCCTTAGCATATAATTTAGAATAAAAATCCACAAAGGCTTCCTTAATAAGATCCTGTTGACACACAACCTTTCCCTTATGTTCAATTTTGTCTATATTAGAAGCCCTTTGCTTTTTCCTTAGTCTGTAAGCTAGCCATCTACCTGGCTTATTAGCATTGCAAAAAGTATTATGCCTGGCAAACCGCAAATTGGTTGCCACCTGGTCAGCCATTAGCTTATCAAATTGTCCTCTTAATAGCTTAATAACCTCCTTAGTCTTCACATCCAATGGATTCAAAATCAAGGCCTTCTCTTTTTCCTTAATTTCATTCTCCAATTCTTTCCTTCTAGCTTCCAAAGTATGTCTGTGTTTATTATTCATATATATCAACACCCCTCTCATATAGGCCTTGCTAGCATCCCAAACCATGTCCATAGAAGTATCCTTATTCATATTAATTTCAAAAAAATCCTTCATCCGTTGTTTACATTCTTCCACATTTTTCTGATTTCTAAACAAGTTCTCATTTACGCGCCATGAGCGCCTATCTCTATTGTCCTTATTGATCTCTAACCATACTGGACTATGGTCAGAAATAGATCTTGCACAGATCTTTACCTTCTTAATCCTAGAAAAAAAGTCGTTAGTCAGCAAAATGAAGTCAATCCTGGAAAAAGATTGATGTCTATCCGAAAAAAATGTATAATCCTTTTCATGTGGGTTTGTGTCACGCCAAATGTCTCGCAGTTCCAAATCATCCTTCATTTCAAAAAAAGATTTAGGCAATCTGGCATGACACGGAACACGCTTAAAAAAACCAGCCTTATCCATCTGTACATCCAAAACACCATTCCAGTCCCCCATAAAAATAAACGATTTGTAATCCAACTGAGTAAGCTTTGTATGAAGTAAACTAAAAAAATCAGCTTGTTGTTGTTGTTGATTAGGAGCATACAGTCCAACTAAAAGCGTTTTTTTGCCTTCTAGCAACAAATCTATCATAACGTATCTTCCATGCTTATCTGCTTCAATTAAGTCCGCTGTTAAAGCACTTTTAACATAGACAACCACTCCGTTTTTCTTATTCATTGCAGAGGCGACAAATTGCGTGCCCAACCTTGAGTTCAATAAATACTTTTGGTCCATAGCCCTAATATGCGTTTCTTGCAAGCATATAACATCAATCTTAAATTGTTTTAAATATTGAAAAACTTTCTCTTCTGAGGCGAATTTAGTCCATTAACGTTCCAGGTTAGAAATTTAGTCGCCATACTTGTCATCCCGAAGCTGTTGGAGCACATCTTTAATAGCCCCTCTATCTCCTTTGGGCCGTGCTCCTCCCACTGCCTCGCTGTAAGTACGCTTTGAAAATTCCATAAACTTCTGTTGGTCTTGTTCTTTTATTTGTTTTGCTCGTTTTAAAGCAGCACGCGTCACCCTCAGCTCTCCAGCATCAGCCAACGAAGTTATAATTTGATCCCCTCCAGCACCGTTCTCCTCTGTCTGTCCATCTTCGGCCTCTTGAGGTTTTCCTTCTCCAAATCCCTTTGCAGCTTCCAGAAGTGATAGTGGGGTTGCTTTTAAAACATTATTGTAGAAATCACGCGCCTGTGTCACAGTAACCAGACGGTATCTTTTACCTTCATGCATCACCACCAATCCAACTGGAATCTCCCATCTGAACCTTATATCACGTTGCTTAAGTTCCTGCACAAGAAATGCAAAGTCCTTCCTTCTCCTTAAAATCTTTGGAGGAATTTCCTTTAAAACCAAAACTTCTTGGTCAGCAACCACTACTTTAGTATCATAGGCGGCTTGAATAACTTCATCTCTAATTTCTCTCTTTGCAAAATAAACCGCCACATCTCTAGGTAGCTTTCTCTGTCTAGCAATCCATGAGTTTACACGAAAGACTTTATCCATGCATCCCTTTATTTCAGATGCTGGCTGACCCAATACTGCTTCCAGAGCCTCAGAAATCAGCTGCTTTAGGTCTTCTTTGGTATTTTCTTTTAAGCCTCTGATTCTAACAGCATACTGCATCTGATGATACTGAACAAGACTCAATTCTCTGTCCATTTTGTCTCTTAAATCTTCATTCTCCAGTACCTTTACTTCTAATATAGCATTCTTTTGAGTCAGATCTTCCACTTTTTCATCCAAACCTTGCACACATTCAGCCACACTTTCCACTGTAGACAAAATGTCTACCCTCATCGCACTGAATTTCTCTTCCATCTTCTCTTCTATCCTCTCCTCCAGTTTCTCCAATTTCTCCTCCACCTTTGCCAACTTATCACCCAGTGTTTCTAAGATTACCTGGGCGTGTTTTTCAAGAGCATCTTGTAAATCCTTCGATGTCAATGCAGCAGGAGGAAGCAAAGCTTGCAACAATGTCTGTTGCACCGGGGAAGTTCCAGCACTCCGAAGAGTTTTTGAGGGAGGTTTAGCCGCGATCTTTTTACTTTCACTTGTTGCGCACTTTCACTTTAAGTTTAAAAAGTCCATTAAGCTAGAGAGTAAAAATAAAAGTCCTCTTCACCTTGTCCTCCTGTACCGCTCTGCCTGCTCCTTTTTATTCCAGGGTCTTTCCTTCTGGCAGGGGTGGTCGCAAATGCCTGGCTCTGCTCCCAAAATTCCGGAGCAGAGACGCTGAACAGCTGGGAGCAACCCAGGCTACGGGGGAGTTCAATCCTTCAGCCGCCCAAGCTTTAAGCTCAGGCGGCCCCGGAGAACTCAACCCCTACCTGGGGCCTCACCCCCTCCTCTTCTCCCGGGGAGGGGGCTTCAAATCCACCCAAACAGCTGATCGGCGCTGTTTTGGGTGAAAACAACACAGCTGAGCAGCGGGCAGCCCGAAACGGCTGTCTCCGGCGCCGCGCTGCCACCGGAAGCCCAAAATTATGCTTATTAAATGCATAATTTAAGTATGAGAGTCTTAATTCATTTATTTTGTGTAAAACATCTTCAAGTTGCCCAAAATGTTTGCTCTGCCAACCAAAGAGATGGCACTGCATTACTAATCATTAACCATGTCACTCTAAGAAGAAAAGTTCTCTATGGAACAGCATAATAGTGAAATAAATTTATCTGTGACAACTTTTTCCTTTCCCAATTCTTAAGCAACACCCAGCAAAAAGTGCTAAGAGTTCAAATGGGATTAATTAAACATACTTTGTATCTTGTATCTATTTTTATCTAATTCTGAGTGAAAAATTATCATGACTATTCAGTGTATTAATAATTACACCTGTAGAACTCACTATTGTTTTACTCTTTATAATTTTTCCTTGAAGGGTTACAAGTCTTTCATATTTCTAACATACTACAATATGAAATATAAAGGTCTTCATTTTTGATTTAGCACAGTAAGTATAGTGTCTTCTGTGACAAATGTGCAGTTTTAGATTCCTGTAAAACTAAAAGTAGCAGTTAAATACACATTTGAGTCCTGTCTGCATTACTCAGTTTAATTAATTCACTTTTTATGCTACACTTTTTATTACTTTCATTAAAGGACCTGGCAGATTGTGTTTGAGCTACAAAACTGAAGCAGTCATAATCCATCTTTACAGATTAAGATATTTATTGTAAGGGTAGATGTAAAAGTGTCTATTTAATGTGCTAATATGGATGCTTTACCTTAAGTAAAAAAGCCCATTTTGAACAGGAAGCATTTCAGCATGCTTGTTAAGTGTAAATTGCTCATTCCAATCAGTAAGTAGGCTATTTAAATACATTGACTCAGTGCCTGAGAAGCATTTTAGAAACAGATGTACATGTTACAATAACACAGATACAAAGATAGCCCCATATACCACAGATTAATATAGTTAAGCTTGAGTGTTACTAATGTTAGTATAAATTAACAAAACATTAAAAGATGGAAGTGGCACACTCTTTGAAAGTGACATATGCTTATGACATGTGATGTGCATATTAAAACACAAGTTATTCAGGGAAATTCCAAAAAGGACCTGACTCTGAAGGGATAGAGAATTGGTGATCCACCATTTTCTTGCACTCTCTTATGTTATGACATAGACACGTTACGGGTACAAACAGGAACATCATAATGATGCCAACAAAGGAGAATGAACTCTGTAAATTGATGAAGCATCATCAATAATTGCAACTAAAATGACAGTGCTACTATAATCCTACATTGTCTATAAAACAGAGGTGAAGAAAGGAGAAGTTTGAAGTACTATTGTTCACTTGATTAATGATTGCCTCCCTTAAAGATTGTCCCTGACAGCTGTCTTTGGACTTCCTATCATCATTTGGTGGTTGGCTTTCTAGATAATTCATTTTGT
Source organism: Vipera berus (assembly GCF_964194415.1). NCBI lineage: Eukaryota > Metazoa > Chordata > Lepidosauria > Squamata > Viperidae > Vipera > Vipera berus. The sequence goes on along the minus strand of NC_138206.1, from coordinate 46,595,999 downwards.
TATTGAGAGAATAAATCTACAGTGCTTGAATTGCTAAAATAAGGCTTTTAAAAGCATTCTCTTGAAATCATTCACTGATTTTGCTTTAGTGCTGCCCCCCCAAATTTCTAAATTCTATAGCAGACAGCTGTTGTAAATTTATAATGCTAGCATATACTCTATAATTTTAACAGCGTTATTTTACTAAAATATAGTTGGCATATAATTTAAACCTGATAAAAGGGCACTGCGTCAGTCTGGGAAACCAGAAAGGGATTGAGGTTCAGAAACAGTATACCTGCTCCTTCTGGGAGAATCTAATTCCATTCAGAACCAATAGATCAACTGCCTATTTGAAATTATGTTCTGTCACAATGAGTATATCTATCTTGCTGAGATTTAGTTTCAGTTTATTATTTCTCATCCTATCCATTACTGAGTGCTGGCATTCAAGGAGTGATGCCATTTCTCACTAAAGATGTCACAGAGAAATATACCTGGTTACCATCAGCATACTCAAAGCACTCAATGTCAAATTATTTGGTCATTTCCCCTGATGGTTTCATTACATAGGAATATAAATACTCCTTATTCCCAAATCTCTGAGGAAATCCATAAGGATACTATTGCAAATAGTATCAAAACCCATGGATAGGTCAAGAATAACTATCAGGGTCACAGTCTTTTCATCCTCAGAAATAATCTATCAAGCTGACCAAGGCAGTCTTAATACTTTGGCCAATCTAGAAGCCAGCTGAAATTGGATCACAATAATCTGTTTCTTTGAGGAGTTCCAGTTCTTGAAAAGCTACAACTTTCTGCATCATCTTACCCAAGTATGGTGAGACTTCGAGAATCTAGTTAAGCTTCTCATAATTCTCTCTTTAAACAAGGAGGCAAAAGGCCCTACCTCCTTCTCATAAATATTTATGATGTTTTAAAATAAAATATTAAACCTGTAAAACAATAAGTAATTTCCTTGCTTCACCTGACTCTTACCAATCTGAAGATCTCAGCATAGCCCCTTTTATAATGTGAGATATTGAATAATGCAATGTACTCTGGAGATCATACTTTTTAAAAAATCTTGGCAAATACTTTTTTGTGGGTAATTTGAAAGATGCTTATATTAATACAAGTATAAATTTGTGTAAACAGCTTTTAAATTGCTTATGGATTGATTTCCATTTTCTCTCGAATCTATATTATGCAACAATAATCTATCAGTGCAATTAAGTTTCTCAAAAACTAGCAATGTTCAGACTCAATAACTCTAATCAATTATTTTATTTATGCAAAATGATAATGATATGGATGATTTTGAAGTGAAGTTATTCTAAGAAAAATAAACATGAAATGAATGCATTATATATTCATACATTTTTGCATTACTAAGATAAATCAACTATTGCCAAAACTATTATGTACAAAGCAAAAAGGAAAATGTTGTGCATACATATGTCTGCGTGTATGCACATACATTTCCTTTCAAACAATTTGGGTTTGACACAAAGCACCAGGAGGATAAATATTGCTACCAGAAGCTTTAGAAAGTGAACATTTAGATAGCTAATGCTTAAAGACTATTAATGTGTAATAATTTTAAAATGAATGTGCAAAGGTGATTGATTTGTTCTGGAAACAGTTATGGGACCTTTTCCATCCTCAGTTAATACTATCCATTAGCCCTTTAAATCAATATAAAACTATGTTGATTTTTGGAACCATTGAATCGTATCTTTCAAAGATCCTGTAGCAACGGGGGACTATCAGAGGACTGGAAAAGAGCTAATGCGATTCCCATCTTTAAAAAAGCAAAATAAACAAGCAAACAAAAAACAGATCCAGGAAACTACAGACCAATCAGCCTGACATCAACACATGGGAAGATCCTGGAAAAGAGAATCAACCAGCAGATCTGCGAACACCCTAGAAGCAAGCAAACCAGAAGCAAGCAAACCAAAAGCAAGCAAACCAACCAACCAGATGCCAACATAGATCATGCCAAACAAACCTTATTTCATTCTATGACAAATTTAGAAGCCCAGTAATCTTCAACACCTTCATAAATGATATAGATGAGGAAATAGAAGGGGAACTCATCAAACTTGTAAATGACATTAAATTGGCAAAATAGCCAACACTCCAGAAGATAGGCTCAAGGTCCAGATGGATAATAATAATAATAATAATAATAATAATAATAATAATAATAATAATAATAATAATAATAATAATAATAATGATGATGATGATGATGATGATGATGATGATGATGATGATGTTGGAAGGGACCTTGGAGGTCATCTCGCCCAACCCCCTGCTCAGGCAGGAAACCCTATACCATTTCAGACAAATGGCTGTCCAGTCTCTTCTTAAAAATTTCCAGTGTTGGAGCATTCACAGCTTCTGGAGGCAGGTTGTTCCACAGGTTAATTGTTCTAACTGTCAGGAAGTTTCTCCTTAGTTCTAGGTTACTTCTCTCCTTGATTAGTTTTCATCCATTGCTTCTTGTCCTGCCTTTGGGCGCTTTGGAGAATAGCTTGAGTCCCTCCTCTTTTTGGCAGCCCCTGAGATATTGGAACACTGCTATCATGTCCCCCCTCGTCCTTCTCTTCATTAAACTAGACATACCCAATTCCAGCAGCCATTCCATATATGTTTTAGTCTCTAGTCCCCTAATCATCTTTGTTGCTCTTCTCTGTACGCTTTCTAGAATTTCAACATCTTTTTTACATCGTGGTGATCAAAACTGGATGCAGTATTCCAAGTGTGGCCTTACCAAGGCATTGTAAAGTGGTATTAATACTTCATGTGATCTTGATTCTATTCCTCTGTTAATGCAGCCTAGCACTGTGTTGGCTTTTTTGGCAGCTGCAGCACCCTGCTGGCTTATATTTAAGTGATTGTCCACTAGGAATCTGAGATCCCTCTCACAGTTACTACTATGGAGCAAGGTACCCCCTATACTATACCTGTACATTTGGTTTTTCTTGCCTAAATGTAGAACCTTACTTTTTTCACCATTAAATTTCATTTTGTTAGATAGCGCTTAGTGTTCAAATCTCTCCAGATCCTCCTGTATCTTAAGTCTGTCTTCTGGAGTGATGGCTATTCCTGCCAGCTTGGTGTCGTCTGCAAATTTGATGAGTTCCCCATTTATCCCTTCGTCCAAATCGTTGATGAAGATGTTGAAGAGCACTGGGCCCAGAACAGAGCCCTGGGGCACCCCACTACACACTTCCCTCCATGTAGATGCGGTTCCATTGAGGACCACACGCTGAGTACAGCCAGTCAGCCAGCTATGAATCCATCTGGTGGTGATTCTGTCTAACCCACATTTTTCTATCTTATCAAGTAGAAGGTTGTGATCTACTTTATCAAATGTCTTACTGAAGTCCAAGTAAATTATATCCACAGCATTCCTCTGATCCACTAATTTTGTCACTTGGTCAAAGAATGCAATAAGATTTGTCTGGCATAATCTGTTTTTGACAAACCCATGTTGGCTTTTAGTAATGACTTTGTTTGCCTCTAGGTGCTCGCTGATTCAGGCTGATAGGCCTGTAATTTCTTGGATTCATTTTTTTTCTTTTTGTGAAGATGGGAATTACATCAGTTCTTTTCCAATCCTCTGGCAGTTCCCCAGTGTTCCAGGATCTTTGAAAAATATAGTTCAGTGGTTCTGAGATCACATCTGCCAGTTCCTTGAGAACCTTGGGCTATAATCCATCTGGTCCTGGTGATTTGAACTCGTCTAGACTGGACAGGTGCTCACTTATCATTTTCTTGCTTATCTTGACTTGTGTTTCTATTCTGATTTTTATGGAACTATTTTTTGATAGGTTGGTCTGTTTTTTCCCTTTGTGTAAAGACAAATGCAAAAAATGAGTTAAATAGTTCTGCTTTCTCCCTGTTGCTTGTCACCTTCTTGCCACTTTCACCCACTAATGGAGCAATCATTTCCTTCACTTTTTTATTGTTTTTTACATGTTGAAAGAAGGTTTTGTTTTTGTTTTTGTTTCTGTTGACTTTGGTCGCAAGCCTTAGTTCATTTTGAGCCTGAGCTTTCCTCGGGCTATTTGCTGATTTTCTGACTTAGTTATGTGCTTCTCTTTCCACTTTCTATACTTGAAAGACTTGAAAACTGGAGACCTTATTTAACAATGTGTCTACTCAATGTACAGAAAGGTAGGGTTTTACATGTAGACAAGAAAAAAAAGTGCAGGTACAGATTAGGTGTAACCTGGCTCAACAGCAGTAATTGTGAGAGGAATGTTGGAATCTTAATGGACAATCACTTAAATATGAGCTAGCAGTGTGCAGCAGCAGCCAAATGAACTATAATACCACTTTATAAGACCACACTTCGGAATATTGCATCCAGTTTTGGTCAGATTCTGGATTCTGGAAAGAGTGCAGAAAAGAGCAACAATGATCACTGGGGGGATAGAAGCTAAAATATATGAAGAATGGTTGCAGGAACTGGATTTATCTAGTCTAATGAAAAGAAGGACTAGGTATGTTATGATAACAGTGTTTCAATATTTGAGGGGCTACCACAAAGAAGAGGAGGTCAACCTATTTTCCAAAGCACCAGAAGGCAAGACAAGAAACAATGGATGGAAACTAATCTAGGAGAGAAGCAACCTAGAACTAAGGAGAAATTTCCTAGCATAACAATCAGTGGAATGGCTTGCTTTCAGAAGTTGTGGGTGCTCCATCACTGGAGGCTTTTAAGAAGAGACTGGACATCCACCTGTTTTGAATGGTATAGGGTCTCCTGCTTTTGCAGGGGATTGAACTAGAAGACCTCCAAGGTCCCTTCCAAGTCTATTATTCTAGTTGGAAGAGATAGATTTTGACCTACATCTAGACCAACAATAATAATCATTTGTCAAAATCACTCAAGACTTTTGTACAAGTATGGGACCTGGGATATGTCACTGTGATCCCATGCAGTGGCAGATTAGAAACCTGGCAAATAAAAATGTATCTCTCTTCACTTTTCCAGTTATTACAACTGGGGATCATTTGTCAGAGTTGGGAAGGCAGGAAGGCAAGGGAGAAGCCCTCATTTTACATGCATGATTGCTGATCCCATGGAGCTGAAAAACAACTGATAGGCATGGGGAATGATCTAGCTTTACTGGATAGGTCTCCAATACCTATTTGATATTCCTGTGGGCTACTTATGAATACAGGTTTAGTGCTCTTCTGGAATACCACCAAATTTTTGCTTAGGCTACTTTTTTATTTTATTTTTTTTATTTTAATTCCATTTATATCCCGCCCTTCTCCGAAGACTCAGGGCGGCTTACAAGCTTAGCAGTAGCCTTCATTCTATGTATATGCCTGCTTATTAGGGCTTTCACACACACCCCAAGCGGCATTATTACAAAGTCAGCTTAATTGCCCCCAACAATCTGGGTCCTCATTTTACCTACCTCGGAAGGATGGAAGGCTGAGTCAACCTTGAGCCTGGTGGGATGCGAACCTGCACTAATTTCAGGCAGCTGGTGTTACTTAAGGAGGCATTAGCCCACTGCTCCACCATGGTTGACATGGTTTTACCAATTTTTCAGAAGTATGGTAAAAGGATTTAAAGAACCATAGGAGTCTCTTTCCCACTGTATCACATAACTTCTCAGTGTCTTTCATGTACTAGTTGGGCTCATCCCCATTCGAAGGTAGGTCTTTGAAACCAGGTAAAAGAAAGTGAAAGGGTCTGGTTTGAAATGTGGGGATTTTCCTGTTGCTCAAATCAGAAAGCCCCTCTTTTGGAGTGCCCTCAGCAACCTAAAGTGGACAATACATCCTGGGCTGATCCATCTTTCCTGGGGTAACCTAATCATAACACTGATTACATAGATTGATATGGATTGAGAGTTAGGTAAAGACATCTTGAGTACACAACATAAAAATAGATATTGAGTCATGCTATCCTGAGACAGTGATGAAAGTACAAAGGCCCACTGTGTTATTCCTTCAGATTCAAAATGAAAGTTAATTATTACATGTGCAAGATCTGGCATTAACATTTAATATGTTTATTCAAATGCAAGAGGGCCCAAAATGTATTAGGCTAATACTTGTTATTAATGCTGCTTTCACCCTGTCTTTCTTTTTCCATCATTTATTTACTAAAATAACACATATACTGTAAAGAAAATCAGTAGTACAAATGATTAGCCATCCAGCCTTCTTACCTGAAGTCTGGGTGGGCACATTTCTTGAGAGGAAAAATATTCCCCACCCTGTAATATAGTGGGCTCTGGACTGCATGGTAAAGATGGACGACTCAGGACAACAAGGTTCAGAATACCATCCTTTAATGAGTTAACACAGACTTGGCAAACAAAGGACAACTGGCCCCACTTATATACCTAGCCAGGTATACTAGAGACCAATCCCCTTATCTAGATTTCCCACCAAGGACCACCCTGCCAATCCAGACAGGGCATCCTGCCACCTGGTGGTGTCAGTGGCTATTGCTGTGGAACATCCCCTATGTACATAACACACCCCACCTCCAATTAAGTGTTATAAGACATGTCAGATCATTATAAAATCATGAAAGATGCTTTGTTAAACGCTGATCTGGCATTCAAAAGCAGCAGCCAGATCCCAGGATCTAACAGCCAAGCTCTAAGAGTGGAAGCTGAGGGTGGATAGTGGGTCTAGTTTACCCAATTGTAGCCCATCGTCATATTCCCAGCATAAATCTTCCTGTCTATTACTTTTTAGATGTCCTTACCTGCCTCCTTTGCTTTCCCTTTTCTATTCACACTTCATGCCTCTTTTCAAGGTCTAGTCATCCATTTCTAGTATCTCCCACCTTCTAACACATACCAATTCAATTCCTGTATGACCCAACCCATCCATCCAGGATCCTAGCGAACTCCTAACCACACCTTCTGGACACTTGGCAGTCTTAGGGCTCCAAGGCCCAGTTGGAAAAGACCACTCAATCCTGCCCATCTTCCCACCGTTTTTAACAGTGGCAGGGGCTAAATTGGTACAACACACTTCATCTAGTTCAGGGGTGTCAAACTCAATTTCACTGAGGGCCGCATCAGCATTGCGGTTGCCCTCAGGGGCCAGGTGGGTGTGGCCTGGGTGGGCATGGCCTACCGTGTGGGTGTGGCTAAAGTGCCTATGGCCTACTGGGTGGGCATGGCCAGCTCTACATCGTTCGCATCAAGGGTGCCTATGGGGGCCTGGGCAGGAGTGGGACAGATCTGAGGGTCTCTGGAAGAAGGAGGGTCTCTGGGCCAGGGCCAAGGCAGTGGGGGCCGTTCCCTCACTGTTTCCAGGATGGCTTCGGGGGCCACATGAAACCACTTCGCGGGCCGGATCCGACCCCCAGGCCTTGTGTTTGACATGTCTGATCTAGTTCAATACTTCATCTGGCTCAATAGTAGTAATTGTGAAAGGGATCTTGGAGTCTTAGTGGACAATCACTTAAATATTAGCCAGCAGTGTGCTACAGCTGCCAAAAAAGCAGTCCTAGACTGCATTAACAGAGGGATAGAATCAAGATCATGTGAAGTGTTAATATCACTTTATAATTTTTTTTTACAAGCAAGCATCTTTATTGGATGACAAAATCCCTGCAACAAATAAATTTTCTTGCTAATACTTGCATTATAATGACAAAATGTTTCACTCTGGAAAAGATAAAAGCTTCCTATTCCATATAAATTATACTTGAGAAGTGTGACACAGTGCATGCAGAACTATCTCATTAACTTCAATGGCACATTTGGGCTCAGATTTCTCCTAGATAAATCACTGTTATCAAAATATGTCTTTAAAGCTATATCTTTTAGTTATCTTGGCTGGATCCTCCATATTCAGTAAAAGCATGAATTGCTGCAGGAGCAAACCCTCTCTAATTTCTTTTGTTTTCCCCATTGTTGTTATTTTAATGCCCATAATTATAAAAAAATTAAGTTAGGGCTTCAGTAGATCATCATGATCTGCTTAAATTACTTCCTGCAAGCAACACACAGCTAAGTAACAGAATAACAATGGCAATAAAATGAACAGTTGCTTTTAGAAGGTTTATGGTCATATCCCGGACTCCTAGTGGCCAGGTGGTCATTTACCACCTGATGTTTTCAATCATGAGTCTGTCTATGCTACATTCTGCATTTAATTCCCTACCACAAAAGTTCTGCTGTTTTCAGGGTCTGAATTTCCCTTTTCCTGGATTCAATCCATTCATCCTGTCGTTTTGTAAAAACTTCCAGATTTTTGGAGAGCCCCTCCTGCTTGGAGGGTTTTAAGCTCAGGAATTTGAGGGAGGTATTTATTTTTGATACAAAATAGCAAAACCAGCTTGTTAAGTGACATCAGCAGGAAGACCATATGGAACAGCATATTTCTAAAAGTGTGATTCCATCTGAAGTCTCACTTTGTCTTAAATTTAACAAAAATAATTTATTTGCTTCAGTTAAAAAAAATCAATTGAATTTTCCCTCATTTCTCATGGTCATATTATTTCACATACAAGTTCCATCCGTATATGCTTATTCTTAAGCTTTTGAAATGCTTTATGTATTTCTGTATATGTGGACATTTGGAAATATTTATGTATACAGACATATGCACACACACATACATACAAAAGTGACAAGAAGGAATAGATACCATAATTTCCATTCATATTTATAAACAATTTTATATAAATAATTCTTTTCCCTTTCAGCCTTTGATCTCTTCTAACACATTTTTTTTTCTTTCAAAAGTACACATGCCTCTTTTTCTGTATGGGACTTGGGCAGTTGATTAATTATTGATTATTTTTTTTCATGCAATTCTCCTGACATACAAGTCTAATGAAGTTTTCATAGCGTTCAAAATCTATTATTTCATTTTTTAAAAGAACGACTCTTGTTCTGTTAGCATTCTATCTTTCGACTTTTAATAAAATAATATCAGCTAAAAAAATTAACAATGAAGATTTTAAATTGAACAGCATTTTGAATTGGTAGTTTTTGCATGTATATTCTTTCTTTCTTTCTTTCTTTCTTTCTTTCTTTCTTTCTTTCTTTCTTTCTCTTTCCTTTCTTTCTTTCCTTTCTCCTCATTTTCTTCTTTCTTCATCTGTCAACAGCATAGTATTTTTATCCTCCCACAAATAAAACTTCTCTTACCATAGGCGTGGCCCAAGTGTTTAATAATTTCTGCCTTCCTTCTAGAAACACGCTTGGCTATTTGCCTTTGGTCTTACATGTCTGGTAGGAGACAATCATGAGTGGTAATGGCTTTTGTGAGAGGCAGGAAAAAAGTGTCTTTTCATAATAGCAAGACATCATTTCCACATGTTATGTAGAACAAATCATTGTTATTTACAAAACATACAATAATTTATAAACCTTGAATGGTTTCAGGATATTTTGATGGCATACTGAGCTTGGCTATTTAAATCCAGTATTATATAGAAGTGTATCAACCAACATAACTAGCAATATGGAAATTTTGAATGCAGTAGATTTTGATGATACCATGGAGATAAGCAAGATAGCTTAATAAACTAAATAAAGTCCTGTTGTAAACAGGAAAAAAGCTATAATCTTTAATTTTCTGGAAATTGTAATAAAAATCATTATATATTGAAAACCTAAATACATGGGGTTATTTATATGACAATCATCACATTCTGTTTTAAATCTAGGACTGAGTAAGAATACTGTTGCAATCATTGACAAAACAGTATATGGGAAACAGAAGTTTAAACTTTCCCTTTCAAGCATCATTTCAACAATCCCCACAGTTAAGGTTAACCAAAGGATATGTACATGTTATTTGTTTGAATATGACTTATTTCCTATATTCTATTTGCTAAAATGGACTGGAGAAGGAAGTTCATACCTATGGTGTTGATATGTTAAAACCAAATTTTGTGGTATTATCATCATCTGCTATTTATCTTATATTTATGATTAACCAGATAATAATAATAATAAACCCATATTGTCAAAGTACATGTGTACATTGAGATTAGCTGAGCCTCCCCCCCGTGCTCTCTCCCCCCAACACACAGTGACAACAAACCCTCCATCCCACCACACCATGTGAACCAACTACACCACACACCGGCCTGATAGCCAAGACGTTTCCTGAACCTTTATTTTTTTGAAAGATCATGAGGTTCTTGCACAACAACAACAATAATAACAACAACGACAACCCCCTGCTCAGGCAAGAAACCCTATACTAATTCAGAAAATGGCTGTCCAGTCTCTTCTTAAAAACTACCAGTGTTGGAGCATTCACAGTTTCTGGAGGCAAGTTGTTCCACTGATTAATTGTTCTAACTGTCAGGAAATTCCTTCTAGGTTGCTTCTCTCTTTGATTAGTTTCCATCTATTGCTTCTTGTCCTGCCTTCAGGTGCTTTGGAGAATAGCTTGACACTCTCTTCTTTGTGGCAATCCCTGAGATATTGGAACACTGTTATCATGTCACTCCTCTTCATTAAACTAGACATACCCAATTCCAGCAACCGTTCTTTATATGTTTTAGCCTCCAGTCTCCTAATCATCTTCTTCTCTGTATTCTTTCTAGAGTCTCAACATCTTTTTTACATCTTGGTGACAAAAACTGGATGCAGTATTTCAAGTGTGGCCTTACCAAGGCATTGTAAAGTGGTATTAACACTTCACACGATCTTGATTCTATGCCTCTATTAATGCAGCCTAGCACTGTGTTCTGTAGCACACTGCTGACTCATATTTAAGTGATTGTCCACTAGGACTCCGAGATCCTTCTCACAGTTACTACTATTGAGCAAGGTACCATCAATATGGTACCGGTGCATTTGGTTTTAGTTGCCTAAATGTAGAACCTTACTTTTTTCACCATTGAATTTCATTTTGTTAGATAGCGCCCAATGTTCAAGTCTGTCAAGATTCTTTTATATCTTAAGCATATCTTCTGGTGTGTTGGCTATTCCTGCCAGCTTGGTGTCGTCTGCAAATTTGATGAGTTCCCCATCTATCCCCTCACCCAAATCATTGATGAAGATGTTGAAGAGCACTGGGTCCGGAACAGAGCCCTGGAGCACCCCACTACACACGTCTTTTCATGTAGATGCAGTGTCATTGGGGACCATATGCTGAGTATGGTCAGCCAGCTACGAATCTATCTGGTGGTGATGCTGTCTAACCCACATTTTTCTATCTTTTCTATCTCACATTTTCTGTCTAATGGATGACACTTTTAACAAGGTTCTAGGTACACTCCATATTCAAAACAATATGTTATGAATTTGGGAGTAAACATACCTATGATTTATGAAAACTGCAGTAGAACAATCTGTTTTATTTGTATTTTAAATTTATGTCCAACTCAGATGTTTACATGAGATTATTCCTTTACATTGCTTTTAATCTCTTCATTCCTGGATAAATTGTGTATAAGTGTGTGTGCATGAGCACATATCTTTGCATGCATATGTCGGCACTTATGGAACAAATTTATCTGTGGTACAACCATTGGGGGGGAAGTGAGAGAGGGCTTATGTCAAGTAAACACAACAGAAAAAAAAAACAATTTCCAGAAGCTGGAGCAGATTTTCCCCTCCAGAATTATAGACTTGTCTCTGACCTCAAAAAGAAAAATCCTTTGGTCCCTGGATACTTTTCCAGACATAAATGACTGCAAATGTAAGAAAACTGTTTATTGTTATTTACTTATTTCAATAGACCTATACTGAATAGAACTCAAAGAGGCAAACAATGAGAATCCTAAGTTATAGGGCAGCAAATATGTTACACATATACTGCATATCCTTATAATAAAAATATGGCTTTGTCTTTTGTTGTTGTTTTCTAAAACTTGAGTAGGAAAGAATTTTGAGTATAAAAAAGTAGATGTTAAATACTTCGTCTTTTTTCTGCCCACAATTTCATCATTCCAAATTGATTTTCTACATAAAACTCAAGAATGCACTTGAAAAAAAAAACATCTGGAACTCAGTGGCTTCATTTGGGGAAGTGGAATAATATTATACAAGACAGCAAAAAGCAAATTATAAGTAACACAAGAGAGAGCATGTAAAGGGAGCAGCTGCCTTATATAGATAAGAAATTCTTGTCTACCTACATACACATTTTTTCCTATATAGTAAATGTCATTTTTAACAAATTGGAACTGAATCAAAAATTGGAAATTAATATCAGCTGAAAAGATGGTTATGGAAAATTAAATGACATCAAGAAGATAGGACCTACTCATAGAAGTTATGCTTAGAAAGCAAAACATAAAATTTCCCATTTCAGGACAAGAAAGTCTCACAGAAATACTTAATCCTTTCATGTTCTATCAAGATTTCCTTGCTAGTATACATACTCCAATATTTTGCTTATGACAATTCTGCACTCAGAGTCACTATCTGCCAACCAAAATCAAAGAAGTTAAATTGTTACATATCTCAGTACTATCCTATGAAGGCTATAAAAGAATCCATATGACTGCAGATAACAAAGAGTTTCTTTATCTCCTTGCTGTATCCAGGAGTCATCTGCATGTTTGTAGTCCAAGTAGGGTATTCTAATGAAAATTCTAAGTTTTGAATGGGATTGTGCAGCTTAATAACAAAACAAAAACAGTCAAAATGTTGATAACTTGCTTCCACTTCACAGTTTTACAGATATGGTAACCATAATATATATAGTAACGTAAAGTACTAAACTATAGCTATTGACATTTTTGTTTTCCAAAACTGCCTATAAAGTAGTAGAATTCAGGAAAATAAACATTTTTCTTGAGACTGGCCTTCTGCAGACTGTTTGCCGTGTTTAAGATATATTTTATGAAATAGAGTCAGGGTGTATAAAACATTTGACAGCCTTCAAAGATTCCAAAGTCCATGACCATCTTTAAGTGTATGACTGTTAGATTGCCTTGAAATAATACATTTAAACACAGCTATTTTCAATCACCTTCATGAACATAATGCTTTAGGTATTGGTGTCATACTACAGATCGATGCAATATTGCACAGAGTAATTTGCTTTCCAGACTCCAGGATTAGCTTCCCACTAACTACAAGAATGGTTGACATTAAATGTCATTGATATAGGGACATATATATTCTACTGTTTTCTTGCAAAATTCGCAAGTATAGTCTCAGTTTACTCTCCATTTGTTTTGCAGTTGCTATAAGTAGAGAGGCTGAAGATAAGAACTATGTATTATCTCCATTTTTGGTAAGAAAGAATCAAACAGACAAATGATGAATTAACTTGCACTAGCAATAGCACTTAGGCTTATATACTGCCCCATAGTCTTTACAGCTCTCTGAGTGGTTTGAAATATCAGCATAATGCCCCCAACAACCTGGGTCCTCATTTTACTGACCTTTGGGTTTTCATCCAAGAATGGAAGGCTAAGTCAACCTTGAGCCTGTCAGAATCGAACTCCTGGCTATTGGCAGAGTTAGCCTGCAATACTGCACTCTAACCACTGCACCACCATGGCTCTAACTTGCAGTGTAAGCCTAAATATGTTTGGTCAAAAGTAATTTCAACTTAGCCATTTTATGAATATTATGAATGTCTTCTGTATTTTTTATATAGTTTGGTCATTTTTTAAAATGAAAACAAAAGCATTTGCATTGATTTTATAAGCATTTATTCTAATATATGCATATATTTAATTTCATTAATATCTTTTGCTAATATACAGTACTGTGCAAAAGTGCTAGGCAGTTGTGCAAAAGTGCTGTAAATTAAGAATGATTTCAGAAATAGAACTGTTAATAGTTTCTTTTTATCAATTAACAAAATATATAGTAAATGAACAGAAGAAAAATCCAAATCAAATCCATATTTGGTGTGACCACCCTTTGCCTTCAAAACAGCCTTTATTTAACAACATGAATTTTGCCTAGTTTCTTACACCTAGGTCTGACATTCTACATATCAATATTAGACATATCTTTCAGCATCAAACTCTTTTGGCTTCTGGGCACATCAGCAGCTGAGTGTCATATCACTTTTAATGCAGCCATATCATAAGCATAAGTGCTACGCACATTTTTCCTCAGCTCTTCCCAAGCTGAATACCTATGAGTTAATGCACAACTTGCATCAACCTGTTGATATTATTTATTTGGTTTTCTGGGCAGAACAATTGAGAGGTTGCCATATAATCCATTCCAACATATATATTTAGTTTGATCCTTTCCTTAGGACATGCCTATTATGGTCACCTTTCTAAGAATGCTCAGCACTTTTGGGATACAAATGCCTTCTAACAACCATGAGGTTACCATCTATGAATGGAAATATTACTTAGAAAAAAATGCACTGATGTTTTCATATTTTGACTTGTTAGTAGGGAAAATCAACTTGAACTTGCACACAACACTTATAAACAATTGTGAAACCATTCAATGTCCATTAAAATTTATAAGCAACAGGATAGAATTATCTCAAAAGATCTTTAGTAGTTTAATCATTTATCAAGGAATTCTATCTGGGATCAAGAGGAAAATATGAACCTGAGGTCTATTTGTTAAGGAACATCAGTGTATTAAGAGTTTCTGCAAAGGATCTGAATTGGAGTGAGGCAATTGCCAAACACATTGTCAAGGAAAAGGAGAATGGTTACCTGAATTTATATATAATTAGAGATTTGGCTATGGCCCCTATCATTGTCACATTCAACTGAAAGTTGGGATATTTTTTAACCATTTGCTTATCTTTTCAAAAAGGACATTAGGAAGAGATGTATGTACATACATACGTACGTACATGTGTATGGATGGATGGATTTATATTTGAGAAAACCCATTTAATTCTATGTGGCCATAAACTTTTTTGATCTAACAAAAGGTTGTTGTTCTTTAAGATTTTTTTATCACATGCATTGGGTTTTAAATTTGATGATTGAGAGTCAGTGATATGCTTCTCAAGGAATTAATAGGTGTGCAATATATAATATTATCTGCCACTTTCCCTTAATGTGGTCTGCAGGTTAAGTACAGAGATAAAAGCAACTTATTCAATTATAGGCAGAGTCAAAAGCAACTATATATCTTGATTGTGGCAGTCCCTTTTGTTTTCATATCTCTTCTGCCAATGTTTAGAAAATAAGCCAGGCAAACTAGAATCTATGTACCAAGATCTGTGAATCATAGCAAACAAAATATTGTGTAATAAGCTACTAACATATACATACTTAAAAGCACTCCATTATAGTTTTTTATCTAATTTAAAGAAGTGCTATCTGAAATAAAGTATCAAATACCTGTAGTAGATAACCAGGGTCAAATGTGGAAATAAACAGGATATAATTGTCCTTTCTTTTCAGTAACAGTATTATAATGCTTAATTTAGTAGAAACTTGGCATTAAAAAGTAACTATATTCCAATATAATTGTAGCTCCTGGATGCTGTTTCAAACAACTCTAGAAAATATATAATAGCAATCTATTGGGGCATTTACAACCACATGGATCACTGACAGGATATTAGCTTTGCTAAAGCCCGATTTGAGTCACACATGTCACATGGATACACAGGTAGTCCTCCAATTACGAATGTAACGGAGCTTGACAATTACATTCATAACCTGAAGATTCATTGGAGTGCATCATGTAAAATGAATGTGAAAACTCCCTGCTTTTGCTCACGCATTTGCTAATTGAATGCACAGGTCATTAAGTACATGAGGTATCTCAGAGTAGCGAAGGTCATGGGGGAAGGCCTAGTGATAGAACAGGCCACCTGCTTAAGACCACCCAAGGCTTCCCCGACCCACTGAGATACTCATGCAATTGCTTCCCCACCCATCCTGCCATGCCGGGTCACTTACCTTGCAAAGATCTGTCGCCTCTCTGCCACGGTTTCTTTGAGAGCAGAACAATTTTGTTTCCAGCTTCTGATGGGCTTGCAAACACTTTTGCAAGAGTGAAATGTTCTGGGTACAGTGATCTCGTGGGACTTCAGGCTGCAAGATCACAGCACCCAGAGGCTTTCAGTCTTCACATAAAACAGTTGCAAGCCGATGGGATACTTTGAGGAAATGAAATCACACTGCCTCAAAGCATCCCATCAGCTTGTAAATGTTTTGCATGGAGACTGGAAGCTTCTTGGCACTGTGATCTTGTGGTCTGAAGTCCTGTGAGATCATGGTACCCAGAAAATTTCACTCACAGCGCACGAAAAGTGTTTCCAAGCTGATTGGATGCTGGAAGCAAAGAGGAGACAAATCTTCACAAGGTAAATGAGTCCAGGGAGGCAGGATGGGGGGGACGCAATTGTGGAGAGTGGAGGGGGGGATAGGCAGGGTAAATGTTGCAATGCCTCTATAGTCATTCGTAAGAGTAAACAACTGCTGTGGTGCTGCAACATTTGTAATTTCGGGACTGTATCTTAAATACTGGGGGGGGGGTTATCACGTAACTTCAAATGATCACTAAGTGAACTGTCATAACTAGAGGATTACCTGTAACCGATCTTTGTCAAATATGCATGTATTACTACTGATTGCCCTTCAGGATATAAATCTCCACCCATTTCATTATTTGAAACCTACTTCCACCTTTGAATTAGATGAAAAAGAACAAATCAAATCAAATATCATTAGCAAATTTATAACATCATCACCTGACATATTACTTCACTGGATTTCTTATGGATATTAAACAGCATAATATGAATATTAACCTGTTGCAGTCAAAGAAGTTGTAGTACAAGTATCACAGAATGGAACAGGAATCTTTCAAGTTGCCTTGGTTTAGTTATTAAAGCATCTTATATAGAATGGCCCTATGCAGCTTCCCAGGAAAATAACTAATAAATTGGAAATATTAACACATATTTTCTTAACATAGAAACAAAGCATCTAAAATATATTATTATATAAATTATAAACAAATTATATAAATAAAATTGGGCAACCACGTTAGAGGCAGTGTCTACAGCAGCATATGGCTCAAATCACATAGTTTGTTGAGTTACATATATTAATATTAAACTTTATGCCCTCAAAGCATTTTTGCTTTTCTATCACTTTAAAAAATATTTTGCTATCTACATTTTATGTGCTGCTTGAATTTATTTATGTTGATCATGATATATCAGAAATTTAAACTCTCTTCGCAGATATTTAAATATTTATACATATAGCAGCATTTAATAAAAAATAAAAATAATTGTGAAACATTTGATTTATTATGGTGACTTTGGTACAGTATGCTAAAATTGGGAAGGTTTCTCAGATGGTTAGGAAGAGAAAGTAATTTATGGTTAGCTACAAAAGTTTTTCCCTGAAAATAATGTTTAAATGAACAGATTTAATATTCCTGGCTTTTTTTTAAAGAACATTAAAGGATTCTATTACTAAAATACTTAAAAAGAGTTTACAAAGAAACATTTTGTTTTAAATTTTATTTTAAATTAAAATATATTTTGGGTTGTTTTAAATTAAAATATATTGTGCTCCATCAATGCTCTGCAAAGAGGTAGTAACCAGTCACCACCCAAAGAATTCACTGTATGTGTCCACTTAATGTTTTCATTTACTTTGGCTTATATCCTTCTAGAAATCCATACTGTTCAAATTATGATGCCGTATTCTTTTCTTTCTTTCTTTTCTTTTTTTTTTCAAAATAGTGCAATTGTATGAGAACCATTTGAGATCTGTTAGTAATTACTTAGTTTTAAACATCTGGCTTGCATGTTCCAGAAGAATTTGTCTCTAAGTAATTATGTAGAATTTGCATTAAAGAAAACCAAGTTGCACATAATGCATTGTCATTTATTGCCAAGTAAGAATTATAGCCTTTGAATATCAAGTGGAAACAAATGCAATCCATTTCTTTGCATGGGAACTTATTTACTTACATTACATACCTGTACTGATAAACTCCCACAACTCTGGATTGTGTATAAGTAATAACAGCAATTAAAACCAGAACATAACACTGCCTTAAACAAGAACAGAAAAAGTAGGTAACTACTAGAAATCTTCATCCTGAGTCAAAGATCCATTGAAAGAGAATAATCTTATATATTGTATGAAATATCAGCAGTATAGGGTATTTCCAGGATTAATATATTCTACAGTTCAGGAGCTGCTATAAAAAGGCCCATATTCTCCTGTTGACTATAGAGTTGGAACTTTCAACAAGTCCTGTCTACATGATTTGCAGATCAGAACAGCAGACCTAAGGTTAGCAAGATGATCTTTGATACTCAAGAGTCACAGGAATTCAGCCTTAATCATATGAATCACTCAGGCAATGTTAGAGTGTTAATCTCACCTTAAAACTTCACTTTAATGAAACATCATTCTTTCCATGTTTTATGGCAGATACTGTTAGCACTGTATGTGACCAGAAGGAAAGAGCACAATGAGCCAAATAGGTCATATTTCTCTGAAAGATATTTATTTGCACAATCTTTTCTTTTTAAAAACTGTTTTAAAGGTCAAAGTGATACTTTGACACTAAAACAGAAGTTAAACGAATTGTTGTAACAAGAAGGTTGCTCATTTCCATCTGATTTTTGCCTGGTTGAACATTTTGGTAAGCATTCTGTGCTTACTGCACACACACACACACACACACACACACACACACACACGAATACACATTAATATAACAGTTAAATAATATAAAGAATAAATTACCTAAAAGTAAGCAACACTTTATTTGTGAGCATTATTTCTCATTAGAAATGTATAGATTTAATGCTAATGTTATAAAATGGCATTGATATGAGGATGCATACAAAATATGTATCAAAGCCAATATAATATCTGTCAATCACATGTGTGAAAATAAATAAAAACTGCATTGGCAGGAAGCATTTTTATAGTTCCCATAAAGCAGGGAGGAGGAGGGAGAGAATGACAAGGTTTGTCCTCAGCATAGTTCAAAGACATAGGCCATGATGACGTTTATTGCAAATGGGAGCAAAAGTTCATGAAGGAAATGGCACAGCACCAAAATATTCACAGAAGTATGTGCAGCTACTTACTGTATATTCTCTAGAGCTAGCAATTAAATCCCAAACAAGCAGAAATGAACTACATTGCAAAACTGTACCCTGACAACTATTATGTAAGTGAAGAAGATTTATCTTTCTGGATTTATCTTTGTGGCAAAAATAGCAGTGTATCGGTTTGTTTTAAAAATCTGTGGTACATTTATAAAAGTTGTATGTCAGGCTACATGGATTATTTTTAGCACAGCATTAACATTTAATATCTAAACAAAATGGTCTGCTTCTGGTGGAAATAGCCAGCATTTCAGAAGATAGGCTAAAGATCCAGAATGTTCTCAACAAACACTAACACTAGTCCCTATCCTACAAAATGAAATTCAGTAATGAGAAAAGTAAGGTTTTACATTTAGGCAAGGAAAACCAAATGCACAGGTATGGAATAGATGGTTCCTAGTGCAATAGCAGTAACTGTGTGAGGAATCTAAGAGTCCTAGTGGACGATCACTTAAATATGACCCAGCAGTGTGCTGCAGCCACCAAAAAAGCCAATGCAGTGCTAGGTTGCATTAACAGAGGAATAGAATCAAGATCATGTGAAGTGTTAGTATTGCTTTATAATGCCTCTGTAAGACCACACTTGGAATATTGCATCCAGTTTTGGTTGCCACAATATAAAAAAGATGCTGAGACTCTAGAGCAGAGTGCAGAGAAGAGCAACAAAGATAATTAAGGTACTGAAGGCTAAAACATAGGAAAAACGGTTGCAGGAATTGGGTAAGTCTAGTTTAGTGAAAAAAAGGACTAGGGGTGACATGGGAGCAGTTTTCCAATATCTAAGGGGCTGCCATACAGAAGAGGGGGGTCAACTGATTCTCTCTCCAAAGCACCGGATAACAACCTAGAAATAAGGAAAATTGTTAGAACAATTAATCAGTGGAATGGTTTGCCTTCAGAAGTTGTAGGTGCTCCATCATTAGAGGCTTTTAAGAAGAAATTGGACAGTCATTTCTATGGAATGGTATAGGACAGGGATCTTCAAACTCGGCCCTTTTATGACTCCTGGACTTCAACTCCCAGAATTCCTCAGCCAGGTACGCTGGCTGAGGAATTCTGGGAGTTGAAGTCCACGAGTCATAAAAGGGCCGAGTTTGAAGTTCCCTGGTATAGGATCTCCTGCTTGAGCTTGAGGGGATTGGACTAAAGGACCTCCGAGGTTCCTTCCAACTCTGTTATTCTGTTATGTGATGAATGAGAAATGGTAGTTGCTATGGCTTGTAAAAAATCTTTGTAAATTAGAATTTCCAAAGCAAATTCCATGGAAAACAATCCCTCATATTATTATACTGATATATTAAAAACTCAAAACATATTTTACTTACTAAAACCTTACTCCTTTTGAAAAATGGACTAAGTTGTGCAGGGCAAACGACTCAAGCAAGTTGACCGTGTTTTTATGCTGGCCTTGTGTCTTACAGAATGCCAAATTGTTCTCATTAATCTTGGAAATCCAAAAGGAAGCTATGTTCACTTTCATTTCATTATGATACAACTGTCCAAATGATTGAGAATTCTACCTTATCTAAACTAAGGAATAAATGCAGGGCTTAGTACCATATAGCATCAAGCCCAGAACTTTAGCTTAATAGCAGCTTGGATGTAATTATTACCAAATTGCAAATTTAGCAATTGTAAGAAGTCATTAAGAAGCTTGAATAGGCTAGCAGGGAGAAAATAAATACCTAGATATTTAGAGGAGTTTATCTGCTCAATGAGTTTACCATTGATCATCCATCTAATTGGGGACTTGAAGCATTTCCTGAAGAATACCAGTTCTTTTGGTTTAGGGTAGTTTATTTGAAGCTGCTCGCTAGAGAAGTAAAATGGTAAAGCTTTAAATATCTGCCCATCTGATTCAATTTTGCTGGGTTTGCTCACTTGATTAAAGAATATCAGATATCAGAACTCTAGAAGCTCACTTTGTCTGTAGCACTGCCTGCCCTCTGGAATAAGGTCCTTCCTGAGAACCAGATGGCCTCCATTCTGCTGTTATATAGCGAGATTGTAAAATTCAAATCATCAAGATCTTTGATGAAGTAAAGTGAGACTCCTTGCTTCTTCTGATCTAATCTGTTGTTCTTGCTATCTTTTATCTTTATTTTTTACAATTATTTTAATTGGTTTATTGTACTTATCTTGTTTTAGTTTTTGCGAGCCCTTCTGAGGTCTTCATGAGTTGGACTAGATACAAATTAGATAGACAGATAGACGGATAGACAGACAGACATCTTCAGTGGCCTACCTGGGTTATAGACAAAAGGGTGCATCAACAGCACAAAGGAGAATATCAACTGGATGATAGGCAAAGAATGGAGGATTTTGCATAGCAAACATCTCAACAATATTATTAAAGTAAAAATTGAACAATGGTGAGGTTGGGAACTCTTTGCTAGTAAGATTACCAAAAATATTACCTTGAGTAGTTATATCCTGATATAATAGCATTATTAGGCTAAGAAGACAATGGTCTATTGTCATTACATAGAGAGTTGACTATAACATTTTTAAGCTAAGTAATATAATATAGTACATTGATTCATGGTTGAGCGTTTAGACCTGAAGCCGGATTGCTTTAAGATGAAAAATGTTTGGGGCAACATCCAATACAGAGATTTGTGGCGATACAGTAAATTTAGCATATTTTTTTCTGATTACACATAGAAGGCTAATTGGTTTAAAAATTGCCAAGTCACATTTATGTATGTACCTAAATATTTAGAGGATTTATATGACACAATCTCATGCAATTATTCTAGGTTGCTGACTACAATCCATAGAAATCATAGTTAAAAAGAAAAGTATCCCGCCCTCCCAAGTGTCAGACCAATTATCCTTGCAGCTCAACTCCTTTTTTAGCTTAATGCATGTGAGAAGTCAGGTCTTCATAGCCTTCTGAAAGGATAAAAGAGTAGGAATCCCTCAGACCCCAGGTGGAAGCCTGTTCCAAAGGATGGGAATCAACTGCAAAGGTGTACCTCCGATGTCCCATCAGATGACAGCATTTGAAGGAGAAGGCCTGGAGCACCCTCTCTCTATCTAATCTATTAGGACAGGCAGATATTTTCAAGAAAATGTGGTTCCCACAAGTAACCTTTGCCTGGGGCAAGTAGGTATTTAATGGTAATAATTAACACCTTGAATTGCACCTGGAAAGCAACTTGAAGCCAGTGGAATTCATGCAACAGGGATGTTAATTGGATGAACTGTGTGCCATTGCATTCTGGATTATTTGCAGCTTTCAGAACAACTTCAAAGGCAGTCCCACATAGACCGTGTTGCAGTAATCCAAACAAACATTTATTCATGTTTTCATAAATTTAGTATTGCTAGTTAGGCCAATTTTAAGGGTACATACAGGATTATTTGTGGCTACACAGAGAAATCAAGGTCATCACCCACCATAGAGGATTTAATTGTAAGAATTCTGATTAGACTAAATAGTTGCCAGGAGCTTTGCTATTTTTCAATTGATAAATTTGTTTTTGGATCTTGGGAGGAGATACTGGGGGCAGTTAAAAACCATTCCTAAAAATCTTAGAGTTATTTGTTCAACTTCTAATGCTCTAATATAAATGGATTTTAGCTGTATTTTCCTTAGGCCCTGACTGAGACTTTGGGATGAAACAAGTCTATTGGAGAACTTCCACAGTTGATTATGTGCCATCAAGATATTTTTGACTCTTAGGAACCGTATAAATTTCCTCCGTGATGATCTGTCCAAACTTGATTTTTGACAATTCCTATGATGTTCTCAGGAATTGTCTCCAACATCACACACAAAAAGTGTTGCTACTCTTCCTATTGTGCTTTTTCAAAGTCTGACTTTTGCTTCTATATGCTGTCACAGGGAATACCATGGCTTGCAAAAATCTGACCTTCATAGCTATATACAGTACAAGTCACAGCGTTTGAATAACCTTTCTAAGGCCTTCATTGCTGCTCTGCCAAATGCAAGTGTGTGGCATATTTCTTGACTGCATATTATTCCTTTACTGTTAATGGTGGATCCTAAAAGACAGAGTCTATCCATCACTTTGATGTGTTCATTGTGAGTTCTAAGGCTGGTTGTTCTACCTGTTTTCATTATTTTTGGTTTTCTTAGTCCATTTTTCCACTGTGCTTCTTGACTTTTATTACTAGGATTTGCAAATCCTTTGCATTTTCCTCTGTCAAGGTAATGTTGTCAGCATAGCACAGTTTATTGATGTTTCTTCCTTCACTTTTAAAATCATGGCCATCTTCTTCCAATCTAGTTTCAAGGCAGCTGTTTTTATTACTTTTATGCCTCCATCCATACACCCACCTAATTCTCAGATAATTCTTTTGAAAGGAAAAGAAAACTCTTCACCTTCCTATCAGGTAAATTACCAGAGCTTTAAAACCTTATTGATGTCACAACTTCATATTAAAATTAATTGGCTTAGTTGTCTCAAATTTGACAGGATCATGCTTACTATCATTTCACGATCAAAACATTTTGCCCAGCTGCAGATCTGAAGTGTGAATGGTTTGAAGCGAATGGTTTAAAAAATGTTACAACAAACAAATGGAAATATCTGTATAGGAGCAATAGTCTGGGAAGATAATAGTTTTCCAGGTGGTTCTGTGATGAGATGGTAATTAGATAGCTGGATATGTTTCGCCACATCAGCTAGTAATATTTCCTTGATACAATTGTATGAAAACAATATTCATACTTTCACAGACTGCATATATAAAATAAATGTTTTTAGAAGTGAACAATAAAATTGTTTTTCACATGATTGCATAATTCCAGAAACATTATCCTTTACGGCTATATAGGTTTTTCCTTTTCAACTTACATTAATACAGTTATTTTGCAACCTATTTTTTTTGTTTTCATTTTCACAGCAGGTGATAGCATTCATAAATCTGCTGTGAACAGTTGCCAATGAATATTCATATTAGATATATCTGATTGCAGTTCTTTGACATTTTTATTTGATTCAAGCAGAGGAAGAAAGTTCTTATTTCATAATGTATTCCAACTGGTACATTAACTGCTTATTGGTTGTTATGGTAGAATAATTGGTGAAGCAACATACATCTAATTTGAAACAGTCAGATGAGCAATATCTGAGAAAGGTAATTGACAGAAATTGGAAAGAAGGAAAACAAAGCATTAAAAAAGCAAATACACAGGTTTGGCTTCAGTCTAAGTTGACAAAATGAGAACAGCCATAGGGCGGTAGCTATCAAAATGATCAGCAAGATGCTTTATTTTAACTCACGATAATTTAATAATGAAGAATAAAAATGCAAATTTTAAAACTAATCATATTTCCCTATTTTTAATAGTTTATAGTTATCTGCAAAATACATTAATATACTGTGTTTTCCAGTTTCTCTTACTGGTTAGTTTTACATTTGTATTTTGTTTATGTAAATCAGCCTGTACAAACCTAGAATCATCTAAATTCATTGGAACTTTAGTTCCCAAAATTTTGGTAATTATGGTCCCACTGTAATTAGGAAAGGTTGGGAAAGGATGATAATTATAAAATCATCATGGATATTTTATGGAATGCAACGAAGAATTCCTTTATAGCTCATTTCACATAATTCACATAATAAATAAATAAATAAATGGTAAAACAGAGAGACACACATACTAGTGACCAGTGCTTTTTTTGTAAAAGAAAAAGGTGCCAGAACTCACACATGTCATACAACCCGCCTTGCCTACCCTACAAAGTTCCAACCAAAAAAGGTGCCGGAACTCCGTTCTGAGCGTTCTATGAGAAAAAAAGCCCTGCTAGTGACATACAAAGGGAGTCTCATAACTCTGGTATGGAGAATACAGTCTGCCATAATAACAATAACAATAATAATAATAATAAAGTTGGAAGGGATCTTGGAGGTCATCCAGTCCAACCCCCTCCTCAGGCAGGAAACCCTATACCATTTCAAATGGCTGTCCAGTCTCTTCTTAAAAACTACCAGTGTTGGAGCATTCATAATTTCTGGAGGCAGGTTGTTCCACTGGTTAATTGTTCTAACTGTCAGGATGTTTCTCCTTAATTCTAGGTTGCTTCTCTCCTTGATTAGTTTCCATCTGTTGCTTCTTGTTCTGCCTTCAGGTGCTTTGGAGAATAGCTTGACTCCCTCTTCTTTGTGGCAGCCCCTGAGATATTGGAACACTGCTATCATGTCCCCCCTCATCCTTCTCTTCATTAAACTAGACATACCCAATTCCTGCAACCCTTCCTTATATGTTTTACCCTCCAGTCCTCTAATCATCTTTGTTGCTCTTCTGTGTACTCTTTCTAGAGTCTCAACATCTTTTTTACATCATGGTGACCAAAACTGGATGCAGTATTCCAGGTGTGGCCTTACCAAGGCATTGTGAAGTGGTATTAATACTTCATGTGATCTTGATTCTATCCCTCTGTTAATGCAGCCTAGCACTGCGTTGGCTTTTTTGGCAGCTGCAGCACACTGCTGGCTCATACTTAAGTGATTGTCCACTAGGACTCCAAGATCCCTCTCACAGTTACTACTATGGAGCAAGGTACCACTTATACTATACCTGTACATTTGGTTTTTCTTGCCTAAATGTAGAACCTTACTTTTTTCACCATTGAATTTCATTTTGTTAGATAGGGCCCAGTGTTCAAGTCTGTCTAGATCTTCCTGTATCTTAAGCCTATCTTCTGGAGTGTTGGCTGTTCCTGCCAGCTTGGTATTGTCTGTAGTCCTATTTTTCTGTGGTCCCAACTCCTGCTTACAATTTCCAACCAATTTCCAAATTCTGAATAGCTGTTAATTCCATTTATTCTCTCAGTCTGATCAAATCCTTAGTATGTTATCATTGAAGCAAATACTATGCCTGTAAAATTAGGAAAATGATAAAAAAATCTATTTTCATTTCAGATTAGGAAGCAGATGGATAAATAATATTGTGAGGCCTTCTAGCAAAACTTTTAATTGCATTATTTATGAAATATAGTTTACACATTTACCTAGTTCCTGATTTATTGCACACTATACCTATACATTTTTGCATTGAAAGTTATATATTGATGAGAACAAGATGAAAGATGTTAAAGGAAATACAAGAATACCATCAAACAATAGTAGTCCATCAAAATATATAATGTGAGTTTCAGACTCTGACTTGATCTCTGTAAAGCAACTAATCATAAGCAAGAAAAGGAGAATAGAAAGGGGAAATGGAACGCAATTTGGATTATATGCAGAAGCTGCGAAGCAGTTGTTAGATAAGGTAGCTTGGCAAAGCAGCATAAATTATATATATAAATTCAATGATCAGTATCACTAGAAAAGGAACTTTTCTTATAACTGGATTAAAAAAAAACCTAACATATAAATACTCATGATTTTATTTTTCTATTTCCTTAAAAGTGCACTATAGTTTCACAATGCATTCTTTCCTTTTAGCTTTCTTAGAGCAATTGTATTAAAATAGCTTATTGCTATATCCAGGGTTTTTTTTCTCATAGAACGCTCAGAACGGAGTTCTGGCACCTTTTTTGGATAGAACCTTCTGGAGTAGACAAGGTGGGTTGTATGACATGTGTGAGTTCCGGCACCTTTTTCTTTTACAAAAAAAGCACTGGCTATATCTAAAATTTCCCATGAGTACATGTTCCAATCCAAGGGTGCTTTTTCAAAAGGCAACTGGACTTTGTTTTTCCTTGAAGATGTTTCGCTTCTCATCCAAGAAGCTTCTTCAGTTCTGACTGAACGATGGAGGATGGAAGGATTTATAATCCTTGCAGCACTCTTTTTGAGAGTCGTTGAGGCCAGTTGGAAGTTTATCTGTGCTCTCAGGTCACACAAATAGTGCTAATCCATTTCATCAGATCAAAAAAGGAGGTTCAACTTGAAGAAAAAAAAGCTGTTTTGTTTACTCAGCTATACCTAGAAAGACAGGTTTCATTTGAAGATTATCAATCAAAACATTATATTACATATTCCAACTTGTAAATGTTAAGGATTTACTACTTTACTTGGTACCCTTTGCTCATGTGCATATGGAAACTAGAAAAAAAGTGTCCCCAAAATAAGAATAAGAAATCTTTTCACGTGTGTGTACACAAAACAGTTTTATGTATGGTGAGGTTTTTTTAAAATGAAAATACTTACATTTAACATCTAAATATGAATTAGTCCATACTGTTACTCAGGCAAATGAGGCAAATGGTGGTGAAAATAATTTAAAAGGTATAAAGCTTGCTCTGGAAATGAACATTAGATAATAGAAGAAATGGTGAGAGTGCAGGTAATAGTTAGCTTTTCCTTTCTGCAAATCAGTAGCCAATTTGGCCCTAGAACAACTAAGAGATATTACAACATATTATGGCTAAATTTAAAAAACTGTAACACAATATCATACAATATAGTTGAAAGGGACCTAAGTCCTCAAGTCTGCACACTGCAGGTTTCACTAGACCAAGCTAATATTTTTTGAAAGAAAGGATGAAATGTTGGTTATTAAAATCCTGCACAGTTTCTCAAGGTTACTTGAGAAAACTTCTATTGTATTCTACAGGATATTCTCACATACTGAGAGCTTCAGAGATTATGACCTACAAAGTGCTGCTCTAGCCATCACAGTTCTTTGTATTGAAATCATGCTGAGAAAAGGAACATAGTATTTTCGCCTTTTAAAAATTAGGGGTTTTTTCATTGTTCATTTTCATTGCTTTTAAATATCAGGTATTAATTCTGCTTTTATGTTTTGTTCTAAATCTCACCAGTTGTTTCTCAGGTATTCGTAATAAGCAACTTGCTTCTAGAAATAAAACAAGGGTGTTGTAAACTGAGAAAAAGTCCAGTTTCCCACTCCTCTTAACTTAAGAGGGGAATGATAACAATGTATAACTGACCTATTCTATAGTTCTTGTTCCAAACAGTTTGGCTACAAGTGAATTCGTGGTAGAGTTGTAAGCATTCAGATGTTAATCTGTATAACAGTGTTGAAATCCACGGGCACTTGTCATTCTCAATTTTCTCTAACGAGCGGGGGTTTTTCTGAGTGCAGCTTTTTTCAACATACTGTTTTAATATAAATTTTTCAAATAACAATACTTTTTCCAGTATATACTTCTTTAAGAATTTAATTATCCCTCATCTGCTTTTTTGAGGCCTCCTTGGTGCTCTCTAAACTTGGTTGCTTGCTTGGATATATTTCATTACTCAATTAGGTAACTTCATCAGTACTAATAAGTGTGGGGTTTACTCCATGTTTATATACAATAGCTCGTCCTGCCAGTGTTAGTGAAGAGAGCACCAAGGATGGACCCATTTAAAACCTTTTTTGAAAAAATTGTTTGGTTCCTGTGAAAATGCTTTCTGTCATATGAATCTGCCCATCAATTGAAATAATCAGTGCTTTGCTGCATTTCCTCAGTTACTTTCAATGGATTTGAAGCTCTCTTTCAAATTAGCTTAACTCATCAGCATCTTATAAGAATAATCTATTTTACTGGCCCTGTTCCAAATATTGAAGAGCTAATTTAGCCTGATATCAACATCTGCATTTTGAACAGTGATTATTTTAAAAAGTGGTCTGACTACACTAATCCCTTTTCCATAAACAGCTGCTCACAAACAAAGGTCTTCAGAGATTCACAATCTACAGTCACATGATAATAAATGTAAGCAAGCAGCAGTCTTGCTTCTTCTCCTGTATGTTGGCATTATAGTGATTTGCCATATAATCAAGGTTCTGTTTACAGTCTTAGTATATATACTGCATTATAGCATTTCCGTGTTTTAACATTTCGCTGTATATAGCAAATTATTGTGGGACATTTGGAAATGTTCCTGTTTTTTGCTGCTAAAGCTAAACTGGTACTATTTTTGTTTTCATGATCACTGTTTCCCATCTTTTCTATATATATTTCTTTTTTTGTTTCTGCTGTTGCTTTGGAGTATTCACAGTGCACACAGTCTGTAGTATGCACAAAAGTTTACATTTATAAATTCTTAGTGAGTTAGTCTCCTTTCATTTAAAGCATCATTTCATTTTGTTATAAACCAAGGCCGCAAGTAGGTATCTCTAATACAGGGATAGTTGCTTTAATTTTTCTAATATTGTTTTGCCAGAATGCTTATTGGGATAAATTACTACAATTTTGAACTATTTTTCATGGCCACAGAAACTAGAACTAG
The DNA here is from genome assembly GCF_964194415.1 of Vipera berus. Taxonomy (NCBI): domain Eukaryota; kingdom Metazoa; phylum Chordata; class Lepidosauria; order Squamata; family Viperidae; genus Vipera; species Vipera berus. Next base: position 46,566,836 of record NC_138206.1, on the reverse strand, counting down.
AAATTATCTATATAGGTTGCAACTACATGGATTTAATTTAAATATAAGGAAAAAACTTTGTACAAACGTCAAACAGTCTAACTATGGAAATTGTGCATTCTTTATCCCTAGAGGATTTTTAAGAGGGCCTAGAAAGTAACATTTCGTGGCGGATTTAAATGAATTTCCTGAACATTGCTGAGGATTGGATTATCTTTGTGGCCCTTTCCAAATCCACATTTCTGTTATTCTACTCCCCCGACTTAATCAAATAGCAAAAGGAATTACTAGCACACTGAGCTTGTCGATCAGAAGGTCGGCAGTTTGGCGGGTCGAATCCCGAGTGCCGCGTAACAGAGTGAGCGCCTGTTACTTGTCCCAGCTTCTGCCCACCTAGCAGTTCGAAAGCACGTAAAAATGCAAGTAGAAAAATAGGGACCACTACGGTGGGAAGGTAACAGCGTTCCGTGCGCCTTTGGCGTCTAGTCATGCCGGCCACATGACCACGGAGACGTCCTCGGACAAACGCTGGCTCTTCGGCTTTGAAACGGAGATGAGCACCGGCCCCTAGAGTCGGAAACGACTAGCACGCAAGTGCGGGGGAACCTTTACCTTTACCTTTAGTGTTTTATTAGTTGCATTCTCCAGATTTATTTATTTATTTATTTATTGCTATTGAAATAAAGCAAGGAAAAGAAAGATATTCCAGCTAGAGAACGTTATGTCTGCTCTGAGCAGGAAATGAAGCTCTGGGTTATGAATATACTGTAATTTGAAAGAAATGCCCTTGAAGACCATCTGAAAGGTACAGCTTGTTCAAAAATCAATACAGCAGACAGTTAAGAGTTGTACCTTTACTTGTATCCACTGCTTGATGAGGTTCATTGGTTGTCAGTCAGCCTGGTTATCCCTCCCATGATTAGATACGCCCTAATCTTGGTGGCCTTTCGGAAGGCACTGAAAACCTGGCATGGGGTTAAAAGATGTTAAAGGATTTGTAATGGTTAGCTACAGTTTCCACCTGATATAGTAGCAGCAGGGCTTTTTTTCTCATAGAACGCTCAGAACGGAGTTCCGGCACCTTTTTTGGATGGAACCTTGTAGGGTAGGCAAGGCAGGTTGTATGACATGTGTGAGTTCCGGCACCTCTTTCTTTTACAAAAAAAGCACTGAGTAGCAGGAATTATGAATACAGAAGAAATCCAATACATAGAATTGTTTCTTTAACAGAAGTGCCTCCTACTTTGGAATTAATGTTTTTGAACAGCCTAAATAAATACAAACAAATATTGTTAGTGTCTGACTAGGATTTATTTAAATTTGTTTTTATGACATCCAGACTCTTACAGTTTCTGGCGCCAAATCTGGCACTAATCAAGAATTCCATAGACTATGCATCCCAGTCTAAAGCATGATATATATTTGATTATCATCAGCATACGTATAATATCTCATCACAGAGTGACAGATGACCTCTTTCCACAATTTCATATATATGTTAAATAAAATGCAAGTGAAGACACTCAGGGGCACTCAACTTAAAGTTGTTGCTAGCTCAAATGTTCCTTCTCTATGACTATTACCTGAAATTACCCATCATATTTGAGTAGAATCACTGCTAAGAGGTGCCCTTTCCACTCCTAAACATTGCTGGTGGTCCAGGAGAATTCCATTCTCAATAGTTCTAAATATAATTGAGAGATCTAAAGGCACCCAGATACTGTACTTATTTCATCCAGATTCTCTTGAAAGTCATCTACCAGAGCAAATAATGTTCTTTCTCTCCTATGTCCAGGTATTTATCCTAACTGGAAAATATTCATTTCATCCTCTGAAGCTGATTCTTCATAATCTTTATTATAAGCTTACTCCCAAAGGGTCATTATATCTAATAGGTCTGGATCAAAATATATTCTTTTCAAGAGAGATTACATTGCCTGTTTTAAATTCAGCCTGTTTCAAATATAGCAGTCCAAAGAAGCCAGTTTGAACATGGGTCCAGCCCATAAGTGGTGAAGTTCATTCTATTAAAATTCCTGTCCACTAATTTGGGTTTTTCAAGATTAAAGAATCTCAGGTTACATTGAAAAATGTAGGCCTAGTCATCTTGTATAATTCTGCCTAATATATGCCCAACTCCAAATGAATATGAGTGTGTGTCCATGAGAAACATATAAAAATATCACAGCAGATTGCAAGGATTCACTCATGCCAATCTTTCTCTAAGAATGTCCAGTTTACCCTAAATAAGCTCCCCAGATAAAAATCCATTGACAAGATAGTTACCTGCTGTATCACTGAAATATTACCTCAAATTTTTTGGAAAACCCAGAGAATGAATCAAACATCTAGGATAGGCCATGAAAGTAAGTTCATTTCTCATCAAGAGATGTACAGTAGGTGCCTCAATCTCTAGCTTGAAGAAAAGTGAGTTGACTATGGAAAGGACTTATGATGATCTCTTTTATATTCAAATAACATGTTGGACAGTCTGTTATTTACCATGCAATTTAATCCTAACTACAACTTCTGGCCAAACAATACTTGGGTTTTAAGCTATTATTTGCCTATAATAATAATGTAGTAAAACACACACACAAACAGACACAGAAACAATAGTAATGTCAAATTGTTGTATTTTTGCTTTATAACACAGTCCATGTTACTCAAAGGTGGAATTGACATAAAACATCTTCTCAGTGTATTCTGCTTATATAACAATTTAGAAGAAGACATTCCAGGGGAACAAAAAGCAATATGGAATCTGATTGAAATCTTTGCTGTATCTGCTGAAGTATGAGCCTTCTTTTAAGGAAGTTGCCTATTAGCTAGTTGTTTTGAATATCGTTCTGTTTAGTAATTTTAGTAACCATTTGATGCTTTCATCACATTCCAGTTTTACCAAAAAGGCCTAGTAGCTCAGCAGCATACTGAGGTTCAACTGACATTGAATATGCCCAATTGCAATAAGCTTATAATATTCATGCAACAGGGAAGTCTATTCCACAGTATTTTTTCATCTTGCAAACTCGGCTATTAAAATGCATTTAAAATAACTTCCTTTTCCTCTGGAGAATATTCCTATATTAATTGCTTTTGTCCTTAGGTGCCTGTAATTATTATTGTGCATGTGTGTTTAATCACTATGTATTCTCGCAGGGTTTAGGTCAAGGACCATTAACTGTAATGGTTAATTACCACAGTTTTGTTCTTGTTTATTGTCTAGTATTTCAAGTGTGGAATCCAGAATATAGTCACCAGCGACAGTTTTCTTTTGTTAGCTACATTGTCATGTATTACACGCAGAACTCATGACTTTTCATAAGGTTTGTTCACATAAGAACTGGGATGTATTCTGAAATATTATTTCAGGAATTCTCTTTACAATTTATTACATCAATAATTGTTAATATTTCAGTCAATTTGCCAGAAATCTCATTTTGTGATGGGTCCATTGTTTATATTACTTATATTCGACTAACCTCAAAACATATCTATTGTAAGAAAAACAGTTATTTTTGTATTCCTTAGGGTAGAGCTTTTCTAACATACTCAATGGTACAATTGTATCTAATTATGTTGGTGCTATATTAAATGTTTGAATTGATTAATTATAATTCATATGCAGATTAACAGCTTTTAAAGGTCAACACCTTTATAATTGTGCTGAGTACTTGTTTGTGTCTTTGTGTGCTTTGTAAATCTGATATTTAATTGATGTCTTACTGGAATTTTATAATTATAGTTATGGAGCATGAAAGGAATGATGAGTACCAAAATTGGGTTGTAAACAAGTACAGTATGGTATCATTATTCTCATGCCCTCTTCCTAAAGCCGTGTGAATTTAGTAATAATGAGTTGTGTAATTATAGCAGATTTTAATAACCATAGCATATCTAGAAATACCAGTATTATCTCATATAGAGTATATTCCCACTATAATCTATGTGATGATAATCTAAGTACTTTATGCAGACCTAAAACCTGAAGCCTCTGGATAATCTGTTTCCATGGCCCTCAGGAGCTGCAGGGTCATAAACCTGTCCATAACCCTTCTTTATACTTTGTTAACAGCTCTCCCTAAAGCAAGATTGGAAATATAAAAAAATATTCAGCACTACTGGTCCCCCCAAAAATGTTTCTTGAGGAAGGGCACAACATATCTCCTTCATATAATTATACATTATTATAAATAATATAATAATAAAATATCTCAATGAAGCCAGTTGGGTCTAATGGTTAAAGCATTAATCTCTAGCCTGGAGGACTAGTCCCATTTTAGGCATGAAAACTGGTAGGATGACTTTGGGCTAGTCACTCAGTATCAGCCCAACTCATCTCACCTTAGAGTTATTGTGTGGAAAATAGGAAGAAGGAGGAATATTAAATATTTTTGCTGCATTGAGTTATTTATAAAGAAAAATAATAACGGTTAGATAAAAAAGTTAAAATAAATTAGTAAAGTTCATTAGGAAAGTAATAGGGTGCCACAATAGGGTGCCACAAGATTTCATCTTAGGCACGGTACTCTTCAATATCTTCATAAATGACTTAGAGGATGAAATAGAAGAGGAACTCATCAAATTTGCTGATGACTCTAAGCTGGCAGGAAAAGCCAACACCCCAGAAGATAAGGTCAGGATCCAAAAAGATTTTGACAGACTTGAACAATGGCCCTATCCAACAAAATGAAATTTAATGTGGAGAAAAGCGAGATTTTACACTTAGGCAGGAAAAACCAATGGTACAAGTAAAGATTAGGTGAAACCTGTGAGAGAGACCTTGGAGTCCTAGTGGATGATCACTTAAATATGAGTCACCAGTGTGCAGCAGTAACCAAAAAAGCTAATACAATCCTTGGGTATATAAACAGAGGCATAAAATCAAAATCACATGAAATATTAGTACTGCTTTATAAAACCTTAGTAAGGCCACACCTGGAATACTGCATCCAGTTTTGGTCACATTACAAAAAAGATATTGAGACTTTCGAAAAAGTGTAAAGAGCAACTAAGAGGATTAAAGGCCTGGAGACCAAAAAGATATGAAAAATGGTTGCAGGATTTGTGTTTGGCTAGTCTAGAGAAAAGAAGGAATACTAGTATTCCAGTATTTCAGAGGTTGTCACAAAGAGGAGGGGGTCAACTTATTTTCCAAAGCATCAGAGGGCAGGACAAGAAACAATGGATGGAAACTAATCAAGGAGAGAAGCAACCTGGAATTAAGGAGAAAGTTTGTAACAATGAGGACAATTAACCAGTGGAACAGATTGCCAGTAGAAGTTGTGGGTGTTTCATCACTGGAGGTCTTTAAGAAGAGACTGGACAGTCACTTGTTTGAAATGGTATAGGCTCTCCTACTTGAGCAGGGGGTTGGATTAGAAGACCTCCAAGGTTCCTTCCAGATCTATTCTGATTAAGATTAAACAAATATTCCATAATTATGGATAACTGATGATGATGTATATAATAGATGTGATTGCACATTTTACTAAGACAAAACTTAAGTAAACTAACTGTATCATGGTTTATAGTTGAACAAAGTTGTACTGGAAGTTTTCTGGGTTAAGAAAGAGTTACACTAACATATACATTTTGAGATATTATAAATTAGATTTGTAAAGTTAAAGGAACGGCAGGGCAGAAAAACAAAGAGTGAACCTTACTAACCGTGATCTTAAGCCTTTCTTAAGGTCTACCTCATAGTAAAAGGACAGTGAAGCAAACTTATTTCTTTAACTGTATTGCATCCATACAGAATCATAGATTGGCCCCGTCTGGTGTTGATCCAGAACTGCTGTTAAGATTATTTATGGAACTTGTCATATAAAATCACTCAAATTCATTTGGAACTGGAATACAGCCTTGCTCATGGTGACTCCTGCTTTAGTCACCTTCTGTTTGGATTACTATAATATGCTCTACATGTGATTGCCCTTGAAGAACAGTTGGAAAATGTAACTGGTCCAAAACACTGTGTTGCAGGTAGTTTGGGCATTTTTCATTAACCCCATGTAACACCACCATTCTGTGAGCTATTCTGACTCCCAGCAAGCTTCTGGGAACAATTCAAAGTGCTGGGAATCACCTATAAAACTCTCTATGGAAGAGGGTCAGGCTATTAACAGTAACACTTTTTTGTATTGCTTTTCCCCAGCCCACTACTATCACATCTAATAGAGAGGGATTCTCTGGTTTATTCTGGGTTGTTTCTTCTTCTCCTGTTCCTTCCACTCCTCCTCCTTTCCTTCCTCTTCCTCCTTTCCCTCTTCCTCCTCCTCCTCCCAACTTTAAAGAAACATGAAATAATGTAACAAAATTATATATATTAAAAAAATTTTTACACAAATATGAGCTGTCACTGTTGTGACTACTGCCTGTGGGTGGCCTTCGGTTAGGCCGAAACAGGAAATAAAGATTTGTCCCATGTTTGGGGCCTAGCAAGGTAATCTAAATAAGTTAACAAGCATTTAACATATTATATATATATATATATATATATATATATATATATATATATATATATATATATATATATATATATATATATATATATATATATGCAACATGTGCATGTACATAAAAAGGTAAAGGTAAAGGTAAAGGTAAAGGTTCCCCCGCACATGTGTGCTAGTCGTTTCCGACTCTAGGGGCCGGTGCTCATCTCTGTTTCAAAGCCGAAGAGCCAGAACTTGTCCGAGATCATCTCTGTGGTCATGTGGCCGGCATGACTAAATGCCAAAGGAGCACAGAACGCTGTTACCTTCCCACCGTAGTGGTCCCTATTTTTCTACTTGCATTTTTACGTGCTTTCGAACTGCTAGGTTGGCAGAAGCTGGGATGAGTAACAGGCGCTCACTCTGCTATGCGGCACTTGGGATTCGACCCGCCAAACTGCTGACCTTCTGATCGACAAGCTCAGCGTCCTAACCCACTGAGTCACCACATCCCTTGAGCCACCGCGTCCCTGCATGTACATACACATATTCATATGCCTTCACTGAAGACTGCATCCATTTTAATTTAGGAAGAGAAATCTCTGATTAATAAAACTATAAAATAAAAATAAAAATTACATTTGCAATTTCAAATGAATATATTATATGTCTCACAATTTTCTTCCCTTCATTTTTCTAAATGTCCCTATTTTCTATGTACCTTTTTATTTTGTAGTATTATCTAGAAGAACATCTTCTGGCTCCTGTCCTAACAATGACCTCTATCCCTTCCCTTTGTCTCCAATGGGTGGGAAGGGAGCAAGAAAAGAAATAAGGGAAGTGGTGGCGGGCAAAGGAAATGAAAAGCATGTGTCATAATGAGAAAGGAAAAAAAGCACCAGCTATTCACTTTGGACTCTGATTTGTGGTCTGTGATTGATTATTCCAACAGAATTCAGGCTGCTGTTTATTCATACAGTACTATAGTGTTAACTAAAAAACACATAGATAATGGATGGAACAAAGAAAAGCAAACTCATCTAATAATGCCACTTCACTGGAATTAACTTTTGGAACTGAAACAATGTTAATTGCCCAGCAATGACAGATGGCATGTAAAGCAAGTAGTAAAGGTTTCACTGTTATTTTAATGGAATCCAGAAGCTACTGGAGTAATGAATTGGAGGTTTGCATTAGTATCTGGAAAGACTGAGTTAAAAGCCTTATCAGTTTTTTTAGTGAAAAGATGACAAAAGAATTCGTAGCTCAGGTTTGAATTGTGGGGTCCTTGGTGCTCTCTGAGCTTGGTTTTCTTTCAGACGTTTCATTGCCAAACTAGGTAACATCATCAGTGCTAGAAGGAAGTGAGGTTTGTTTTCATTTTATATACTAATGGCTTGCCCTGTCAGTGCTGGTTGGAATGGTCTTGGTGGTTGTTTACTGTTAGCTTGTTCCTCTGAGTTGGTAGTTCCTTGATTGGGGTAGTGTTTGCTCCTTCATTGTTGGTCTTTGTGTTAATCTCTGCTCATCCAGGTGGTGATTGCAAGTGAGGAGGTGTTTGGGTCTTTTTGTTTCCTTTTTTATTGTCTATTTTGAATGGTATGCAGATGTTGTTTATATCTATGTGCCTATTGACAGCCGATTTGATCTGAGTGCCAGGTTCCCAGTAATTCTCTAGCATTTTTGGACTTGGCTTGGTCTAAGATGCTCAGTTTCCTATGGCTAAATCTGTCCACGTATTGTAAAATTAAGGAGTTTTCTTCATGTCTTCTGACTGCTAGTTGGTGTTTATGGATGTGTTTTGCTAATCTTCATGTTTATTCTACATAGTGACTGTTACAGTCTTTACACTGTGCATTGTAGATGACTCCTGTTTTTTCTTCTGTGGCTTCTGGTTTTTTTGGTTTAACAGAATTGAATAAAAGAATAACTTTTAAGCTGTATGAATGAACACAGGTCTATTTATCTTCTAGAAAGCAGCTATTCCATAGTGACCTAAAAATATTCCAAGTTACAAATTGGTGGTGTACTCTACATACTAGTTAAGGATAGAGTGTGTATGGCTTTGTAGACAGAACTGCTTCCTGCGTAACCCAGCAGCTGTCCTACACCACCAGTTTAGCTGGGGTATTTTTTGGGAGGGAGAGAATTAGCAAAAAAAAAAAAGTCAAACACTTTTTTTCTTTTTTCCTACCACCAATATATAATATTGGTAATCTACCCAAAGGGTTTCCATCTTTCTTGGATATATTCCTAAAGAGACTCTCAAAAACTATTTTCAGTTTCGATTTGAATATAAGACGCAACTTTAGATATTGAAATAGAAACTGTACTTAATCATGATGACACAAGTACAAACAAGAATCCTAAAATGGCTAGAGTAGAAATAGCCGACACATGTAATACTGATTGCTAAAAAACCAAATAACACAAGGTGGACTAAATACAGTTATCTCTTACTTTGTAGTAACTTGCCAGAGAAATATCCAGTTGTGCCAAATGGTAAAGAGAATTTATTACATATCTGCACCTGGTGAGATTTGTGGAAAATGGTGTTAGGTGGCCAGACATATGGATTATTATATTACCCAGCAGATATATGTAAGCTATCCTAAATAATGACTTTGTAAATAATATGTGGATGTTGCACTATTGTCTTTGATTGGAAATCTGTAAGTCTATTACAGACAGGTTAAAAGGAGAAAGTGAAATACATTCATTGATCATCTGGATTCGCTCCCAGATTTTGATAACAACCGCTCTGGTCAACATGAGTGTTTCTATTATTGACAATTAGTTCCCTGCTTTGGCCATGTTTTGCAGACACAGCAAGCAATCCTATTACTGATGAATGATCTGTAAAGAGGAAGTTTCTGTCTGCAGCTGCATGGTATGATATTGTGTCAGCATAATTGCAGAGAAGGATTTGAAATGCTATTAAGATTAATGACCAAAATACCTAAAAATCTGGAAACAACACATCAATGTTTCACCTAGACATATCCCATCACACTTCATTTCTATAACCCATTTTTGCCCCTATTGTTATATTAGTATTTGGCAAGCCTGGTAACCTCATGAGGACATAATATATTCTCTTTAACTATCTACTAATAGGAGGCATGCAAAACAAATGATAAGCTACTATTTTCAGTGAGGTAAAAACATGTGCTGAAAAGATTCAGATAATTACTTTGTATGCCAATTCCCTTCCATATTAATGTGGACATTTGAAGTTACATGTCACTGGCCACAGCATTTAGGCGTCTGTTGCTATATGCCAACTTATTCTGATCATCCAGGACATGTCTGTGATTTTGAAATGAGATCATATTCTCAATAGTTTATAAATTGCCATCTGGACTGCTGTCTTTGACTTTAGAAAATGTGTTTATCATTTGATGCTGGAGAAAAAAAGAACTTGACTCCAGCTTTAATTAACATCAGAATATCTGGGGACGATGATTTATTAGCTAATTATTGAATGTGGATGCTCATGCACATGTTTTTATAGCTCTTTGTTATTTCTGTTTGCAGCCCAACTAGTTCAATTTTACAGCTCAGTCCTTTATAGGTCTACTCAGAAGTAATTCCAAGTTGAGCTCTGTTTTTACAACAAAGTAACTTTGTGTAGGATTTCAGTCCTAGTTTTCAGTTACAACCCCATCTATTTTAACAGTTAATAATTATTTAGCGCTTATCACATACACATGCCTGTAACTCTACTTAAACTGAGAAGGAGGATCATGCAGTTCAATTTTTTGCAGCATTGTGATGATTCTCTCTGGGAATTCCAGACTTATAAAATTGTGGAAAGTTGTAGTTCCAACACATTTGGAAGGGGGCGGGTTTAAGAAACCTGATTAAAAATATATGTTTAATATCCTGTCTATAAATACTTCAGTTGATCATGCTGTCTGAGCTTATACTTGTTTACTTAGAAGTAACTCAGAAACTTGGGATCAATAACTTTTTTAAGGAATCTTCCAGAGGATTTTAAAAGTACTGCATGAAGGAAAGAAAAATATTAAACTCATCCCACCAAAACAAGTCTCTTTAGGTTTCTTCCACTTGCAATTATTTATTAATTATACTATTGCTATTAATATGACATTAACCTCATTCATGCAATTGTCAACATTTAATAATTTATTTTACAAAATTATATCACCAAACTTCATCAAACTCTGGATAGTTCATACTTTGTAGTGAAAAGAAGCAAACTAGACAATGATCAGACAAACAGCAACTGAGTCTGCAAAAGGAACAAGGGTGTGTTTCAGAAGACACCTTTCCTGCTACTTCAGATTGTAAAGGTGAGAGGGAAAAGATGTACTTTCAGATTTCTAAGAATTTGTTAATGTAATCTTACAATAAAGCTAGAATTAGTATTTCCGAGTGTACTTGTTCTGCCTATTTTCAAGACAGTCTAAACCTGAAGAGCCAGGTTTTCATGGCTCTTTTGAATAAAAGCAGAGTAGGCCCTATCTGAACCTTTTTCCAGAGGACAGAGTGTGCTTCAAGGAAAGCACATATCCTGGGTCCTGATAGCTAACATGTTTAATCAAAGAAACTTAGAATCCATCAACTCTGTAAGATTGAAGTGGTTGGGCAGATACTATGGGAGACAGATGGTCTCTCAGGTACCCAGACAATATTCCATGCATGGCTTTATGGATAATAACCAACACCTTAAATCACACCCAGAAGCAAATTGACAGTGATCAGTGAAGCAGAAGTGTTACAGGGACATACCAAGGCATGCCCATCACACTGCTGTCTTCTGGAATAATTGAATTTTGTGTGCTTTTCATAATCATTACCTGTCATGGGAGGAGCCTAGGGAATGATATATCCTTCCCAACCAATTCCAATGGAAGTGGCCCTGAAGAAAGGAAGAGAACACTGTAAAATGTTACCCTCAATCCCCATCCCATGAAGTCAGAAGTACAGCATAGCTGACAAGTATCAAAAGCCTCTGAGAGATCAAGGAATACAAGGATGGATGTACCACCTATATCCTGGTTCTAGCTCAGGTCATCAAGCAAGCATGACCAAGGCTATCTCTGCACTAAATCCTAGCCTGAAACCCAACTGAAATTAATCCAAAAAAGGAAGGGTTGGAAATTGGAAGTTGTTGAAAACCATTAGTTTTCATCAGTTGTTCAAAGAAAATCTGTTGAGAAGGCACAACACCAGCACTTTCAAGGGAGATGTATCATTTCTCCTTCAGAAAGTCTCACTCATAGCCTGAATCCAACCATGGACAATCCCCTGTTCAATTTTACAATCTGTAAAACAGGTGTCCATCCACTTCCTCCCTATCAATGTCTTCTGGAGTTACCAGCTCAAATTCATCACAGATGAAACTCCCAGACCATTTCCCACACACTTCAGCCTAACCTGCTCAATCAGAATCCAAGTCAGAGTGAGTCTGAACAATTGTATCCATCAAATATAATCTTCATGGTGGCCTAACAGATGTTTTGAGGGGTCTTCTGTAGTCGGTAGGGTTTGCATCACTCTAAGCAAAGCCACTGGACAGTTATCAGTGAATGCAGTAAGGATAGAGGAATACTGACACTTTTTTGCCCTTACAGCCATAAGATAATATCTGATATGAACACTTACTTGTTGACCTTTGTCTGGTCAAACTCACTTCAAGTCTTCTTCCAATGATGTTCCTGGCATCTCATCTGGTGCCTCATCTCACAAAGCTGTCAGTAAACCATGATACATCACAGGATTGGCACACAGGGAAAGGTCACATAGGAACAATACAACCCAAGGAACAAGAATCCTCAGGCACCTGCCTATTCAAGGCAGTGACTAGGGCTTCAGCCAAACTGCCCACTGGATTCTCAGGAAAAAATTATTTGGTTTTCACTACCCTAGCAACACAGCTGAAACAATGAAGTTGCCATGTACTGTACCTCAAAACACTTCACCTTCTTTCTGGCTTTGTCTACTTTCTTTCTCTAAATTTTACTTTGTCAGATCCTAATTTCCATTTACATCCAGCTATGTTCACAGCTTCTTATGATCCTATTGGCTCCAAGGCATGAGCATTCATTTATGTAGGATGAGAATGGGCATTAGAAATCAAACCAATATTCTGAGCAAACTAATTGTTCTGAATACAGATAGTCCTCATCTTACAGCAGTTCATTTAATGACTGTACAAAGTTACAACACTGAAAAAAGTGACTTTTGTAACTTTCTGGAAAGCAAATGGGGAAGTCAGATTCACTGAACTAACTTAACTGCATTGATTCTCTTAACAACTATCGCAAGAGATGTTGTAAAATGGAGCAAAACCTACTTAGGACTACCTGTACACATTCACATATTCTCTCAACTGAAGTGGGAGATTTTGGTTCCGAGATTCTTTTTTTTCTTTTACTGACTTTGAATTTATAATATCTGCTAAAGGTCATGATTAATAATTAGACTCCCTCTGGTGCATGTAATATCAAGGTAATATTCTTTTTGCCAGATGTAGGACATTTTTTACAACAATCTTGCTTTCTCTCAAATAAAATCTATTTTCTTAGTTTATTTATCTTTGCAGACAATCTACTGGGACTGAAGCCAAGAAATTATTAGATTGTTTTGTTTGTTTTTAATCTGGAATCCTAGAACTCTGAAATTAGAGTAATTATTACATGGTGGTTTGAAAAGATACTTGTATGGGAACCAATCCAGAAACAATAGAGTAGACTATAAATTTAGTGAATTGTGCAGAAATTTGGTAGAACTGGAACACAACATAGAACCTGTAAATATTGTTAAATTCAGTGAACACGTCCATACATTATGGTTGGATGTGTTCGGTTTACACATTGTGGATTAAATAAATCACCCACTGAATCAGGTTGGCCACACACTAAGTCATAAAATATTATTTACAAATGAAGGTATGGGTTATTATGTATAATGTATTAAAACAAGAATAAAAAACAAATAAACCATAGTATGGATTAGTGCAATGTACTATACTGAAATTTAACTGTCATAAAAATGTGATAGTATAGGGATGGAATTATTTTATAAATATTGACATTTATTTATGGAGCATCAAACTGACTCTGTATTTCAATTTTTCTGCATGTTTTCACGATGAGGTTCATGGAATAAGATATCACAAAGCCAAACAAGCATAAGGGAAAAGACATACTTTCCAAGCTATACCTATTAATATAAAGGTTGAAAACCTCCTATAACCATTATTTGCCTTAAAAAATGTTAATTGTTTTCTGCCCATATTATGCAAGATTTAAGCTATATGGTAGACATAGACTATATTATATCATAGGAGTATTTGTGGATATCTTTAGTTGATAATACAGGAATCCATAGTTTTGCAATCTAGCTATGGTAGTCCTTTAAAAACACTTATACATACATTTTGAAAAGATATTAAAGAGTTAAGTTATATTCAGTGGTTTTATTTTCACAAAAATAATTAATCTGTTTATTCTAAGCTTCTAACAGAGTTTGGAAAGTGATTTTACCAAAAAGAGCTCTTTTATAAAACTTACAAAGAACAATGAATTGGACAAATATACATTTCTTATTAGTTTATATTGCTAAGACAGGGGTCCCCAACACCCGCTCTGTGGATCGGCACCAGCCTGCAGCATGCCAGCAACCAAGCCATGCAAACAAATGAAGCTACATCCGCGGAATGCAGGCAGCAGATGGAACCACACTGGCTCCAGCCTGTGAAAAAACCTTTCTCCATGGAACTGGTGCCCAAATGTTCGAGGCCCATTGCACTAAAAAACAACAAACAGATCTAAATAATCTATAATCTAAAAAAAATTCTATTTCATTTCTATATTCCTTATATCCTGAAAAGATGTAGTAAATTTAAAAAACGTATTCTGATTGATAACATTGATGCTCAGAGATTGCTTCATGGAAGCTATTACACAATTCTATCACTATAGAAAAGGCCTTACACATCCCCATATAATGAATCCCAATATTACAGTTATTCAGAACACTGCATCAGATAATACTGTATATCCTGACCCTAGGGCAGGATTTTATGGCAAGCCCCAAACCATAAAAGGGCTATACAAATTCTAAAAAAAAACCCCTTGAATTGAACAGCAAACCATAATCCAGTTTATATATTTTTTATCTTGTTTTGAATTAGTTGAGTTGGTTAGATTTGGGTGGTTTATATTTCTTTTATCTTGTTTTGAATTAGTTGAGTTGGTTAGATTTGGGTAGTGAAGCAATCAGATGATGACAGACAGACATACATACAGATAGATAGTTTACCAGTAATAGACTTTAATGAAACATAACTGGCTCACTTGCCTGAAATTTTGCAGCCTAGATCTGGTAGCCTCTCTTAGAGCTTATGTATATTAACTATATTATCTTATTCATTTTGACAAAAAGTTAATAAATGAAGATAGCATGGCAAAGTCATGTGTGCTTTCCATAGTATAATCAGCACAGATGAGATATTTGTGAAGTCTATCAAATTAATTGCACTTATAGTACTGTCTAGATTTCAGCTGTTTCACAACAGAATTTCTGAATTTAATCACTAAAATATAATTGCCTTCAGAAATGTATTCCTTTCAGTACTTCACTGTTCATTTTTTTCTAATCCTATTTCTCTTTGTTTGTGTTTTTCTCTATGTAAGAACGTCTCTGCACAAACACACACACACAAACGCATGCACACATTAAATGCTAACAACATTCCATTATTTCAGACTTGACATATGGTGTTCCGTTTTTACTCTCAGGCAGAAAAGCAATTTTGCCCAAGTCTCCCATTTTCACTCAATGTATTTTACTCTTAATGAGTTTCAGAGAAGGGGTATCTTAAGGCACATTATTACCATCAAGTTTAAAGTAATATGAACTAATAAGAAATGTATATTTATCCAATTCATTGTTCTTTGTAAGCTTTACAATAAAGCTCTTTGTGGGTGTTTCTCATGTTTTTTAAAGGTGTTTGTGGATCAGTATGTTAAATGTGCAGTAATAATACCTTATATTTGCATCAGATGTATTATTCCATCAAAAGGATTCACAATTACTTCCAGATCTAGGAAAATTCTTTAGTATAAAATCAGATTTTTTCACAATAAACTAAGAAATTATTTGCTACTAGTTTCTCAAATAAACCAAATCTGATTGTCTACATTTTGTACCAAGTAATCAACCTTACAGTATATTAGCATGATATATGAGCCTATTTAAAAACTGTGATGAGGCACATACAGTATTACTGTAAAATAATTTCTACTATATTAAGTGAACCTCTTCCCAAACCATTTTATATACTTCATATTGAAGTCATATATAATTTAAATTGTATTTTTAAGAATAATTTAAATGGGTCCCATACCTCTCAATAATGTTTGTACATTTTTTTTAAATTCCATTTATATCCCGCCCTTCTCCGAAGACTCAGGGCGGCTTACAAGCTTAGCAGTAGCCTTCATTCTACAGTATGTATATGCCTGCTTATTAGGGCTTGAATAGACTGGCTTATTTTATTAAGTGTATACTATATGTCCAAATTAACTCTGGACCAGGATGGGGAACTTTAAGAGAGATGATGATGATGATGATAATTTACCAGAGACAGGCTTCTGCCTTGTCCCAATTAAAACATTCCATGCAGCCCTTTCAATGTTTGATAGAAATTAGGTTTATAGATTTTAGTTTTATAGTGCGTATGTGTATAGGTCTGTTATCAACTAATGCTGTTACTTTTGTTTGTTTATGCCCTATCATTTTGTGACTAATTTTTATATCACCCAAGCAATAATAAATAATTGCAGTATCCTGTGAGTTAAAAAAAATAAACAGCCATGATTATGACACCATTATTTGTACAGGAAAATAATACATATTCTACTTGTCTGTTCTATGGTGAATTTTGATAGGAGTTATCAAAACTGTCTAATGCTCTGGCATATGTACTGCTTGGGTACAGCAGTAGGAAATTGTTTAAACTAGTCTACCATGTTCTTTGTTCTTATTTCCTATCCAGGTTAAATGCTTTTAATGAGAGTACCACAGTTTTTAGTAAGTAGCTATGGAGAATTTAATGTCACAAGGACTTTTAGTATCATATTTATCTTGTGATTACCTGCTCTTCTTTTCTTTTTACTATCAATTTAAATTAGTTAGCCTTTCTATAATTAATAAAATCCATACTGACTTTTTTTTCCTTTGGCTTTCTCAATTATTCAACATTCATCAGCAATAATATATCATGTTCCTTTGTCTTTTCTAAAGCCACTTGAATATTTGGCATCTTCTTTTTCATGTAGGGCGTGAATCTCTATGAATGATCCTACACATTATTTTGAAATATAGATTGACTTCTTCCAATCTGTTGGCCACTGTTTCATTCTCCAGGTTTGCTGACACAGCTTAATTACAGCATCTCTTCTGATTTTCTTTTTGTTGCTCACTATATTTCGGTGGCTATTTCATCAATTCCTGGTTATGATTAGAATGTTGATCTAACTTTATCTTATGGGATGATGATGATGATGATATCTATTCAGTCATCTCAGACTCTTGGCAATTCTATAGACCAGGTCTCTTCCCTTCTTCCAATCTTGCACTATTTCTTTGAATCATTAGATACTCTGGCTGGTGTCAGCTTTGATGGTGTCCAGCCACTGTGTTCTTTGGCAGCCTCGTTTCCTTTTTCCTGCTAAGTCTTCCAAGTATAATTACTTTCTCCAGTGGGTTCCTCTGCATGACATGGCCAAAATAAGAGAGACACAGTTTTTTTTAAATTTTGCCTTCCAGTGACATGCCTGGTGTTATGCACTCTAGTACCTGCTGATTGGTCACCTTTGCTGTCCAAGGAATACGCAGGAGCCTTCTCCAGCACCACAGTTCAAACAAGTTGATTGTCGTCTTGTCTTGCTTTTTTAAGGTCCAACTTTCACAACCATAGGTTGCTAAGGGGAGCACAATAGAATGGACTAATCTACCTTTGACTGCCACTCTAATGTCCTTGCTTTTCTAGAACTACAGATTCTGGTAATTAGGAAATATTATTTCAAGGGTCTTGGATGTTGGTATCTCTACTTTACAGTATTTCATTATATTCCATTCCATCTTTTTTTGATCTTTTTAAAATTGGGTTTCTGGCTGTTTCTGTCTGATATCTTTACAGGTATCACTGTAATACTTCTTATCTCTTCCAACAGTTCCCTGAAACTCTGTTAATTCCTTCCTGTTTGTCTTTCTCAGCTTTGGCTTTTCTCCCCCCCCCCCCCTTTGGTAATTTCTATGGTTTGTTCTGACATCCATTTTGCTTTCTACTTTGTTCTTGGCAGTCTCTTTTCACAGTCAGCCTTAACAACTTTTTGAAGTTCACTCTATAGTTTTCTGATCCTTCATCAATGAGGTTCATAACTTCAAAGCTATTCCTGTCATCCTTCTTGAAAATGGTCTGTATATGCTAAATAGATTATATTTGTAGAAAATAGTTGACTTTCTTCCTCTTTGGCTTAACTTGAAATTGGAATATGAACAGTTCATGATCTGTTCTACATTCAGCACATGGTCATGTCTTTGATGATATAACTGCACATCTTCTGTCAAGTCCTGTTGTGGTACTTCATCATGGGAGGGATGAACAAAGAAAGGTAAGAATATACTTTCCCAGCAGGGTTGCCCAAGGAATGAAGGTTATCCAACTGCTCAGCTAAGGCAATCAGGCATCTATCTATATTGGGCAACAATGATATAGGTGGTAGCAAATAATCAGTTTAGTAACAACAGCAAAAGCATCAATTCATACTGTCCAAGAGAAGGCAATGGTAAATTATTGCAGTGTATTTTTAATCAAGAATACCTCATGGATAGAAAGTATAAAATGATAGATATATTGGTGGATAATTTTGGATTGGATGACACTCACAATATTACAAAGAATGCTAATGATCTTTCAGAATACTAATGGTATTTAGAATGTGGCTAAATTAAAGCCTTCAGGATTTCTATTTGCTGATACTGTCATACAGAAAACCGAATCTGAAAAAAATGGAATTATAAATATATACTAACATTTTAAATATGTTATTTTGAAATGTGAAGAAAAATAATAATTTTCTATGAATTTATATTATGGAGACTGTTGATAAGTCACACCAAATGTTCAAAGGGCATAGCAGGTTTTTAAATGAATTTTTTTCTGCATCTTTGATTCAGTAATAATATTTTCTTTCACCCTTTTAAAAATTCCTGGTTAATGCAAAAAAATAAAAAGAAAGAAAGAGAAAGAAAGAAAGAAAGAAAGAAAGAAAGAAAGAAAGAAAGAAAGATGACATAGTCTACTAGAAATACACTTTTTATATCATAGAAAAATGAGAAAAAGTAAGTTAAAGAATTCCTGACAGTGTTGACTTTCTTGTTAACTATTTCTGTGATCAGTTTTCAGATCTAAAAAAACAAATAAAAAGATGTATGGAACATATTTGATGTATAATTATCAAATTGTGAAAAGTAAATTGTGAAACCTAAGATAAAATTAGACTTTGGTACTCTGAGTTCATAGTACAATCTGATTTGCTAATGACTGACAGTCATTTTATAGCTTCACACCCATAAAAAGGGAAGATTGGTTACTAGACAAAACTCGTTCAGAATCATTGGGTCCAGCAATGGCTTCTTGAAGACTAATGGATTAATGCCTCTTTAAGGGGTAACACCATGTTCCCCTCTCTCACTACTGAAATCCAGCCTCATATCAAATCCAGTTAAATAGTCAGATATTTATTCCAGAATAAATATTTTTTAATTTTGATCAGATTCAAAACCACAGTCCAGAAAGATATGTAAGAACTGTGAACTTTAAAAGCATTTCACAGCATAACAACATGAAAAAAATTCTAACAAATTTCATGAAAGACTAATTAGAAACTATGATTTATGGGAAGCATATTTTTATTACATTAATTTATAACTTTTGCAGCAAAATAGTATCCTGTTTATTGAACCACATGAAAATAATATCTCTAGATGTGTTAGTTAGAACTTCCAGATACACAGCTATTACATAAAATATCAAATGGCTAATATTGATCTAGAACAACCAAAAATATTTTGGTTCAGTATGAAATGACCAATAATTTAATCTTATTTATGTTTATTCATCTATTATTTTTCATTTACCTTTTCTATTCACTTACATGAATAATGCAAATACCCAACCATCCATACACATGCACATACATAAATTACAAATGTACATTCATGGCACTTCATGAACAAGTTTCTAGAACATCTTCTGGTACATGCCTTGCCAATTGCAGGACCAAATGCAGTGTGATAGGAACTCAGTAACAGCAGGAGTGTTCTTACATTCTTGCTTATCTCAGTTGATAATGATTAAATTGGGAGTCAAAACAAAAATGAGTGGCTACTATAGATACCCATCTCCGGCCACCTCTGAGAAGTATTCCCCATCATTGCAAGAGGCTCACAAACAATTGTGGCTTCTCTCCTCCCTGACTTAAGCATCAGCTGGTAGAGGACTTGAAACCCAGCTGGGCAGATTTCCATCAGAGCTACTTCCCTTCACTAATTAGTGATGTTTCAATAATATATGCAAGGTCTGTACTTTCATCCACCCCCATATCATAAATGAATTATGCTTATTCCACATAGACCTGGTGATTACAACAACAGCTGGAGAACCAAGTGCCCTGCAGTATTGCTAGATCAGCATAGAAAAGAGAGAACTCACATCAAAAAAGGGATTGATCCTGCAACTATCCAGTTGCAATTATCATACCTCACCTTGCTGATCACAGTTAGTACACCATTGAATAAACTCCAGGTACAATGGACCTGTTTATTCTAATGTGATTCACCCTACCATTCATTAGATTAATATTAGCCAGGCAACTTCTATAGGTCTAGCCCAGGGGTCAGCAACCTGAAACAGTGAAAGAGCCACTCGGAACAGGTTCCCTCACAAAAGGAAAAACTGGGAGCCGCAAAAAATGTGTGTGCATGCGCATACATGTGCGCATGTGCAGAACAGGGTTTGACTGAAGAGTGGAGACAAGGCGAGATATGCACCTACCCTGCATATTTGAATTGATTGGTTGAACTTTTTTAGTCCCACTTTTTTTGGGGGGGGACTGCACATGGCAGAGGACTGGGAGCCACAGGAGACGGCTGAAAGAGCCTCATGCGGCTCCGGAGCCACGGGTTGCAGATCTGTGGTCTAGCCTGATCACACTGACATTCTTATTTAGCCAACAATTTCCACCCAGCTAACCATTCTAACAGCTATCTGACTAACCCAACTTATCTCCCATTATACTGTATATTCCTGATTCACAGTAGCCTTTTGAGCTCACTGACATTATGGTGTCTTGGCTGAGGGGGATATTTGCCCTGGTCTCCTAATCTGGTGGTGTGGGGAATGATCTTCAGCTATCATTATTTGTTTCTTGGATGAATGCTGGACTCATTCATTCTGGTGGGCTCTATTTTTTAGACCAACTGACTTTGTAAATGATCTTCTTAATGGCCTCTGGAACAGCCAGTTCCTCACAATAGCTAATAGCAGCTCTTGTATCAATAATCAAAAACAATTCTCATACTCAACTCTTGTTCTATTACTTGGCTGATCTGGTTATGAGTAGAACTCTTTCACTTATCCCACTGATGACTATTGTTCTGAAAGCCATATTTAGCCATCATCTCTCATTTCTATGCCAATCTTCTCATTGTCACTCAAGCATTAATGGATGTGGCAGCAGCAATCCACCAATCCTTCTAAACTGTCCTGCTGACCATTCCACTAAAGAAAATAACAACTGAGCCATATTTGTCTATAATCAGAAAAAGCAGGAAATTTTTAATCGCTTTAAAACATATAAGGCATTTGACCAGGATGGATTTCTCATGGTTTCACCATATAAGCCCTTTCCCTAAGCCCGTGCTGGCGAACCTATGGCACGGGTGCCACAGGTGGCACCCAGAGCCCTCTCTGTGGGCACGCATGCTGTCACCCCAGTCCTAGGCCTTCAGCTGTGTTTTATAAAACCTTTTTGCTTTAGGCCTCCACTGCCGTGTACAAAAAAAGAGGTTCAATCAATCAATCAATCAATTTCAACTTCTCGTGGGGAAAAAAGGTCTCACAAAGTTGGAATTGATTGATTGAACTTTTTAGTCCCACCCAGTCTGCCTTTACCACTGCAGCCACACACACCCGATGGGCCAAACCCACCCAATTGGCCACACCCACTCAAAGGGCCATGCCCACCCGGCACCCGATGATACATAAGTGGGTTTTGGGTTGCAGTTTGGGCACTCAGTCTCTAAAAGGTTTGCCATCACTGCCCTAATCCATTTTCCTCTTTCTTCTGCTCTTTTCCTATCACTGCTCTTAATATGTTCACCAACTGTCCAGTGCCCACTTTCCTCACGTTCAATTCCCCAAGTATCTTCTCACATTTCCTAATACTTTCTCTCATACTTTCTTCAGTTCCAACTGACTCTTCTCTTTTCCTCATTCCCATTAAGCTGCTTTGCAACCCCAAAATTAGAACAAACTCATTCCAAAACTATTAACAACTAATTTTGCCACCATCATAAAAAAATATTAGATAAAACAAAAGTCATGGATTCATTCTAATGGGAACTCAAAAAGGGTGCTTGGGTAGAATAATCAAGCGATAAGACCTATAGATGAAGTAAAGTGCATGCAAGGTACAGATTTTGGTTAAAAATGGGAATAAGTATAATAAGTAGAGTTAAGGTAAGTAAGGAAATGTTAAATTTAAGAAGCAAAAAAAATACAGAGACATTTTGATGAATTCCTTCCATAGGAAAGCCTACTGAACATTTCAAACTGCTACCCACTAACTAATGGATAAAAAAGAATCTGTGAAAAATAAAAATTAGCAAGTTATACTGAGATGAATGCAGTTGATTACAATAAATCTCTGAATTTAATTTTCTATTCATCTTATCTAAGCAGCTTACTTAGAATAATCTGATTTCAA
The DNA here is from genome assembly GCF_964194415.1 of Vipera berus. NCBI lineage: Eukaryota > Metazoa > Chordata > Lepidosauria > Squamata > Viperidae > Vipera > Vipera berus. The sequence goes on along the minus strand of NC_138206.1, from coordinate 46,544,392 downwards.
AATACTTATAAATACCGTATGTTATGTTACAACTGATAAAAGAAACTGATAATAGAAATGCTAAAGTATTTGTATAATTAAATCAAGTATTAAAGTGACATTAATTTGAACATTGCATATTTTAGTATGGTTGTATTACTTTTTAATAAAACATTTTGAAAGGTTTCAGTAACATTAATAGGAATTCTTTAATGTTTTATGTCCCATGTTTAATTAGTACAGTATCACTGGTAACATAAGAGAGCATAGTTATCAGTTACTTAAATGTGGGTAGTTTCATATTGCACAAGTTGGAATAAGTTGCAGAATTAGTAGCAGAATTAGTTCAGCACAACTTATGTTGAGAGATCAATGCACTATAAATAACTTGGAGATCTACAACTATCAACTCTTGTTAAGGCACACTGTTGCATATTACTTCAACGCTTCCAGGAACAAGAAATAATATATAAAGGACATAAATAAATTTGAGTAATCCCATGATACTGCTACAAATCTTCCTTCTTCCTATGAGTTGTAAAACTATATGTGTATGGGCAGGAGCCAGACTAAAACTATTTATTTAATTGAAATGTGGCATGCATGCAACAGATTTGTACTATTTGTTTTAACTATTTGGGGGGGAAACTGTTTCTAACTTACTACTTATTAAAAATTTGCATTCAAATATACTAATGACTGACATAACCTTAGCACAAATAACTTCACATTTCCAAGTAGAAAAAACACCCAAAGAGACTAGCAATAAGCAAGATGAGTTGGAATTCTATGTTTGTCTTACTATTTGGAATTGTACGTTAATTCTAATTGCTATAATCCAAGAATAAGGAAGACAGAAAGATGAAAATAGCCTTTACCTTATGTGATTTGTAAAATAAAGATTATCAGAGTTGAATAGTTATATTTGAAAAAACTTTTTCAACAGAGACAACAGATTAAAAAGATAATATTTTAGCTTATTCACACATGGTTTTCTTGTTTGGAGAACAAAAAAGCTCCCAAATGAACTAATATTTTAAGGTGACTTGGAAAATGCCCAAGAAAGGCTACAGTGCATTCAAAAAGTATTCAGACTCCCTTCACTTTTATCAATGTTGTTATGTTGCAGCCTAATTCTATGGTTGTTGAAATTCATTTTTTTTCTCATTAGTCCACACAGTACCCCATAATGACAAAGTGAAAACAGAATTTTAGAAATGTCTGTAAAATTATTAAAAAGGAAAAAAAAACCTGAAATGTCACATTGGCATAAGTATTCAGATTCTTTAAAACAACACTTGAAATTTATCTCCAGTGCCTCCCATTTCTCTTCATCATTTCTGAAATGTTTCTACACCTTGATTGGAATCCCCCTGTGGTAAATTAATTTTATTGGGCATGATTTGGAAAGGCACATACCTCTCCATAGAAGGCCTCACAGCTGACAATGTCTACTGTGGCAGAGCAAAAGCCATGGGGGACAAAGGAACTGCCCTAAAAGCTCAGAGAGGATTATTGCAAGGCACAGATCTGCGGAAGGCTACAATAAAATTTTGGCTGCACTGAAGCTTCCTAAAAGCACAGTGGCCTCCATAATTCTCAAATGAAGAAGTTTGGCACAACCAGGACTCTTCCAAGAGCTGGTCACCTGGTCAAACTGAGCAACTGGGGAGGTTCCTTAGTAGGAAAGGGAACCAAGAACCCAATGGTCACTCTGACTGAGCTCCACAGATCTGTGTAGAGATGGGACAGAGTTACAGAAGGACAACCATCACTGCAGCCCTCCACCCATCTGGGCTTTATGGCAGAGTGGCCAGATGGAAGCCTCTCCTCAGTGCAAAACACATGAAAGCCCACTTGCAGTTTGCAAAAATGCATCTGAAGGACTCTCAGACTGTGAGGAACAAGATTCTCTGGTCTGATGAAACAAGATTAATCTGTTTGGTCTCCATTCTAAATGTTATATCTGGAGACATCACTTATCACCTGCTCAATATCATCCCAACAGTGAAGCATAATGGTGGCAGCATCATGCTGATGGGTTTTTTTCAGCAGTAGAGATTGGGAGACTAGCCAGTGTTGAAGGAAAGCTGAATGGAGCAAAGCGGGGCTTTTTTTTGTCATAGAATGCCCAGAATGGAGTTCTGGCACCTTTTTTGGATAGAACCTTGTAGGGTAGGCAAGGCGGGTTGTACGACGTGTGTGAGTTCCGGCACCTTTTTTTTACAAACAAAAAAAACAAAAAACAACAACACTGGAGCAAAGTATAGGGATATCCTCAATGAAAATCTGTTCCACAGGACCTCAGACTGAGCTGAAGGTTCACTTTCCAACATGACAACGATCCTAAGCACACAGCCAAGACAACACAGGAGTGGCTTAGGGACAACTCTGTGAATGTCCTAGAGTGGCGCAGCCAGAGCTCTGACTTGAACCCTATTGAACTTCTCTGGAAGGACCTAAAAATGGCAGTCCATCAATGGTCGCCATGCAACCTGACTGAGCTTGAGAGGATTTGCAAGGAAGAATGGCAGAATATCCCCCAATCCAGGTGTGCAAAGCTTATCATATCATACTCAAAAAGATTCAAGGCTGTAATTGCTGCCAAAGTATCACTAGATACCCCTAGAGAAAACAGCTCTCTGTTTCCTATACAGTGGTACCAGGAGGCACCATGAGTACCAAACATTTTTCCCCATAAGGAATAATATAGTGAGTCACAAGGCAGCCAACAATGACAAGTTCTAGCTTGTGTGTTCAGTACCAAAAAAAAAATAAGTACTGGGACAAAATTTTTGTGTCAACATGCAGTGAGTATCAAAATTGATGAATTTCAAAACAGTTGAGTACCAAGGTACCACTATATTTGTATGCTAATGCTAACTTGAGTAAAGAGATTGTTTTCTTGGACCATATAGCCACAAAATACAAGAGAATCTCCAAACCTATTTTTCTAGCACTTGGAATGAATCTGATCATTATTACTAAACATAAACAGCATAGTTCCCAGTTTGAAGTGAGGCAGGAAATACATAAATGTGTAAACTATTTAAATGCCATTTTTAAAAAATCAAAGAAGCATGTTCCAAAAATAAAAATTCTTGCTTTTGCGATATGTCTATTTTGAATCATAAACTCTGCCTGTGGTAAATGTGATCACTAATAACTCTCTTTTTCTTTCTGTATATATTTTGCCCTTCCTCCCTGCATCCCAAGAACCACGTTCCCTCATGGTAACATGGTGCATGATGTCAATCCAGAAAAACATATATGCTCTACTTACACATATATGCTCTACTTACACATACATATTCCTCCAATCATACACTTCATATTGTCAAAAATACATTGCTTGTTTAGAAACACATACACAAATGTATAGATGACAAAGGTACCTGCCCACAAAGGTTTCTGCACTTCATGGTAAGATACCTTTTCTCCTCTTTGCTCAGCATTGCAATGCCACAAACTATTGCTCGTGATTTATGGCAAAAAGGTGGGTAGCCTCTTGACAATGCAACGTTAGAACAATGTAATCTGGCCTTGAGGATATAAAGCCACTTGAGGATATAAAGCCAGAGTAATTATTTTCTTTCCCTTCTCTTTACTAAAAGATAGTGCTTTAGAAACATTGGTGACTCAGATTTAAAGATGACAGTTACAGGTCAATGAACCAAATATTCTCAAGCGCTTTAAAAGAAAGATAAGCAATAATAGATGTGTGATTTATCTAACTTAAATCTACTTTTGAAAAATGATGTATTTTTTACATTTTCATCATATAGTGAAAGGAAAAAAAATGAATCCACATATATGTATTTTTAGATTTCTAAAGCGCTTTTAGTCACACGTAAACTTATTGATCCCATTTGCTCTGTTAGTCACATACCATTGAATAATCTCAATCTACATGCCTGGATAATTTGAATTGTTAAACATTGCCTTATTCCCTCAAGTTATGCTCTGGTTATTCATTTCCATGGTGTTGTAAAGTCTATCTTGAACTAACATTACAGACTGCTCACTTTCTGTGCCAGAAACATTATCAGCAGTACTATCACAGCAAAAATAGCACTTTATGGAACACCTTTATTTATAGTTCAAATTGTCAATCAATGTATTTTGTATTTTCAGTGTAATTTATTTGTCTGCTCATGAATAGTCTTCTCAGCTGTACCCTAAAATAATAAAATTGGGCTAAGATCCAAGAAAAGGTAAATGTTTGACAGATAAAAGGATAATAATGAACATTATATGAACTTTTCATTTTAGAAACCATTTCTCAAGAAAAGTATCCTATTGAGAAGAGTTTTCTGGTTGTTTAATTATATTATGCATGCTCAATAAGTAGACTAGAGCTCCAAATAATATTTTAGTGTGACTTCTTTCTTTATACGGAAAAACTATTTCCTATTTAGGTCAGTCACTCACTCAGTCTGTCTGTCTGTCTATCTCTTATTATATATATATATATATATATATGTTTTCGTAGATTCTCGCGGGTGTCTGTATGTGTAGATCTAGAGTCTCGGGTTTCTTCCCGCGTTCCTTTCATCTTCAGAAAGTTGTGGCGACGTTTCGACGAAATCCCATCCGTCATCATCAGGCCGGAGTGTTCCTCCTGCTGCTTTCAGGAGCAATGCGTGGTCTGTCTGTTTCTTTCCTTCCAACTGCCGGTGGGGCTGTGTTCTGAGGCGTGGCTGTCTTCTGATTGGGTGGATGCGTGGTTGTCTTCTGATTGGTTGGAGGCGTGGCTGTCTTCTGGTTGGGTGGGGTGTGTTCTGAATGGGTGGGGTTTTTTGTTGTGTTGTAATATCCTGAGTGTTGTGATTTGGTGTCCTGAGGAGTGGGCTTTGTAGTGGCCTCCAGAGCTTTGGTTTGGTTCCGAGTTCGAGGACCTGCTATGTATCTCTGGTATGGGTCAGTCAGGTTCGTGTGTGCGTTCTTCTGTTTGGGTGATGGCACTTTTGCTTGACTTGTTCTGTCTTTTCTGTGGGAGAGTTTTTGTTCTGGGTGTGGATGAGTCTTGCTGGGGCTGGTGGCATTTGGGGCTGGTGGCCATTGAAATAGAAAAACACCCAGACAGTATGAACAAGCGAGACGACACCTCCCGCCTACATGCCATTTGGAAACCAGCATTGATAGAGAAACGAATTTCAGCAAACAAGGATTTAAAAAACCAACAAAGAACCCCAAATGCCACCAGCCCCAGCAAGACTCATCCACACCCAGAACAAAAACTCTCCCACACAAAAGACAGAACAAGTCAAGCAAAAGTGCCATCACCCAAACAGAAGAACGCACACACGAACCTGACTGACCCATACCAGAGATACATAGCAGGTCCTCGAACTCGGAACCAAACCAAAGCTCTGGAGGCCACTACAAAGCCCACTCCTCAGGACACCAAATCACAACACTCAGGATATTACAACACAACAAAAAACCCCACCCATTCAGAACACACCCCACCCAACCAGAAGACAGCCACGCCTCCAACCAATCAGAAGACAACCACGCATCCACCCAATCAGAAGACAGCCACGCCTCAGAACACAGCCCCACCGGCAGTTGGAAGGAAAGAAACAGACAGACCACGCATTGCTCCTGAAAGCAGCAGGAGGAACACTCCGGCCTGATGATGACGGATGGGATTTCGTCGAAACGTCGCCACAACTTTCTGAAGATGAAAGGAACGTGGGAAGAAACCCGAGACTCTAGATCTACATATATATATATATATATATATATATATATATATATATATATATATATATCCCCTTCATGGATTACTGCCTTGTCGTGGCGAAGGGGCTTGCATAATTCAATGAGGCTATGAGCTATGCCGTGCAGGGCCACCCAAGACGGACAGGTCATAGCAGAGAGTTCTGACAAAACGTGATCCACTGGAGAAGGAAATGGCAACCCACTCCAGTATCTTTGCCATGAAAACCCTATGGACAGTACCAAAAGGCAAAACGATATGACGCTGGAAGATGAGCCCCTCAGGTCGGAAGGCGTCCAATATGCTACTGGGGAAGAGCAGAGGGCTAGTACTAGTAGCGCCAGAAAGAATGAAGCGACTGGGCCAAAGCCGAAAGGACGCTCAGCTGTGGATGTATCTGGTGGTGAAAGGAAAGTCCAATGCTGTAAAGATTTTTTCTCCATAGGAACCTGGAATGTAAGATCCATGAATCAAGGAAAGCTGGACGTGGTCAAACAAGAGATGACAAGACTGAACATTGACATCTTAGGTATCAGCGAACTAAAATGGACAGGAATGGGTGAATTTAATTCAGATGACCATCAGGTATACTACTGTGGGCAAGAATCCTTCAGAAGAAATGGAGTAGCCTTCATAGTCAATAAAAGAGTAGGAAAAGCAATACTGGGATACAATCCTCAAAATGACAGAATGATCTCAGTTCGAATCCAAGGCAAACCATTCAATATCACAGTAGTCCAAGTCTATGCCCCAACCACCAGTGCTGAAGAGGATGAAATTGACCAGTTCTATGAAGCACTACAGCACCTTATAGAACTAACACCAAAAATGATGTTCTTATCATCATGGGGGATTGGAATGCTAAAGTAGGAAGCCAAAAGATAACTGGAATAACAGGCAAGTTTGGCCTTGGAGTGCAAAATGAAGCAGGGCACAGGCTGATAGAATTCTGTCAAGAGATGGTCATAGCAAACACTCTTTTCCAACAACCCAAGAGACGGCTCTACACATGGACATCACCAGATGGTCAACACAGAAATCAGATTGACTATATGCTCTGCAGCCAAAGATGGAGAAGCTCTATACAGTCAGTAAAAACAAGACCAGGAGCTGACTGTGGCTCAGACCATGAGCTTCTCCTTGCAAAGTTTAGGCTTAAACTGAAGAAAGTAGGGAAAAGCACTAGGCCACTCAGGTATGAATTAAATCATATCCCTGTTGAATATACAGTAGAGGTGACAAATAGATTTAAGGAATTAGATCTGATAGACAGAGTGCCTGAAGAACTATGGACAGAGGTTCGCGACATTGTACAAGAGGTAGCAACCAAAACCATCCCAAAGAAAAAGAAATGCAAGAAAGCAAAATGGCTGTCTGAGGAAGCTTTGCAAATAGCTGAGGAAAGGAGGGAAGCGAAAGGCAAGGGAGAAAAAGAAAGATACGCCCAATTGAATGCAGAATTCCAGAGAATAGCTAGAAGAGATAAGAATGCCTTCTTAAATGAACAGTGCAAAGAAATAGAAGAAAACAATAGAATAGGGAGGACCAGAGATCTTTTCAAGAAAATTGGAGAAATGAAGGGAACGTTTAATGCAAAAATGGGCATGATAAAGGACCAAAATGGCAGGGACCTAACAGAGGCAGAAGAGATTAAGAAGAGGTGGCAAAATTACACAGAAGAACTATACAAGAATGAGCTTAACGTCCCTGATAATCACAATGAGGTGGTCACTGACCTCGAGCCAGACATCCTAGAATGTGAAGTGAAGTGGGCCTTAGAAAAACTGAGCAACAACAAAGCTAGTGGAAGTGACAGTATTCCAGCTGAGCTATTCAAAATCTTAAAAGACAATGCAGTAAAAGTGCTACACTCAATTTGCCAGCAAATTTGGAAAACTCAACAGTGGCCACAGGATTGGAAAAGATCAGTTTACATTCCAATTCCAAAGAAAGGCAGTGCCAAAGAATGTTCAAACTATCGCACCATTGCACTCATTTCTCATGCTAGTAAAGTCATGCTTAAAATCCTACAAGCTAGACTTCAGCAGTATGTGGATCGAGAACTACCAGAAGTACAGGCAGGATTTCGAAGAGGCAGAGGAACTAGAGATCAAATTGCCAACATACGCTGGATCATGGAGAAACCTAGGGAGTTCCAGAAAAACATCTACTTCTGCTTCATTGACTATGCTAAAGCCTTTGATTGTGTGGATCACAACAAACTGTGGCAAGTTCTTAAAGAGATGGGAGTACCAGACCATCTTATTTGTCTCTTGAGAAACCTATATGCGGGTCAAGGAGCAACAGTGAGAACTGGACACGGAACCACTGATTGGTTCAAAATTGGGAAAGGAGTCCGGCAAGGCTGTATACTGTTGCCCTGCCTATTTAACTTATATGCAGAGCACATCATGAGAAAGGCAGGGCTAGATGAATCAAAAGTTGGAATTAAGATTGCCGGAAGAAATATCAACAACCTAAGATACGCAGATGATACCACTCTAATGGCAGAAAGTGAAGAAGAACTAAAGAGCCTCTTGTTGCAGGTGAAGAAGGAGAGTGCAAAACCTGGGTTGAAACTTAACATTAAGAAAACCAAGATCATGGCATCTGGCCCTCTCAATTCCTGGCAAATAGATGGGGAAGAAATGGAGGTAGTGACAGATTTTATTTTCCTGGGCTCCAAGATCACTGCAGACGGGGACTGTAGCCAAGAAATTAAAAGACGCTTGCTCCTGGGGAGGAAAGCCATGGCAAATCTAGACAGCACACTAAAAAGCAGAGACATCACCCTGTCAACAAAAGTGCGTATAGTCAAGGCTATGGTCTTCCCAGTTGCAATGTATGGCAGTGAAAGTTGGACCATAAGAAAGGCTGAGCGCCAAAGAATTGAGGCCTTTGAACTGTGGTGCTGGAGAAGACTCCTGCGAGTCCCTTGGACTGCAAGGCGATCAAACCGGTCAGTCCTAGAGGAGATCAATCCTGACTGCTCTTTAGAAGGCCAGATTCTGAAGCTAAAACTCAAGTACTTTGGCCACCTAATGAGAAGGAAGGACTCACTGGAGAAGAGCCTAATGCTGGGAAAGATCGAGGGCAATAGAAGAAGGGGACGACAGAGAATGAGGTGGCTGGATGGAGTCACTGAAGCAGTAGGCGCGAGCTTAAATGGACTCCAGAAGATGGTAGAGGACAGGAAGGCCTGGAGGAATGTTGTCCATAGGGTCGCGATGGGTCGGACACGACTTCGCAGCTAACAACAATATATATATATATATATATATATATAAAGGTAAAGGTAAAGGTTCCCCCACACATGCGTGCTAGTCGTTTCCGACTCTAGGGGCCGGTGCTCATCTCCGTTTCAAAGCCGAAGAGCCAGCGCTTGTCCGAGGACATCTCCGTGGTCATGTGGCCAGCATGACTAGACACGAAAGGCGCACGGAACACTGTTACCTTCCCACCGGAGTGGTCCCTATTTTTCTACTTGCATTTTTACGTGCTTTCGAACTGCTAGGTTGGCAGAAGCTGGGACGAGTAACAGGCGCTCACTCTGTTACGCAGCACTCGGGATTCGACCCGCCAAACTGCCGACCTTCTGATCGACAAGCTCAGCGTCCTAACCCACTGAGCCACCATATATGTTTTCTGAGGTTTTTGCGGGTGTTTGTATGTGGATCTTTGGTCATTCGGGGTTTTTCCTGCGTGACTCTACGTGGGGAAAAAAACCGAATGACCAAAGATCCATATATATATATATATATATATATATATATATATATATATATATATATATATATATATATATATATATATATATATAGCCACTCATCACATAAAAGTGATGGTTTAATGGTCCAATGGCTAAGGGTTGACCTAGAAACTAGAAGACTGAGTTTTATTTCCTTCTTAAGTATGGAAATTTTTGGGTAACTTTGGGCTATTCTTGGTTCTCACCCTGTCTCTGTTTCTCTTTCTGTTTCTGTCTCTCTCTCTCCACTGAACCTTAGATGATTGTTGCTAAGGAGAAAATAGATAGGAACATTATGCACACTGCTTTGAGTTGTTTCTCTTGTGAAAAACAAATGAAAATAAAAAGGTAAGCATTATTTTCTGTGCAAGAACTGGGTTTCAGGGTGGCAAGAATAATATTACTGCAATCAATAATAAATGCCATAATAAATATAAATAAAACTAAGCAATCATCAGAGAATGAAAATAGTTAATCACAGAGAATCATTAGCTGAGATAACCAATTCACCTTAGTCAGGCTCCAAATGTCAATAAAGTTGGCACTTTTTATATGTCTTAGACGATGGTATTTCAACATTAAGACATCACAACTAAGAAAGTCTATATCATCACTTCTTCTAATGGCTAAACAACAAAATGGCTCATTTATCTCCTGTTATAACATCACAGATTGGTAGAGGTCTCCATTCAGATCTCAATGTCCCAATCATATCCAACTTTGTAGATCAATAAAAGTATTCTGAATTTACTCTAGAAATAAACAGCAATCAATTCAGGTTCTTTCAGGATCAGCGTGACAGGTTTCCTTTTAGCCAGGAGCATTTTTCTGTGCTGCCAGATAAAGGCAACTTCTAATAGCAAACCTGAGGTATTTATTGCAGTCATAAATCTTCCACTAAAATAAGAGAAAGCACATTTCAATCTACAAGTTTTCTGCATAGAAAGTAGGCATGGGACCTTAATTTTGGAAGAAGAGTTTTTTTTTAAAAAAAAACCAAATCAAACACTTTAAATTTAATCAGTTTTCTTCCACACACATATACTCCAGCCTAGCTCCAGATAATAAAACAGCATTTTGACTTAGTCACAGGTAGGAAATTAGAAAACTAATTACCATGGCAAATCATTCATTATAACCATATCCTTTACATAGCCCAGATTTTCAACTTGCTTAACTAAGTACTTTTTTTTTCAGCAGGATAATTTAATTTCCTTTCCTTTTCTTTTCCTTATATGTTGCTGGGCTCAGGACCCTGCCAAGCTCAAGAACAGGGTCAGCTGAATCAGCCTGAATTTCTTTTTCCTCCCCTGCACTCTCTAATTTTCATGATGTACATTTAGACTTAGATCCAGTTCTTCAGATTCTGAATGTGAATACTCATACTGATCCTCAACATATATTTGCAAAAAATGTTTCTGGCTTCAAAAATGTCAGCATGACCTGGGACTCTTTTGCCCCCCCCCATTTTTTAATTTATTGGTTGCAAGTGGACCACAATAAGGAAAGAAAAAAAGGAAAAGGATGCATTTAAATTAAATGCATTAAATATGGTTAATATGATTGCTATTAGGTTTTTCCTTTGATCAATTTTCTTATATGGCAATTTGGCAAAAAGGATTTCAGGGGATATCTATTGCCCTGAATACTCCTGTATTATATTGTTAGTAATCTGCAATGACTCTGGATTACCTATAGCATTTAACAGGTGATAACCTGCTTACATGTACCTGTCTTTTCACAGAGATTTACATTTATAACATGGGTATCAGAAGATTCAGTATATATACTTTGTATTTATATATAGAATATATAATCATTCCCAATATATTTGCAAAATTGAGCATTGGAAGAGCTTGATTTTTCTATTATATGAAACAACGATTAAAAGGTAAAATAGTGCCAGAACTGAGCTGATTTTGTGTATTTGTGTTCCTTATGTTTAATACTTTGAGATAACGTTGATCAATATTGTATACGTACAATGTGTAAGCATTATACATGGGTATCAGAAGATTCAGTATATGTACTTTGTATTTATATATATAATATATAATCATTCCCAATATATTTGCAAAACTGAACATTGGAAGTTTAATTGCTTGCAAGTGAAGGATTAACATCCATTTTCAAAATTATGAGACTTATTAGTTATGTTTTATTATAAAGTTGATGTGAAAAAGAATTTGATTTTTCTATTATATGAAACAACGATTAAGGTAAAATAGTGATAAAACTGGGATGATTTTCTATATTTGTGGTTCCTTATTTTTAATACTTTGAGATAACATTGATCAATATTTTATATTGAAAAATCTGTAAATTGTATAATCATTGTAAAATAGGATAATCATATTTAGAGAAGACTTAGCCCTGTCTAAAAGCACCTTAAGTATTATCTATAGTTTCTGACTGAAAGAAATCAAATAGCACTTAGTTTATATGCTATCCAACTGTAACTTCCTCAAGTTGATTTATGAACATATAGTTGTAATAATCAAAATTAGTTTGTATGTAAATTGAGGTTTCATTCTTATAAACTGTGCTACTGTACTTAGGTGAAGGGGTAGTGGTAAAAGGACTATATTTTGAATTATTTTACAAAGTTAAAAACTTCCTAAGATTGTGGAGCCTGTATTTATTAAAGGATAAAATCATAATAATCTTAGACGTGTTAGTTTTGCAACATTTAGAAAGCTTTTATGTACAAAGGCTCTGAAAATTGTGTATATATGTCCTACAACAGATTGCATACTAAAGGTCAAGATTTTCTCAGCTCAGGTCAGCTATGAGAATAATATGTATAATAGTTTTCAGTTACAATAGAACTGTGCTGAAAATATGGTAATATTTATACAATTGTGCTTAATAGAAGCTTTTGTGTGAAACCTGGAATAATCTTTTTATACATGTGCAAATACATATATATTCTAAAGCCTGAACTCTAGGGAGTTTTAAGTACATTATGATTTTAAATTTCTACTACTGTACATACAAAAAGTTCAGCAAGAGATACACTTGTACAAGTTAACCCACTGACCTTACAATAATCCTCCTTGGAGCCAAATCAATTGCAAATTTATACTGAATGTTAAAAAGTAAGTTGAAATATGAATGCATTTACTGACATTTCTTTCTCAATATATATATATCCTAACAAAACACTCAGCTTCCATTTTCCTAATATCCAAGCACATTTTCTTCCAGGATTATATAAACTGAAGCAAAGCACCATCTCCCATTCCCATTTTCTTTTAACCGATGTTTTAAATGATACCTTTGTGCAAAATTTGCTTTATTCCAGGGCCCCTTTGGGAGAGAGATACTGAAAGGAATTGCTCTAGGCTTCACACCTGGAACTGGGCAATACATAATGATTCATATTAAAATAAATATTTTAATTATGTTTATTTATATACCACTTCCAAATAAGAAACTGGCAAATTCATCCAGTGACCCTGTAGATGTTTTATCTTGTCTTTTCCCAAATATTACTGGGTTATTTTAAATAAGGTTGCCAGGTAGAAGTCTGCAGATGCAAGAAGTATAAAGAATTCACATTTTGTTTTCAACCAAAACAAAGGTTGGTTGTATCTACTTTGAACCAATGTTGCTCCTGGTTCCTGCATGAAAGCCAAGGAGGAGTGAAATGTGAAAGCCAGGTCATGGTGAACACCTCATTTGAGGAGGTAGCGTTGCCTGAGGCCTTGCAGTTGATTGTGATGCATTCCCTCCGTGGGAAGTTCTCCTTAAATTGAGTCATACTTGATAATCATGATAACAAAGAAAAATGTACATAAGATAAAGACTATTGCAAAAAATTAGAATGAAAGAAAAAAGTTACAAATGATGTAATTAAAACTGTTTTTTAAAAAAGGCAGAGAAAATGAAGAATGATTGGAATGGAAATTAAAAAAATAATGTTAATAAATAAATAAATGAAAAATGTAAAGGCAAGAGTGCTAAACAAGGATTCTCCAGCAGAGTTGATAGAATTAAAGATGAAAGTAATGGGTTTTGTTGTTGTTGTGGGAACGTTGGTATGGAATGTTCTCTTGGAGAAGAATTTATATATTAAAGTAGAGTGTTTACTAAAATTACTAGAATGGAGATGTGAATGGATAAATTTTAACATTTGCAAATGCTGTCAGAAAGATAGTGGGTAGTGACTACTAGGAAAGAAATATGTTGAGAACGTTTGGGCATACAGAGAGAAGGAATTAGAATTGAATTGTGAAATAAATATGTAAAAGAAAAAGTGAATGAAAATTGAGAATTCTGGATGGATAAACACCTGAAAAAGGATAGATAAGAAGTTGATAGAATGAAAGGCAATGTGTAAAGTGGCCTGTGGATATGGAGCAAAACAAAGATGCTTCGCTAATATACTGTAGCTATAATGAAATAGATGAAATGGTGTTTTACCATTTATCTCTAATGTAAATTGGGATAAACTGGTTTTAAATAGGTTTTCTTTAACTTTTTTTTAATGGTTTTACTTTTTTGGATTCCTACTTTTTGTTCTTTCCCTGTGCTCTGTATAATATTGCTTGCTCTAAAAGGGAATTCTATGATATGTATATATGTATGTTTGCAAATAGCAATGTGGATTTTTATTATTTCTACTAAACAAATTAGAACTTTGTCTTTCTTCATTTTAAATTCTTTTTTCACCTCTCTACCCCAAATCTAGGTCACAGTTGTACAAGTGTCACCATAGCAACATTCTTTCTGTAAAAGCAAAATATAACTTCTAAATGGTTGGTGATACCATATTAAATATTAGAATATATCATTTTTCATGTTTTGTGTTCTAAACATCTGAAAATTGTAATTAGCAAAATAATGTAAACATTTTTATGTTATGGTTCTTTAAGAAGACTTTAAGATAAGACATATATACATGCTTTTTATTATAAAACATTTAAGAATATTCATTATGCAATAAGTAGACAATGTACTTCATTAAACTTAGTTTACAAGTTGATGTGTGTGAGTGTATGTGTGAGCCTGTATTTTAAAATGATTTCCTCTTTGTAGAAAAACCATTACAAGAGACCTAGACTTTTATTCCTTTACTCGCTTATTACCAACCTATTACCTGGTGCACTAATACAGCTATTTACAGACTGATTATGTCTTCTGGCAAAATACAAGACTGTGTCAACTTCCCTGCTGAGCACTAATCAGTTTTCAAAATTAGTTATTGATCCTAGTCCCATTGAGGAGGACAAATACAGTAGGTATTTCACTGAGTACTAGCACTCTTTTCTGTATGAAAAGAGAAAATAAATAATGCATTCAAGCTAGTAAAAGGGAGATGAGTCAAGTTGCAAAAAGAAATATTTTTGTTCAAATGTAACATCATTGCAGATTCTATGTTTTTTAAACAATAGAACAGTTGTTAATTCTAAAAGCAGATACTGTTTCAAGTTTTTTAAAGAAAACATTATGTATAGATTTTTGTTCATGTTACAAAAATAATCTGCAATAATACCACCAACAGAGAAAAGATACAGCAATGAATGGAAGATGGTTGAATAAGTGGACTAATGAATAAATGGATAGGTATATAGATAGACAGACAGATAAACAATACCTACCTTAAGGAACTATATCCTGGCTTTTCAACTCAAAGAATGAAAATGCTTAATGTATAGGTATTATGTTTAATATAATTAGTTCATGTCTGTAAAATAACTGATATCTGGGCAAGACTATGCACAACCTTTTTCTGAGACTATATTTCCCTAACATTGTCTCTTCAATTCAGCCAATCAGTAGCAATTACAAACAATCAATGTTTAAATTTCCTGTTGCTGCTATTGCTTCTAGTGAGATTTAGAAAAAAAATAAATGTTAAAAAAATGTTTGTGAACTTCCCTATGATCAGATATTTAACAGAATAACAGAGTTGGAAGGGACCTTTGAGGTCATCTACTCCAACCCCCTGCTCAGGCAGGAAACCCTATACCATTTCAGACAAATAGTTGTCCAATCTCTTCTTAAAATCTTCCAGTATTGGAGCCTTCACAACTTCTGGAGGCAAGTTGTTCCACTGATTAATTGTTCTGTCAGGAAATTTCTCCTCAGTTCTAGGTTGATGTCTATGCAAATTCTCAGTCATCCAGGTCATAGTTATTCTAAAGGTGCTTTTTCATGAGGCAACTGGACTTTCTTGTTTTTCTTTGAAGACATTTCACTTCTCATCCAAGAAACTTCTTCCGCTCTGACTGGATGGTGGGGAATGGAAGGATTTATACTCCTTGCAGACAGCTGGTCATTTGCATTCTTTTAGAGAGTCATTGAGGCCACCTGCAGGTTTATCTGTGTCATTAGGGTCATCTGAGTAGTGCAAATGGGTGTGGAGCCTTCTTGGAACTGCTGAATGTCAATGTCAAAATTGAACAGCTCTCTCTCAACAGAGGGGGAAGGATACAACATCAGCTATTTCCAAGTACAATACAGTCCTCTCAGCAGTTCCAAAATGGTTGAAGAAGCTTCTTGGATGAGAAGTAAAATGTCTTCAAAGAAAAACAAGAAAGTCCAGTTGCCTCATGAAAAAGCATTTTTGGGATAGTTTTAGGTTGCTTCTCTCCTTGATTAGTTTCCATCCATTGCTTCTTGTGCTGTCTTCAGGTGCTTTGGCAAATAGGTTGACTCCCTTTTCTTTGTGGCAGCCCCTGAGATATTGGAACACTGCTATCATGTCACCCTAGTCTTTTTTTCCCCATTAAACTTGACAGTCTTGATACTGTAGTTTACCTATCCTGTAAAAATACATTATTATGTCATAGCACAACTTCCCAATGTTCTGATTTTTCAGGCCCAATCTTTAGATCTTCTTTTAGCAGATTCCTCAGAAGGATCTTAAAGTAATACATACCAGATCTTGAATTAAAATTTGAAAACAAAGTTTCCTTACTGATAAGGAAATAATAAAAATAATAAAAAATCAGATCTTGTAATATATGTAAGTGCATGCCAAATAAAAATACAACGTATAACTATGGTAATTATTTTATTGGAGCTGAAACCTCTATCCCACAGAAAATGTAATTATAACAACCATAATAAAGATGAGCCATGTATACATTCACACAAACACATTTATACATCCACACACTCACCAACACTGGCAGAGCAAGCAAATGGGGAGCAACTCCCACACTCACTACCACTGTTAATACTACCTAGTTGGGTAATGAAACTTCTGCAAGCAAAGAACCAAGCTTAAAGAACACCAAGGATCCCACACATTTTTTTTACTACATTGGTAGTTCAGACAATATTTATGTAATAAAATAATTCACCAGAATATAAAAAGAACCTAAAAATGGGGGCATGATATTCAAAGAAATGCTTCATTCACAGACAACTTTGAAATAGCAGAGATCATTGGTCAACTTTCACTGCTCAGCAGATACCCCTTTAATTCAAAGTATGCTTTGTTATTGAGTTATAGTTATTAAGCAAAAAAAGCCTAGGCTTTCACATAAAAATATGTGAAAATACATTTTAATAATTGAATCAATGTGTCTCTAACAAGCCACAGATTCGTCTACATAAATTGTTTTGATTTGTTATTCTAATTATTAAATTATTCATCTTCCATAAAAAATCCCTGTAAAATTAATATAACAATAATAATTAATTGGACTTTTTATGTGTCATTTTTTCTTAAGTTTGTATTATTTAATTTTGATTATGTTTATTACTATAGCTAGTGGGGGGCACCATCTTTTTTTCTACTATTTGAGTTCTTAAAAATTTTAATGCCATGTTATTCATGATAATCTATTTCATGTCTATTCCACTGAATTGAGGTCAATACTTTTGTTCCATTTGGTTTCAGTGAAGTCTTGAGAATCAAAGGAATTATAGCAACACAGAAAAAAAACTCACAAGGTGAGCCATGGGAATCTTATGAATTCAAGTTCAGTGGAACTGATTAAAATCTTTTTACAAACTTTAAAGCATCATCACCAGTTGTAAAATTGGTAAGTTCCTTTGAAACAAGAAGTTTAAGTTATTGCACTGCATTCTTTTTTTCACCTTACTATTCAACGTTACTATTTGCCATAAATATACATGATATTTCATGTGTTCAGCAAGAAATTCATATTTTTAAGTTGATTTATGCCTGGATTCATTTTCCATGTAAATTCCTTTCAATAAAGGGAAATAATTTTAAAAATTTAATTTGGTGCTGATATACTGAACAAGAAGGTTATAAAGCTCCTTAGTTAATATTATATATAGCATCAGTAAGTGTCCATGGCACTTTATATATTTTGGGTGCAGCTAAATATGGGACAGGGTGAAACTATGAAAAAAAAAATAACCCACTGAACAAATAGTAAACATGGAGAAACTGGTTTGTGTTAGTCCCAAAATTTACCATGCAGTTGTATTCTAGGCAGTTATCCAAAATGCAATAAATTCACCAAATAGGAGAACCATAATTGTATTTTCAGAGCAAATACCCATAAAATCCTCCGTTAAAATGTGCATGATTTCACTGAAAAAGAAGTTAGTTTGAGGATAACATCTGAATTTTGTCCAACAGGCTAACATCTGTGCATTTTGCTGCACAATGTTGCAAACTAATCCCCTGCAAAATTTCTAACTAGAGATACTAGGGAACAACATACTAAATGACAGTAAATTGTTGTTTAAGCTATTTCAAATTTGGCAGAAATATGCTTCACTGATTTGTCTGAATTTCTAGATTATGGCTTTTACCAAGAAAAGGAGCTTAATCATACAGTAAAAGATATTTGCTTAAGGATCATTCAGTATTTCTGCCCTCCATATAATTCATCAACTTTACTTGGGTATTTTTAATTTGAATCTTTCTTGCAAATGCTAATATTCTTATGTAATATAATATATAATATTTCTGAATAGCATGGGGATATATAGTATAAACCCCTATAAATAAACAGCACTTCCTTCTTCAGTTGTTGGTTCAAATCAGTATTGATGGTAGGGCGGGAGAGAAATCACATCCATGCACCTCCTGCCCACATATTTTAGGTGCCTCAGGGTTTGACTCTCTATCTTCTCCTGTTCAATATCTCTGCAAAACTACTGGATACATTCACCAACACTCATGTCCAGTTTGAATGTGGCAATGCCAATGTTCTACAGTTTTGGAAAGCTATCAATGTATTGACCCAGTATCTGGAGACTATTCAGGCATGGATCGGACAGAACAGACTTTGGCTCAATCCTAAGAAGACCAGAGTATCTGTAGCTCTTTGGATACCTTGAGTAGGGGTGTCACGGTCTTTAGCCTTGAATGGAACAACAGATTATTCTGAACTTGCAACTATTGTTTGAGGAGCAGGTGGCAGCTATTGCCAGGAGATTCATCTTGTGTGCCAGTTGTACCCCTTCTTTGACGGGAGGTCCTTCAAACAGAAATTCCTGTCCTGAACATCTCATAATTGGATTATTGAAAACACCTTGGAAGCTATAGCAGGTTCAAAATGCAGCACCATGAGCAGTAATGGATGTCTCTCAGTATACCCATGTGTTAGCAAAGCTATGCAAGCTGCAGTGGTTGCCATTTGTATTCCAAGTGCAATTCACAGTGCTGGTTATTATCTATACGTCCTGTATGTCATAGGACCTGGATAGCTGATGGACTGCTTATCTTCCACTTTTCTGCCTGCCTAGTTTCCACACACTGGGTGCACCCCAGGTTTCCTCCACTAAATACTGCCATCTTGTGGGATTTAAGGATGTTCTGGAACAGCATCCCCAGAGATAAGGACAACACCCTCTTTCCATGGCTTCTGGAAAGCTTTGAGAATCTGGATTTGGTCTCATTTCTGGGGCTCATTTTATGATTTGTTGACTGGTCCCTATTTTGTTATATTGATGTTGATTATTGTGATTGATTATTTTAGCCTGGAGTGTCTGCTTGATTTAATGTTTTAGCTGGTTTTTGCTGTTTTTCTATTTTCTCTATTAGCACGCTGCCCAGAATCAAGTGGAGTTGGCTGCCCAAAAAATTTAAAATACATACAATAAAATTAAATAATAAGTAATATTGTACAAGGATAGGTCATAACCAATAAGGTATTCAAAATGACAACCATTATAGGAAAAACTAAGGACGCCATTAAAGTGAAGTAAAGTGGGTTTGGCTAGTCTAGAGAAAAGAAGAAATAGTGATGACATGATAGCAGTATTCCAGTATTTGAGGGGCTGCCACAAAGAAGAGGGGGTCAAATTATTCTCCAAAGCACCAGAGGGCAGGACAGGACAGGAAACAATAGTTGGGAACTGATCAAAGAGAGAAACAATCTGGATTTAAGGAGAAAGTTCCTAACAGTGAGGACAATTAACTAGTGGAACAGCTTGCCCTCAGAAATCATGGGCGCTCCATCACTGGAGGTTTTTAAGAAGAGACTGGACAGTCACTTGTCTGAGACGGTATAGGTTCTCCTGCTTGAATGGGGAGCTGGACTAGAAGATCTCCAAGATCCCTTCCAATTCTATTCTATTCTATTCTATTCTGTTCTGTTCTATTCTATTCTATTCTATTCTATTCTATTCTATTCTATTCTATTCTATTCTATTCTATTCTATTCTATTCTATTCTATTCTATTCTATTCTATTCTATTCTATTCTATTCTATTCTATTCTATGAATATATTACCCTAGGGTTTTTTTAAAATACTATTTCTAAAGGTGATGTCTCAATCCCAGAAGAAAAATCTTGCAACACTGACAAACAACAGGGAATAGATTTATTTGGAATGGGGGGTGGGAAATCCTATAATAAAACTTAAAAAAATGTGTAAGCTTCAAAGATAGTAGTTGATATGCAGTTATATTACCATGCAGTTGTTTTCCTCAAGCCCACTTTGCTTAGATTGCCACAAATAAAGTCTATATATGTTATTGCTAACATAACCAAAAAAGTTTTGAAAAAAACTTGAAAGTACTGGAAACAAATATACAATCTTATTCAAAAGAAAAAATTTTAAAGCTAGAATTGAAACTTCTGGTTTTTTTTTTACATTAGGGATTCTTTCAGTACAAATAAATTAATAAATATTAGAATCTTTTAAGATATATGCTGAGATCCAGAAGAATAAATCTGACTCAACATTGGAAAAGAATCATTTTTGCCAATCACATCATATTTATATATCCATCTATTTCATATACAAGACTCTGGATGACTAAGAATTAAAAGCAAAATAAAAACAGGATAGAACAACTGCATTATTTAAAAATAATAACATAGAATAGCTTTAGACATTCACAACATCTCACATTTAAATGAGGCATAAGATGGGCTCACATATTAACTGAAATAGCTTCTGTAAGAATTAATAAATTACAATGTACATCTGAATTATGAAATATAAATTAGTTAATCTCAATCACAAATCATATTCAAGAACAACAACTGGGGCAATTTATAATGGTACAATTACAAGGTTGCCTTGCTTTGACAACATTATAGAAGAAGAATCCTGTTAATCTATAATGGCAAAAAGTCAGAGGTCTGATAGTTCCTTTTTCAACTAACAATTTTTATTAATAGGTATAATTTTTTGTCAGCAATCTTTTAATGATTTATTGCCTGCTTTCAGGATAAACTTATTTGGTATGGAATCATATATTCTTCTTTCTTTCATCACCAAGCTATTTTAGATGAACAAGTGGTATTTTTGCTGAGGGTGTTATGCCATTGTTTTTTGTGATGTAGTATTGTTATTAGGACTTTATTCCTCTCTTGCTGAGACACAATCATTTCACTGTTCTTTAAAAATAACTTAGGGATAGTGCCCTGGTTGCTTTTGCCATCAGTATAAGACATTAGCTCAGTAGGTAGGGTAAAAACAGAATCTGTGTTTCTCCTTACATGTTGAACAATTTTTTACATGAATTACTAGAACAGAACAGAAAGAACAGAATACTTTATTTGGCCTGGTATGATTAAATACACAAGGAATTTGTCTCCAGTGCAGAAGCTCTCAGTGTACATGCAAAGCAAGAGTAACAATAATCATACCGGTAATAATAATAATAATACCAATAAGACAGGGTAGTAAAGATGATAAGAAGGATAATAATAATGCTACAGCCATACAACATGTACATAGACATTAGACAGTACTGTAAGAATTCGGTGTTCAGCAGTGATGGCATGACAGATCTAAAGTACTGCAAATTGTTGTCTATTTATTATTGTAAAGTCATCTTGGATAATAGTGCTTTAATTTGTTACATTTCCAGTCCAATATACAGTGTTCAGAATCCAAAGTTTTATTTTAGAATTTCCAAGCTTGAATGCATTTCTCTTTTTTTCTGTTTTAAAGAACAAAACATCAATTTGTATTAAATGCTTTGAACAGTTTTCTGTTTGAAAAAACTAGAAAACCCAGGGACTTCTTGAGCATATGAAATTATTCATACTGGTCTTTGATATTAAATAGATTCACCAAATAAATACATGTATGATTTTGGCATGCTAAACTGCTTTTACTTTAGAAGTTTTACAATAGCAATTCAGAGAGAAAAGTGAATGTTCCTGACAGCCAGAGAAAAAGTATGAATAAAATACTATAATATGCTTGAGATTTTCCATTTTTTTAAAAAAAAACCTTCTTAGAGCAAAATCACTTTCATCTTAGCTTCTAACCCATTTTAAATTTTATTAGCTTTATTCCAGATACAGATAATGTTCAGAAATCAACTCTATTATTACAGGCTGTGTGAGAAATACAACCCGAAAAATTGCATGACAAGGATTGTTCTTTAGGAGAGTCTCTTGGGTACTTTATATGTATTCATAGATTTTGGTGACAGGTAGCTTAAACTTTAATATGAAGTAATAATTATGTTCAAATATTTATTTACCTGATATTTTAATGCATAAATTGGATATATTTTATTTCAGATATTCAGGTTATCTGAGGTCTTTGAAATTACCACTTTGTCACAACTTCACAATTGGTGCGGCAGAGGTGGCTAAGATACTTTTAAGTTGTTTTCACCATAGAATATAACACACTCTAAACAGAAGGAAAAATACACATTGTGCACAAAGATTTAGTTCCATTTGATCACCAATAAAACAAATACTGAAAGCATGCATTTTATATATGCCTTTAAGTTATCTTGACTCCTGGGATTGGGTGGACAAGTTAATGAAGCTTTCTGGGCAACATTGTCAAAAGTGATTTCCTATTGCCTTCTTCCTAAGACTGAAAGAAAGTGACTGGCCTACAGTTACCCATCTGAATTTTTGCCTCACACACACAAACAAGTACATTCTTCTGTTGTTTTTTTTAACTCTGCACTTTTAACCAGTACACCAAAGTGGTCTTGCATGTTATGTTTCAGCCAATCTAATTGGACAACATGGATTATTTACTATAAATTATTCATTTGTGATTTTATACACACAAACACACAAACAACATACATCATAAAATCATGCCTTCGTATTTTCTTCTAAAGGACATATTTGTAGTTTTCCACATCTGTTAATAAGCATCAGAATCTAGAGTAGTTTTGTTTATGAAAACTTGTTTCTTCAAGATATCTTGGATCTTCTTTTTGGAGAGTGGATTAAGAAGGCTTCATTATAAGTCAGTCAATTCTTATCCTTTTAGATATTTTAACATTAGAGAAATAAGATTTAGAAAACAAATAAAAGGATCTTGCTTTCTATTTATCTGAATATATTTATATACATATGCATATTAATACACAAATGCAAATGGAGCATCTTATCCTCAAAATATTTTTCAGAAAATTATTATCTGATCTATAACTGAACACCTATGTATTCAATAAATGTAGCTCAGTATTTTTTATGAAGCTTTTATCCTTTGGTTGCATTAAGGGCAGACAATGAGCAGGTAATTTTTCTACACTATGAACAGGAAATTCAATCTCTGATTTGGTTCTCCATTTCAATATGCATAATATATTATTATTTATTATTATTTATTTGATTTCTATACCGCCCTTCTCCCCAAGGGACTCAGGGCGGTTCACAGGTGGTTCACATAGATCCAGTACATAATGCAGACCCAATGAAATCAACAAGACAATATTACTAAAGGTACCCTAGACATGTTGGAACCCATTCTTCTTCTTGTATTATATTACAAAATGGACACCTGGAAAGATTGATATAGATATCATCTTCAGGATATTAAAGACCCCAAAAGAAATATAACTGGTTAGATTTGAAAATATATATAGATTAATTGATATTTTCTACTATTTGACTTTGAAAATTGATAGAGCATTTTCATATCTCACTTTAATTTTAATTTTATATCTTTAGATTTATATAGAGTTGAACAGATTGAATATTTTTGCCAATGTACTAAAAGATTTACAAATTAAACTTATTTATATATTTCCAGAAATGCTGATGAATAACTCTATCCAGATTAATTTGTATATATTTGAATTCTAGTATGTGATTCAAAGCATTTTAACTGGAAATTATTATGAAGATTATAATGAATGGAAAAGTGAATTCATGTTTTTCATTTTAGCCATTTTTTGAGGTATATTTGTCACTCTTCCCTATTTATTAAAAGAAATCTTAAAGTATCAGTGCATTGTGCTACACTGTAATCAAATACTACAGTGCAATATTTTCTATGTACATTAAGAATATCATACATAAAAATAATACAAATGCTTATCATCTTCTCCAAACCTGAAAGCTTTGTTATTTATACAATTTTTTTCTCAGGTTTTACAACTACAGATGAAATTTGTTCAGTATATAATTCAGTATAGAAGTACAAAAATGCATTCAAATAATAGCATCTAATTTTGAAGGAAGCATGAGTTACGGCAGTTAATATTCTAGTTAGCTGTTCTCTTAATAAGCTGCTACAACTGCTGATTCTGTAGAAATCATATTAACAATACATTGTTCATAAGCACTAGAATGGCTTAACATTATTTAATTACAGAAGAAATGAATTTCCCAGATTTTCACCTTGCATGTTTGAGACACATTAACCTTGGTATGGGAATTGTGAGCCTCTAATTACACAGTCAACTTATTTTCAAAGCTTCTAATCAGATGTTCAGATAGCAGTAAGAGTGGAAAACATACAGATAAAAGGGTGGAACAGTTTTTACATTTACACGGGCAAGTACTACTATCAAGCCTTCCACACTGTTTTGTTGACAATGTAGACAATGATCTAGGTCAATGATTCCTTATTTCAAGAAAAAAAATTCTTTTCCTACAATGTTTAACACACATTGGTGAAGATTAAAACAGACTCTTGCCTATTGTTTCATTTATATAGTAAAGAGAGACAGCTACTGTCTGACAATTCAATTACTAGCTTTGTTACTATTTTAAGTTCAGATTTTTTTAAATCTTATCAGCAAAGTAACAGATTTATCAGAAAAGAAAATATGCAGCAATTCTTAATTTTGCCACTAAAATAATCACATGATTAGTCAATAGGAAAATATATTTTAATGGAATCTACGCTAAAGTCAGATTAATGTTTTCCCATAGTATTTGTATTCATTTATAGTAATCACAAAGCTTTATGGGGGCAAAGGTAATCTTTCAGTTTAAAAAATTGTAATATGCACACTATGCTACTTAGTGTTAGTAGATAATTATCACTACGATTTTTTCTACTCTAAGGCCACTACACAAAACGTGATTGACAGTGGCATCTGCTGAGTGTGAGTCAAAAATCTCAAGATGGTAGTTGTGCCAGTGTAATCAAAGCCCTGTCCCTTAGGTATTTATATCAGTGTCACATTTTCATACATTGTAAAGGAGTGGACCTTCATTTAACTTTTTTACTTCACCTCTGTTTAATCTTGATCAAATTAGTTGGGTTAGTTACTGTTAGCTTCGCTTTTATTCAAAGACCTTTTCCCTTAAGAAATAGAGGCCTAGAAATATCACCACAGGTTTTTCCCCTCTACATTGACATATCTTTGAACTAAGTTTAAGTATATATTTATATACATATACATTTCATGTGAATATGCATATATATTTTCTGTGATCTCTACTGATGAAAGAAATTTAGCACATAAGTTTCTTCTGCTGTAATACCGGATTGGATTACATACAGAGAACCAAACACTATTTGTCAAAGATAAACAAAATATATCAGTATAACTTAGTTATTTGGTAACATAAATTGGCTTCTGTAAATCATTCCTTTTTTTTCACAGTGGCACATAGCTTCATAAAAATGAATTGATCAAAGCAAAGAACCAATGAATGTAAACAACAAAAATTGTGTCTTGATCTAATTCAGCTTGACTTTAAATAGCTAACTTAACTATGGATACCTATATTTGCATAAATGTCCAGAACAAAAGCATAATCTGCAAATCAGATTTCTTATTAATATGTTGATGCTACATAATTGCTACATCCTACCTATTGTAGGTATCATGTTGTCCACTTTTCAGAGTAAACGTTTATTCCCCCATCAGTACAAGCAACAGCTTTTTATTGATAGTAACAATACATGGAAAGAAGAAATATTAAACATCTGACACTTAGATATAATTTACAGATCCCAGCTTTGAATTGAATTGGATTTTCCACTTTCTGTTACATAAAGAAACAATTTTCTACTGGCATTTAACTTTGTCAGAACTGTGTAACCAAAATAATGTCGGTTAGAAATATGCTTCATGCATCCTAACTAGAACACAATAGTTTTCTTATTTTATACCAGCAAATGTTCAGTTAGTTCTGCTATGTGTGTATACAGTATGTATGAATGTATGCACATAGAAGATAGACAAACAGATAGAGACAGACAGACGGACAGCTAGAGTGTATGTCTGTGTATTTTACCATATACTGTATGTATGTATGTAGAGTATGTACATACTGTAGCATCCCCTTTCCCCTTCTATTCACTTTTCCAGTTTTTCTTACAAATAGGTATAACTTAAATATATAGAACACAGCAAAAATGTAATTTTGTCCTGTTTGTATAGGCATTTGATTTTTCTGCTAGTACGTGATTAATCATTTTTGTGACAGCTATCATTTTTATGCTTAACATGTGTAGTATGATACCAAAGAAAGAGAATTATGGAATATGAGTTCTATATACAAGCCTATTGTAACTGTTTCGCATTGTTAGTAAGGTATATAGATTTTATTATTATACATCATATGAAAAAACATAAGTTAACCATTTAAATGATATTTTAATGTATTAATTGAATGGTCATTGTTCAAAAAGATATAAGCAGAAGCTCTACAGCTAACGGTTGTATAAAATAAAGACATGAAAGCAGCAGAACTCATATGTGATGAACACATCAGAAACCAAGGAGAGCCAAAGTAGTCAAAGAATCTACCGTATTTTCTGGCGTATAAGACGACTTTTTAACCCATGAAAATCTTCTCAAAAGTCAGGGGTCATCTTATACGCCGGGTGCTGAAACTTTAGGGACAGGGCTGGCTGGAAAACCTGGAGCGGATCTCCCATTTGGTCTGCG
Source organism: Vipera berus (assembly GCF_964194415.1). Classification (NCBI taxonomy): domain Eukaryota; kingdom Metazoa; phylum Chordata; class Lepidosauria; order Squamata; family Viperidae; genus Vipera; species Vipera berus. The sequence continues at coordinate 46,517,428 of NC_138206.1, read as the reverse complement.
CAGGGAAAGCGGGACCAATTGGAGAAGAAACTGCAGTCTGTGATTTTTTACAGGCTGGGGTCTGGGCGTCTTTCCTTCTAAAGTTGAAGAGCAGCTGCAGTCTATTCCAACTTGAAAGGCAGGTGGGGAATGCAGCAGCCAGAGCAGCTGCTTAGCTCTAAGGACACATTTGACTCAGGAACTGGGCGGGCTGGCTGGAAAACCTGGAGCGGATCTCCCATTTGGTATGCGCAGGGAAAGCTTTAGAGTGAATTAGGAAAAGTTTAATGTTTTATGTTTACATGTTTGATGACAAACAGCCTTATGTTTATAAGTGACAGTTTTCCTACTGAGTACCTGCATGTCATAAGCATTTGAATTAAAATTACCATATTAAAATCAAATCTGATGTTTTTAAATTTTTATTTGGTGTGCGTTGGAAGAGGGGTAGTTTTATACGGCGAGTATAGCCCAAACCCTATAATTTAACAGGAAATGTAGGGGGTCATCTTATACGCTCAGTCATCTTATGATGATGATGATGATGATGATAACTTTATTGTCACTTTGAATGTATACCAATCGGCATACATCAAAATGAAATTTCGTTGCATACAGCTCTCAAAGGGTCACCACCTCCAATATATACTCCTTGTAGAATCATGGCCCGCTCAAATTTCACATTGTCCATTTTAGTCTCTAGGGAGTGAACGATGGCAAACAGGACAGATGGAAATGGGGCTTCATGTGGATAAGCCCTCAAGTTAGCTTGTATTCTGACAACCTCGCCTTCTTTCCTTTTTCTGATCCTGACTCTTCCACCTTTTCCTTTAAGAGGCCTTGCTTCTTTTCACCCCTGGAGCATGCTGCTGCCGCCGCCACCAACTCCTCCAAAAGCCTCTCTCTCTTCCTCTGGGCCTGCCGACAGCCTCATCCAGTTCCTTTGCTTCATAAGCTCCAGGTCCTCTCCTCCTCTGCCTCCTCTGGAAAGAGCCCTGATTTGCAATACAATCCATCACTAGGCCAGCAGTCAGATCTTGCTGCTGGTAGAACAAATTCAAACAGTGCCAACGACTTTTAACGGTCTCACCAACAGTTCCAAAACAACTAGAAACTCGCCATGCCAGCAAAGATTGTTGGTCGTATGTCGTATGTTACCTTAGTTCCACCATGTTGCTCAAACACATTAAAAGCAGAAGCCCTTAATATCCCTCCCAAAACTATTTGCCTTCAAGAGCCAATGCAGCCGCAACCATTCCAGGCACCGCCATCTTATATGCCCAGTCGTCTTATACGCCGGAAAATACGGTAATAATAATTGTATAAACAGAGTCCCAGACTTCTCTTGCTACTGCTTAAAAATTTTGCAGTAGTTCATTTAATCACTGATTGTGATAAGTAAGAAAACTTGCTAACAAGTGGTTCAGTAATTCCAACATGGCAGGTATGATGTAAGAGGCACTTTAGAAACATACGTGCTCAGCTTCAGTGTTGAGGATGCACAGAGGTGATCCTTTATGTAATGGTATTGTATCTATCTATTGTCACTAATAAAACAGAGCAAATACCCTTTTTATTGAAAATATTATAAAATACTATAAAAATATGAAGATCTAACAAAAGAGGCACAGATGAAAAAAATAAAGAATGATCCACTCTGTAAAGAATTCTGCTAACTAAAATATCCTCATTTGGAGAGAAATTCAAATAACAACCTTTGCTAATTCAATCCCAAAGCCAAATTCATGTGTAGATGTTACAGGCTTTACTATCAGAATATTGTTACAGCATGTCCTTAATGGAAATACAGTTGGTATTATACATCTATATGTGAGTAAAGTATGTCAAGATTTTTAATCTAAAACTGCAACATATTACAGAAAACCCAAATCAGGATACAAGGATATTTGGTTACAAGGATTATCATAAAGACAGATGGCTGAAATTTATGTACTATATTAGGAACTCAACTAGAACTGATTTGCATAAAATATAAGACAAATAATTTGAACGGGAGAAAGAAAGAGAAACAATAGAGAAACAGCATTTGGATGACTCAGTATGATGTAACAATTATGCCAAGTAAGGTATGGAGCCTGTGAAAAGTTGACAGGAACAGTGGAAAACTGTGTTAAAGAAAGCATATACAATGTAAACAACACTTTATATAAGGAAGATTTTGTGCAAAGGTAATTTTTGGGAGACAGGGGAGGCAACTTAAGTACATTAAAAAGAAAAGTTTAAAAGAAGAAGATGGAAATGAAAAACAGTATTGGATTTCCCAAGGTGAAGAGATAATAAGAAACAATATGGTACTCAAATATATTTTCTTAAGCATCCATATGACAGCCTGCTTCACTCGATTTTATTGTTTAAAAATTACTAATAATCTCTCAGACTGCAATGAATGGAACATTTTGCTTAGCCTATTCTTCAACACTATGTTTCAACGATATCTATTCATAGACTCGTTAGAAAATAAAATAATTTTTAAAAAAAGATGAGTGCTGGCAGCTCACTGCTTTGATTTTTTTCCCTTTAGATAAGCTAGACATTAGCGTTATCTAGTGCTGGAATCCCCTTTCAGTTAAATTGGATGGTTTCAACATGTATAGCTTCTGGTCATACAATAATGTGCACAAGTCAAATTAATTGAAGTTTAGCAACTTCAAATCTACTCTCCTTACCCCGATGGAACACAAAAGGATGGCATTCAATGGCAGGAGAGTCTTCTATAAATTTTTAATCTGGTTTTTAATATGTGTTTTTTTTCTACAAGAAATGTGAGGTTTAGTGGTACACGGTGTACATGGTTACTAAACTACCTGTATTAGACATCTCTTTAGACAGTCCTAAAGGGGTTTAGTAAAAATAACCTCAGTAGCTCTACAGCAAGAGATTATCTTTCTTTTACATTTATAGAAACACAGGCACAAACTTTCCATGTTAAGTGGAATGAAGACTGACATGTTTTCTTTTCCATAATCTATATGAAGATGAATCATAAAAAGATGACAAATATAAGGACAAGCCCCAGTTATTTGAAAGTTATATCTTTCTCATTCCGAATCTCCAGAAACATATTGTCAGAGATGCAGTTCAAGTCAAGTTTTAAATAGAGATCAGCAGTGCTTTTTTTGTAAAAGAAAAAGGTGCCGGAACTCACACATGTCATACAACCTGCCTTGCTTACCCTACAAGGTTCCATCCAAAAAAGGTGCCAGAACTCCGTTCTAAGCGTTCTATGAGAAAAAAAGCCCTGGAGATCAGTAGGATGGTTTGACCAACAATTGAGACTGCCGAAAGTGTTCTAGTTAATTCTAACAAATTGTATCTACAAGGCCCTGCAAAAATACTAATTTCATGATTACTAGAACTAAAATGAAATCACTTTTAGAGAAATTTAGAGAAGCCTCAGTGAAAGAATCATTTTATCTTTTGTATCCATGTGGTTTCTAATATTTAAGAGAAAGGTGGAAGAAAAGAAAAGGCCAACCAACAGCAAGGTGGATAAGACTCAGTTAAAGTATCTATGAGTGCACTGTTGAAAGACCTAAAATAGCAAGTTAGGAACAGATCATTCATTAAATGATGAAATTCCTCCAGATTGGTCCCCAGTTTTGATATTTGAAATGAAAAGGTTTATTGGAACCGTAAGCCAGCTAAGGGTCCTGCCTGTGATCATATCTTGCCTGAAAAGCTGAAAACTCATATTAATTGGTGGGTTCTTATTTTGGCCACACTTTTCTCATATATTGTTCAGTCTGGAAATATCCTCCCAGGTTTTGAAATGGCAATAATTATTCCAATTTTCAGGACAAAGGGTTAAGGATGATCCTAATAATCATTGCCAATAGTATTCCAGCAACATTTACACATACCATTAGGACTGGCAATTCCAAGAATAACTGACAAATAACAGTGTTTAGATCTAGTCATTCCTTATCATATTATCAAGATATGCAACTGAAGAAGAGACTTTCTATGGGAAAAACAAAAGATTTGGTTACTATTCCTAATCCAGAAATTATATAAAGGTTTTAGGAAGAATATGATATATACAAGGGCAATTCAGAAATAAACCTCCATTTGAGCATGTGCGAGAAATAGGTGGGGATAGCGACACCCTATGGAGCTGTGCGCAGTAGTTCAGTAGGCAGTGAGGAGTGAAAGGGAAGGTTGTGTTGAAGTTGACTCGTCTGCTCGATCAATTGAAAATGAACCCTGCCATAGAAAATTCCTCCAAATGTGAATTGTGTGCAGTTAATATGATTCTATGTGTGAAAAAACATTCGGCAGCTGCGATTCATTGCAAACTGTGTAATGTTTAGTGAAGGTGTCCTACGTCAATAGTGTTGCATGTTTAAAGATGGACAAACTGACATGCACATTGAAGCAAGAAGTGGCCACCCATCTGTAGTCAGCCATGAACTCATGCAGGAAATGGACAAAAGGTCTGTGAAGTCCATAGGTTCACAATATCTGCACTTTCTTTACACTTTCCCCAAATTTCTCAGACTGTTTTCTACATGGTAGTGACAGAAAATCTGAGATACCACAAGTTCTGTTCTCTTACCCAAACTATAGGCTGGTGAAAATTTTATAAATGCAGCAATTCAAGCTCCAATATTCGTATCTTATTTTGATGCTAAACTAGGCAGAGGATTATTGAGATAAATGCCTGGTTATTAATTTTCTATTATTGATGTAATTTCCATTCTTTCCCAGTTGGGTTGGTCCCATTTCTTTTAGCTGATATAGTCCAGTCTATTTGGATCCAAACAATTCTTAATAAATGTTAAGACTTTTCTTTATGTTTCACATCTTCTCAAATTTACTCAAATTATCCAAGAAAGGTTCTTAAATACTAAATAACAGAAGGAGAGTGGCACCTTTCCAAAATCTATCCAAGTGCACTATGGTTTAATCACTCTAATTGGAAACCAGCAAATTTATCTACATACCTATCCCTGTATTTCAATAAAGGCTTTTCTTCAGAACTAGATATAATGGTTTGCCTTCAGCACTTTTATATGGAGAATTAATAGAATTCCTGTATCTTTGCGGCAATGGTTCAATTGACCCCATCAGACAGCATTTGTCTCCTTCAATATGAAGGTGCTATGTTTTCTTAGCATTTATCCCTGATGCTTTTTTCCCATCTCTTCAATGGACTGTTAATGGTCTTTTTAGCTTATCCTTTTGGGAAAATGAAACTTGTCATGTTATCAGAAACCCAGATTTAGTTATAACTACCTGTATTAACGTCTAAAGAAACATGGTTTCTTCTGATTTGGTATAACAGTATTGGGTATAACTCTTGGAGTGGACATAGTACATTCTCCTACCTATCCTTTATGGTAGAATAATTATTGTGATCTAACTTTCACATTACCTGTCTTAAGACTTCTTGCTTTCAATGTAATATTTTATATTCTTTTCAGATAAGATGGGCTTGTTTGGAGAAAAGAGGCTAGGAAAACATAGACTATGAAAATTTTATTGAATACAGTTTTTTATCATTAGAAATGGGTTACTGAAGCAAGAATATATATACTTAAGTAAATCTAACAAAAATGCTAAAATTAGTGTTTGAAATTTATCTAGCTAGAAATAAGTAGCTATACCTTTTGTGAAGCGTTGTACTTTAAGTAAAGAGTTTGAATCAAATAAGTTCACTAAATGACAAATGATTCAATGGATTATCATTAAGTATCTTGACAGATTTGATTGCTTATAAGGATATAATATGTAAATTAGGTTATTAATAGCATACATTATTTTCATTATAGGTAATAGGAGAAAAAAAGTCCTAATAACTACATTGCCCCTTTTGTTTCTTTATTTGATAGCGTAACAGATAATCTTCAACTTACAACCACAGTTGAGCCCAAAATTTATGTTGCTAAGTAAGAAATTTGTTGTCCCATTTTACAACTTTTCTTGCCACATTTGTTAAGTGAATCACTGCAGTTGTTAAATTAGTAACATGGTTGTTAAGTGAACCTGGCTTCCCCAGTGGCTTTGCTTGTCAGAAGGTTGCAAAAGGTGATCACATGACCTCAGGACACTGCAAATGTGAGTCAGTTGTCAAGCATCCAAATGTAAATCACATGCCCATGTAGATGGTGCAGTGCTCATAAGTGTGAAAAATAGGTCATATGTCACTTTGTTCAGTGGCGTTGTAACTAAGTCATGAAACTAATTATTGTAAGTTGAGGACTACCTGTATTCATATACATTTTCAAAGTATTCTGTAGTGCTTTATCCTAAGCAGTTCTCATTTAATCAATAGCAACTGAAAGTTAAAACCTGTGCCTTGAAAATACATTATGTGTTTCGCAAATTAAAAACACCAACACCAATATGTACATGGAAAATGGTGACTTTTCTATTAGGAATAAAAGTACAAAAATAAATGTTTACATGAAGTTGTTTTAAAGGAGAAATGCAATGCAATGCAATGGTATGCCTTCCAGCATACCAGCTTCTGTCTTGCTTACATTCTCACTTCAGTATGCCACAATATATAAGAAGACAAATTGTTTACAAATTAATCAAATCTATGGCATTTCAGGATATTATGATCTAAAATCAAGGTGTATTTTGAGATTTTTTTTAAAAAATATACTATTGCTTAAGTTTGGTGTCCAGGTTTATAGCACAATAATTAAGTGATTAATGATGCACGGATCTTTGTAATTTATAAATATATAACAAAGGTTACGTAGGACAGGGCTTTTCAACCTTTTCACCCATTGTACCACTTTTAGGATAAGGCAATATCTGAGTACCACCAGTAGCCCAGCAAGGTGTCAAAAACTTGACCCCCCCAAAAAAGGAAAAAAAAATGATAAAGTAGTCCTCGACTTACAACAATTCGCTTAGTGACTATTCGAAGTTACAATGGTACTGAAAAAAGTGACTTATGACCATTTTTCACACGTATGACTTTTGTAGCATCCCCAGGGTCATGTGATTTACATTCGGATGCTTGGCAACTGATTCATACTTATGACATTCACAGTGTCCCTGGGTCATGTGATCAATGGCCGGGTGGTGGTGGCATGGCCAGCTTATCACTCAGGTTGCCGGGGGCCTGTGGGGGGGGGGGAATCCATGGGTCTCTGGTGGAGGGGGGTAGGTGCCTTCCTTCCCTCCCTCTCTCCCATTGTACCTTCCTTCCTTTCCTTTATTTCCTTCCCTCCCTCCCTCCCATTATCCTTCCCCTCCTTCCTTCCTTCCCCCTTTGTCTCTTCCTCCTTCCCTCCCTCCCTTCCACTGTCTTTCCCTCCCTCCCATTGTCCTTCCCAGGGCTTTTTTTGTCATAGAACGCTCAGAACGGAGTTCCGGCACCTTTTTTGGATGGAACCTTGTAGGGTAGGCAAGGTGGGATGTATGACATATGTGAGTTCTGGCACCTTTTTCTTTTACAAAAAAAGCACTGGTCCTTCCCCTCCTTCCTTCCTTCCTTCCTTCCCTCTTTGTCTCTTCCTCCTTTCCTCCCTCCTTTCCATTCTCTCTCTCTTCCTCTCATTGTCCTTCCCCTCCTGCCTTCCTTCTTTCTCTTCCTCCTTCCCTCCCTCCCTTCCATTGTCTCTCCCTCCCTCTCATTGTCCTTCCTTCCTTCCTTCCTTCCTTCCTTCCTTCCTTCCTTCCTTCCTTCCTTCCTTCCTTCCTTCCTTCCTTCCTTCCTTCCTTCCTTCCCTCTTTGTCCCTTCCTGCCTTCCCCTCCTCCCTTCCAAGCAACCTGCTAGTCCAAACTACAAATACTGCACCTCACACAACCTGCCCATCTCCCATTTTCAGGCACGTACATTACAAACCGGCTACTTCTCCCAGTCATTGTTCCCCTACCAGAGCCCAGCGTTTGAGCCAAGTTCCTGATTCTCTCTGTGTACATCGTTCTTCCCATAGTGCTCCCCAGCGCTGTCAAGAAATGCCCATTTCTGGCCGCATTGCCACTGTTATCAAGTTAATTTTCACCTGCCCGAAGGAAGAGAGTGATGCTTTTCTCCTTCCTCCAAAGGAAGGGAGACAAACCTGAATCGCCACCAAGTCACCCTTCCTTCGGGTGAAGTAATTTCCTTGCAATGCAAAACTGTGTGGGCTCCGTCTTTTGCAAAGGGCAGCGAGCGCGCTCCATGAGCAAAGGAGGAGAGCAGCCGAGCAACCTGCTAGTCCAAACTACAAATACTGCTTCTTGGGATGAAGTGGGGTGGGGACGGAGAGGAAACATCTGGAAATCATGCAAGAACTTTTCCTCTTATTATTGCTGTTATTCTTCCAAGTTGCAAAGGAAAAGCAGAAACAGCCTAGCCACGTAGGTCAAGCTTGGCTCTCTTTCTCTCTCCCTTAAACACGGTTCATCAGGAGCTCTGGTGCTTCCCACACTTGCAGCGGTGAGACTGGAGGCTTTTCCACTGACCCAGGGCAACTTTGCAAAAAACAGCAAAACAGCACGGAGAAGCGCAGCTCAGCTGTACTTGCACACCCCAATCCCGCACTCCCGCCCTGCTCGCTTGCTTTCCACTCACTTGTGGGGTGCTCGGAAGCCGGAGGCACTTGGAAGCCAGTGTGGGGCGCTTGGAGGCCACCCGTGCAGGGTGCTTGGAGGCCGCCCATGCGGGGTGCATCGGAAGCCACCCATGCCCGCTCAGAGGCCAGTGCCACTCGGAAGCCACCCGCGCAGGCTGCTTGGAGGCTGCCCGTGCCCACTCAGAAGCTTGCGCCGCTCGGAAACCACCCACGCGGGGCGCTTGGAGGCCACCCATGCAGGGCACATCGGAAGCCACCCGTGCCCGCTCAGAAGCCAGCGCTGCTTGGAAAGCACCTGTGCAGGGCGCTTGGAGGCCACCCATGCAGGATTCATCCAAGTCACCCGCCCCCACTCAGAGGCCGGTGCCGCTCGGAAGCCACCTGCGCAGGTAGCTTGGAGGCCACCCGTGCCCGCTCAGAAGCTGGCACTACTTGGAAACCACCCACGCAGGGCGCTTGGAGGCCACCAGTGCAGGGCGCATCAGAAGCCACACATGCCCGCTCAGAAGCCAGCACTGCTTGGAAAGCACCCATGCAGGGCGCTTGGAGGACACCTGTGCAGGATTCATCCGTCACCCACCCCCGCTCAGAGGCTGGTGCCGCTCGGAAGCCACCCACGCAGGCCACTTGGAGGCTGCCAATGCCCGCTCAGAAGCCGGTGCCGCTCGGAAACCACCTGCGCTGTTCGGCGGCATCGGGGCCGCCCACCAGGACTTCCAGCTGTCTGGCGGGGTGGGATCCAGATTCCCAGCCTCCCAGCTGATCAGCGGTGCTCTCCTCTGGTTTGCGGCTCAAATACTGAGTCTCAGCCTCCCAGCTGATTGGCGGAGCAATGAGTGGCTGGCAGGTCAGGTAGCTGGGTTGCTGTGCAGATCCCCCCCTCAGTTGATTGTCGAGTTCGGGGTTTGACAGCTGCTCCTACTCGAAAGGCAGGGTTTGGCGGCCAGCAAGGCACTCGCACAGGGCTCTCCCGGGGATGGCGGGCCGAATGGAGACTGGCCTTCCCCTCTACACACTACAGTGGCACCCGCAGAGGCGGCCAAGGGCAAACAGGGCAAGGCCGCTCCTGCTTGAAAGGCAGGGTTCGATGGCCGGCAAGGTGCTTGCGCAGGGCTCTCCCAGGGCTGGCGGGCAATGGGGGAAGAGCAGGCCAATCACCTTACCAGTACCTGGGACTCCGACACGCCTTCCCAGCCACATGTGCCCTGAAGAAGCGCCGATCAGAAGTCAATCCAGTTGCTGCACAACGAGTCCCTGGGGAGGGCGGAGCCTCACTCTGTGCCTGCATGCGCCCTCTGTAGGGTTTCTGAAGGCCGCTGCCAAGCAGAATGCTTTCTGGCAGCAAGTGAGCTGGGAAGGAGCAGAGGCAGGGAGGAGGTGGGGGGGAGGAAGGTGACGCCACGTACCACCAGCCAGGTGCTTGCGTACCACTAGTGGTATGCGTACCACCGGTTGAAAAGCCCTGACCTAGGAGATATATAGTCATGGGCATAAGCAAAACATAAAATATTGCTTCCTAATAAAGTTAATAAGTATATCTGTCCAGAATGATAAGCATTTTTTAAAATTCCTATTCCCTTTAGAAAATAAAACAAAACAACTGAATAAGGAACAAAAGGAGGTATTTCAGGTTTCAGATGTAACTGGATATTTTTACTGTATTAAAAGGAAACAATATTGCGTATAATATTTCTGAAAGAATAGATTTCACAAATCTATTTTTTCATTAAATATTTGGGAAAAGCAATTGATATTCAGCAGTCAATTGATATTCAGATTCTTCAATGAATTTTATAGAGCTCCATTCCTCTTCTTTTGATTTGTTTGAACAGTTGCAGGAGAAACAGAAGATAATGCTAAAGTATGGGGATTTCCATCCATAAAAGAAATGAAGTAACTCATTCCTACAGTTACTACATTGAAGCCTCTTGAAATAATCTATGACCAACCATTCTGAGTAATAGCCATAAATGTTCATTATAAAAATTGCTTCTATTGCACTGAAAACCACTTGCTCATTGGTTGTTGTTGTTAGCTGCGAAGTCGTGTCCGACCCATCGCGACCCTATGGACAATGTTCCTCCAGGCCTTCCTGTCCTCTACCATCTTCTGGAGTCCATTTAAGCTCGCGCCTACTGCTTCAGTGACTCCATCCAGCCACCTCATTCTCTGTCGTCCCCTTCTTCTATTGCCCTCGATCTTTCCCAGCATTAGGCTCTTCTCCAGTGAGTCCTTCCTTCTCATTAGGTGGCCAAAGTACTTGAGTTTTAGCTTCAGAATCTGGCCTTCTAAAGAGCAGTCAGGATTGATCTCCTCTAGGACTGACCGGTTTGATCGCCTTGCAGTCCAAGGGACTCGCAGGAGTCTTCTCCAGCACCACAGTTCAAAGGCCTCAATTCTTTGGCGCTCAGCCTTTGCTCATTGGTACTGTATATAAAGTGAGGTCTCATTTGAATACAATTTTCAATCCTGGTAAATTTATGGACATATCCATAAATGGCAACAAATTGGAAGTAGTTTTGTAACAGGTTCTGAATTTTTTATTTACTTAGCAGTCTAGATATTTCCAGATTGTCTTCCATTCAAATAGTGTAGCTCAACCAATTCTCTTCAATTTTTCAAAATCATTCAAGATTAATATAAATTAGAGTTAGTCCTAATGCAGATTTCGAGAAAGAGTTGCTCCAACACTGGAAGTTTTTAAGAAGAGACTGGACAGCCATCTGTCTGAAATGGTATAGGGTTTCCTGCCTGAGCAGTGGGTTGGACTAGATGACCTCCAAGGTCCCTTCCAACTTCTTCTTCTTCTTCTTCTTATTATTATTATTATTATTAACTCAACTAATGGATTGCCCACCATCAACTGCCAAAATAATTTTGCTCTTTATTGGCTGGATATAAATTTGGAAGCAGTAATGTTTGTTTGGCAAAATGTGTATTAGAATAGTTGACATCTGACATTACTCTCATCCAGTTCACCTATTTGTATCAAAAAAAGACTGCTGATTCTGGACATTTAATAAAGCAAGATAAATTCTGATCAGATAATATTGTCAATGTATATTCTGAAAGTAAAGAGTTATCTAAATAAGATTCTGTTCCATCTGAAGGGAATAAGCTTGGTTATGATCTTATGGCTCTACAATGTCCTAAAAGACTTAGAAACACATACTTAAAAGAACTCTCTCCCAGTATCACACCAATTGGTGTGGAAACTTTATTGGTGAATCTGTTATGGTCCACAATGTGATTAAAAATTAGAATGGCTTTATAGGTTTCCTTGCTGTCTAACTTTAGATGACAGTTCTGAACATATTCAGCTGTGCATTTCCAAGATGAACTTTGTAGCAGGACTTCATGTTTCAAAACAGCATCTATTGTTGTGCTTACTATAATTTCAGAAATCACAGGTAATTTTTAATTGCATAAATAACAATTTCATCATTATTTGTGTTTTTATGTTTTGTGCAGTATTCTTTACTGATTTTGGGGTAAAGTGGTTGTAAATTATGATACTAACTACGCACAAAATAAAATTCATCTGTGTGATGAGCGATTTATAATCACTCTGTACAAAGACCAATGCATGAATAAGGACTAGAATACAAATCTTCATTTGGCTCTAATGCTTATAAGTCACCTTGTTTTTGTAACTCTCCATGTAATATACCTCAGAAGATTATTTCACTGTCAAACTATTTTTTGTTAGTAAAAATTGTAGCTCTATAGTTAATTGTTCTGAATCCTGCATTTTTTTCAAATCGGAGATCAGATCTTGACCTTCTTCAGTGTGAGAATCCTTCTTTGAAAAGTGATACTATATTTTTGATTGTCTTTTTTCAAACTAAACATATTAAGTTCCAAGCTCCTTTTCCTATATATTGTTTGCAAGCATACTTGTGCATATTTTTTGTATTTTTATATATTATTTTTTTATTATTTTCAGCCATCTTCCTTAAACAAAATTCTTTTGAATATTATTAAACAGTTCTATCTTTTTTGAACTTTTTAAACATTTCTTCCAATTCATTCTCCAAGATCTTAGTGAAAGTGATTAAAAGGATTAAATCCTAACTAACTGACTTATTGTTTCCAATAGAAGATGAAGATGAAAGTGAAGATGAAAAATACATTTATCTTTTTTATCTCCGCCAGTTATCTGGTGTGTGCAATCCATTGTCCATGATTTCTAAAATATCATAGGTAGAAGGTTGAGCAAACCATTAGCAATCTATCACCTGCAGTATCCTAAGATATAGTGCATCAGAATTTGAATGTCTGAACTCATTCATAGTTAGAAGATATTTCCTTGTTATGGTTTTATTAAGTGTGTACTGGAATCTGCTGCCTGTACTAGTTCTTTATAAATGACTGAAACAAAATATGAGTTGAATAATTCTGCCATTTCTTTGTTATGTGTCATCCCTTTGCCATCTTAATAGTTTCTTTTCTCATATTTTATTCAGAATCTAAAAGGACTAAAAATGAAAAGGTAAATTGATTACTTATAAAACCATGGAAGTATTTCTCATTTATTGGATATTTGATAGAATTTGTGCTACATCAAGGAATGAAGCTGGGTTTTTGTTTAATTTCCATGTGTTTCATGAGCAATGGGGCACTTATTGGAACTTGTGACAAAATAGGATTATATTGATCTAGCATTTTACAGAACATAGTATCACTCTTTTTTCAGAATTATGCATGACGTATGGGGGAAAATAAACTGCTTAATTTCTTATTTTTTTCCAGGTTCATACAGAAGCTTGAAAAGTTTCTTTTCTAAATGTATATAATTAAAGTATTAATATTAATTTGCTTGTAATATTGGAACTATGTCTGATAAAAATTGATAAGGACACTGAATCATTTCCTAATAAAAAGATGCAGTGCGTCCTGTTGGTGGGATAAAATAACTTTCATGCATCACACATGTAGATTTTCCAGTAACATTCTAGTGGTCTAAGTGAAAGGCATCAGTATTTAGGGTGAGAATTATGTGTATGAAATGAACTCACAAAAAATAGTAATTCGAAATTGAGAGAATTGGAATTCCCATACCTGTACCTGCTGCCTTGTCTTTAGTTCTAAAATTATATTGCTTTTAAATATTTGTTCTTCTTTCTCCAACTACCTCACCTCCACACATATGCCTCTATCTATTGTCTATCTGTTGCAATTTACCCACACATGACTGAAATATGAAACATGCATTGCAACATCAGAACATAAACTCTGCTCTTTTGTACTCATACGGCAAAGTTGCATGGAATGACCTAAAACACAGGTGTCAAACTCGCCATGTCATTTGACGTGTCACGACGTATCACAACTCTTTTTGCATTGCCGGCAATGGGGTGGACACGGCTTCAGTATGATGAAACTGGCCCACGGCCCATCTTTCTTTAGAAACCTAGCTTATCTCTTCCTTAGTACTACCTTTCATTTTACATATTCTCTGTTCCCCAAACACAGATTTTTTTACTTTTCTCTCTTTTGTCTCTAATTTTATTTCCTCTTATTTATCAGGCAGCATAAACTTTTCCTACTATTTAATTTCAATTTTAAGAGGAAAAGATAAAATGAATAGCAAAGTAAGGTTGCAGTTCCACCCAATTCTTTCGCAATGGCAGTCTAGAGGTGGTAAATTAGATTTTTTTTTTTATCTAAAATGAACTCTAATTCTTTCTCTATAGTAGTTCAGAGACTTTACAATATATTGCCATTTTAGCCCTGTTTTTTTTTTTTTTTGCTTGCCTTATAAGAAGCTTTTCAAATGTATTTGTGGTTTTGGAGTATTGTAATAACATGGACTGCCATTCTAGTGGACTAGTTTATTTAAATAATAATAATAATAATAATAATAATAATAATAATAATAATAATAATAATAATAATAATAATAATAATAATAACAACAACTCCCAGTTACAATACTCACGTTCTAAATATACATAGACCTATCTACTTTGCAATTTCATATTGCACAAAGCTCAGCAGATTACAAATAGTACATTTGTAACAGCGTTCCGTGTGCCTTTGGCATCTAGTCATGCCGGCCACATGACCACGGAGACATCCTTGGACAAGCGCTGGCTCTTCAGCTTTGCAACGGAGATGAGCACCGGCCCCTAGAGTTGGAAACGACTAGCACACATGTGCGGGAGAACCTTTACCTTTTTATTGTCAAATAATATAAAGTGCAAGTCAAAGCTTTGTTTTAAATCACTACTGTGGGGCCTATCTCAGGTTTGCTCCAGCCTCATGTTGTTATATGAGGAGGGGACTATATTTTCATCTCCCACAGAGGCCTTCTAGTCCAACCCCGTTCTGGCAGGAAACCCTATACCTTTTCAGAAAAATAGTTGTTCAGTCTCTTCTTAACAACTTCCAGTGTTGGAGTATTCACAACTTCTGGAGGCAGGTTGTTCCACTGATTAATTGTTCTAACTGTCAGGAAAATTCTAGGTTGCTTCTCTTTTTGATTAGTTCCCATCCTTTGCTTCTTGTCCTGCCTTCAGGTGCTTTGGAGAATAGCTTGATTCCTTCTTCTTTGTGGCATCCGCTGAGATATTGTAATACTGCTATCATGTCACCCCTTATCCTTCTCTTCATTAAATTAGACATACCCAATTCCAGCAACAGTTCTTTGTATGTTTTAGCCTCCAGTCCCCTAATCATATTTGTTGCTCTTCTCTGTACTCTTTCTTGAGTCTTAATTTTGTGGATTAATATTTACAGAATAACATACTGTAGTTGGAAGGGACCTTGGAAGTCTTCTAGTCCAACCACCTTAGTTCTAGGTTGGTAGTCTCCTTGATTAGTTTCCAAACATTGCTTTTTGTCCTGCCTTCTGGTACTTTGGAAAATAGGCTGATCCACTCTTCTTTGTGGCCGCCCCTCAAATGAGAACACTGCTATCATGTCACTCCTAGTCCTTTTTCTCACAAGATTAAACATATCCAATTCCTACAACCATTCTTCATGTTTTAGTCTCCATCCCCTAATCATCTTAGTTGCTCTTCTCTGCACTTTCCAGGATCTCAACATTTTTTTTATTGTGGCAAACCAAATTGGATACAGTATTCCAAATGTGGTTTTACAAAGGCATTATACTTGCTGTATACTATCCAATAAACAATGCAGTGAAAAATACAGCAGAAGGTAAAAGGAACCGAAAGCATGGTTTTCACTTGTATTCCAAGGCAGCATTCTAAGGCAACCCTAACCCTAACCCATTTGAAGTGGTGACACTGTTTTACCTCTTAATCCCAGATGCTGTCTTCATATTATCCATGATCATGAGTAAAAGAGCTTCAAGTTATCATTAAATATACCAGTATAAGAACAGAATTATTAAATATAGCACTTCTCAGGGAATATGTTGTACTCATGACCATAGTGTGCTTGCCAGGCAGGTGCCAGTATATTTTTATACTCTGTTCTGTACCAGCCTGCTACCGGCCCTGCAGAAAAGGCAACCCCTTTACAAACGGCAAGAGGCTGGAATTACGTCTGCCAAATTTATTACTACAAAAACAAACAAGACACGAACCAAGATCCAGGAGCTTTGAAACACTATCTGAGTGGTTGCTTTCAGCAAACCAGCCCTCCCCACACATTCCCTTTATAAAGAGTTCAGGGCGTGGCTTCTCTATGCCTCCTTCCGAGAAGCCCCATTGCCTTCCTCTGTTTACTCCTACTTGACTGCCTCCTGCGTCGGGCGTCCTTGAACAGGGCCAGCTGTGGGTCATCTTCATCCACACTGTCAGGCTCACACAGCTGGCTCTCCATGGTGACCAAGTGGGAGGGGCCTGCCTGAGGGCTATCATCAGCAAGATCTTCAACCCCCTCAGCAAGGTCTTCAACACCCCCCTCCTCCTCTGAGTCGTCCGACCCAACTGCCGAACCCACAGGCTGACCCTGAATCACAACATACTCTGGTAATTAAGGTAGCCATCTAGCAGTATTCCGTGTACCTCAGCAATTAGTCATGGCAACCATATGACCATAAAGTGTTTTTGAACAACACTGGCTCCCTTGGCTAGGAAATGGAGATGAGCACTGTTCACTAGAATTGGACATAACTGGGAGGGGAAACCTTTATCTTTTTTTTTCATTGTAAGTCACCCAGTCACCTTGAGTAAATTGGGCTTAATAAATAAATATCAGCCCTGCTTTTCTACACTGCATGATCATAAAAGTAATACCATATGTGAACCTGGACTTTGGTTGCTTTGCCACTTTTCCTTTATTTGTCAGTTACAATTATTTCAGTCCTATTCCTTCAGGAGATTGATGGAAAAAGAACGATAAGGACCTTAGTTTCCACTTTGATGAAACTAGGTCAAGAGTACTGAGAAACATCTCTAAAATCTTTTTTATAAGATTTATTTTTTGTACAAAATACCTGTTTCTTTTTATTATAGCTTGTATATAAAATATAGTTAATAAGTCATGTGAATGCCTTAGAAAGCAAGATATTCTTATACTTTTCAAAATAATACAATTTTACAATAATACAATATAAGAATATACAGGTAGTCCTCAACTTACAGTTCATTTAGTGACCATTCAAAGTTACAGTGACACTGAGAAAAGACTTGAATAAACGCATCGTTACCCAGCTCTGTGTCCGTCTCTCTGTGAAGCACGCGACTTTACACTTATGATCATTTTTCACACTTATGACCATTGCAAGCATCCCGTGATCACATGATCAAAATTCAAATGCAGTCCCAGGGTCATGTAATCGTGTTTTGCAATCCTTTGATAAGCAATATCAATGGGGAAGTCAGATTCACTTAAAAATTAAGGTACTAACTTAACAACTGCAGTGGTTTACTTAACAACTGTGGCAAGAAAGGTCATAAAATGGGCAAAATTGTGGCTGTAAATAGCGTATTATCTGTTTTATAGAAATTACTTTACCCTTAAAAGTTCAATGCTAAATTAGGAATTGTTTTAAATGCTCCTACTCTCTATTTGATTTGAAAATTAGATCAATGTACACCCAATAGTTTGCTTCTTACTATATCCAATTCATTTATTTAAATCGATCTATTTTGATAAGGATGCTTTGAGTACATGAGGTTGGGGACTAAAAGTTAAATCCACATGGTGGCTGCTTGATTTTGATTGACATCACAGAGTGCACTCCAGAATAATCAGAAGAAAAATGTTTCATTACCTTTGTATGTAAAGAATGGTTGCCCTCAGAATCAAAAACACATTTTTTGTTATTGAAATATACTTGAAAGAAGAGATAAAGTAATTGATTCCTGATTCTACATATGTGAATAAAACAGAATAAACAGAAATAAACCACATTTTCTTTGGATTTACTGACTGAACAATGACACACATACAGCAATTTGTTTTTTCTTTTTAATTCCTATAAAATTGCTTAAAATAGATCAAATATAAAAAGTGGTCCATCATTTAGAAATACAGATACATATTTTTACAATGCAAGATTAGTTTCCCAGTACTTATTAAAATGGCTATAAGTATCCGGATTATTTCCAGAGTTAATTTCTTTAATTTTAGTATCAACTAGACAATCTATGACTTGTTGGGTTATCATTTTGGAGACATTTGCTTAGTTAAACAGAGAAACAGAATGGCCAGGGGCAGGCAAAAAATCAGTGGGCATGGGAATGACTTTTGACTTCCTATCAGGTTCCTCATTAAATTTCCTTATGGGAAGCTGGCACTGAGCATCTGAAATAAATCCATCCTTCCTTCCTTCCTTCCTTCCTTCCTTCCTTCCTTCCTTCCTTCCTTCCTTCCTTCCTTCCTTCCTTCCTTCCTCCCACCCCTTAAATTTAGCAGCAATTAACTGTGTATTTTACTGATTTGTGAAATTAACCACACAAAATTTATATTTTACTTTCAAATACCTCTTCACCAGTCAATCTTGATCTTAATGTTGATTCAGTCTCAATTGTTCCACTCGGTTTATTATATTCATTCATTCATTCATGTCAGGTGCTAAGATGCACGACATTACAAATTGTGATATGTCTATTATCCTGAAAGCTAGTCAGCTGGTTAAACTACAAAATGGTGTGAAGACTATTGATAAGACCCAACTACAAAAGTCTAATGCCATCTAAAGTCCTCAAGACTGCGAAACAAAGGCTCAGAGCACTGGCTACCAAGCTAAGGAGATATGTTAGGGAAGCAGTGGCCAAGAAGATAAATGTCCTATTCTCCAAAAAACAAACAAACAAACAAACAAAAGTCACCATTGTCACAAGGTGAACAGTACTGGGAAAACGTATGGGAGAAGAAGACACATAATACCAGTGCAAAACAATTACAGGACTTGAGAGCAAACCACAGCAATTTCCCAAAAAAGGAACTAGTCATCAAAATAGCAGACATCCAACAGTGGGTCAAGAAAATGAATTGGTAAATAACACCTGGCCCAGATATGATCCATATCTACTTGTTAAAATAATTAATAGCAGAACCGGAATGCCTAGCAGCACAGATGAATCAGTTGCTAGCAGCAGGTTCTAACCTAGACTAGCTAACCCAAGGAGGGACAGTGCTGATCATGAAAGACCCCCACAAGGGAACAATACTGCCCAACTATTGCCCAATATCCTATCTCCTCTCAACAATAAAAATCTTATAAAGCATCATAGCCACAAAGACTCAAAACACCAATTACTCTTAACTAGAGACATCATCCAAGACTCAAGTTCTAGACAGACCATTCTGAGTACTATCTGGATTGACTACAGGAAAACATGATTCAAAGCCTATAATGCAATGCTGCACAGACTATGATCTCTAGATGCCTGGTACTATACAAAATCAACTAAGACACTAAGGTTCTTCCTCAAGAACTCAATGGGATTTGGGAAGACAACACTGGAAGTCTATTCAAACACTTTATACAAGTTGTTTTCAAGTACATCATATCCCAAGGTGATATACTGTCTCCATTGTACAAGGTTGAACCCAGCAGCCACCTAATCAAAAGAAATGGATTAACATTGGAAGGTTATATAGACTGGAGAAGTATACTATGAAGAGACAAGGAAGACAGCAACATCCAGTTACCATCAAAGTATAAAACTGAAGAGTCAGGTCATTTGGAAGATCTACACCATCAATATTTATGTCCTGCTAGTCATCAGATGCCCTGTCAATACAATGAGCTGATGAAAGGAGGACATGGAAGCTGCTGATGTGTGAAGACCTGGAAGCTCCATATAATGTGTGAAGATTTCCACCCGAAGTCCAACGTCCAGACCCTGTACAACAGCCGGAAAGAAGACAGGTGGATTCTGGTGAGCATCAAAAACTATTGTCCTGGACTAAATCTAAAACATCAGGACTACATCAGTGAGATTGCACTGAAAGATGAGCTGCTGAGAGAATGCCTGAGGCAGCAGCAGACATGGGAGGAAGATTAAGCAGAGGAAAACAAAACCCTGCATGGAATATACCATATAGATAACTGAAATGGTAGACATTGGGAAATCCTACCAGAACAGCTATGAAGCACCAAATCTATAGAAGCAGGGGTCTACCAGACTAGACTGGACTGAGACGCAGATTGTGCAGAGTCCTCAGAGACAATTCAATACATAGTATCAGTGTTAAATACAAGCAGGCGTAGCCTACACTGAAAGTACAACTAAGTAGCTACCATTATGTACAGGAACATCTGCCACATTTATGATCTGCATTATATCTATTGTACACCAATTTTCCAGTTATATAAAATACTGGACAATAGATTTATAGTACTGAAATTTTTGTGAGTTTACTCTTTTGTTGAAAAAGCCTTTAATTAATACAGATATTTATAGCAATAGGATTCTTCATTTTCAGCATTTTCTTTAAATATAAATAATTCTAGTGTGCAAAATAAATAGTAGACTTTAAACACAGTGCATTCTATTACTGCAATTATTTTAGTATTACAGTTTTAATAGGATAAATCATAGATTTATATGGAAAATTTAGAGGAAAACTGAATTAGATTGACAATGAAAAATTGTATGGGAAACACATCGATTCTAATCTGAAAGCATGAAACAAAGCAAACTGTAATTTGTTTGTTGAAAGCAGACAACACTGTCCTCAGTCAAAACTAATATATGAATTCTACAAACAGTATTTCTAATAATGCACTGATATGTAACAACTGATGGCAATAGTGTTGACAGCACCACACTGGAAAAAAAATACAGTGACGGAAATATAAGTCCACTGGTAGAGCTAGGAAAAACATCTAATGCTATTAAATTTGCAATTCCACTGCTAGAACAAATACATATGAGCTGACCTTTCCATAAATCAGGAACCTCTTGAAACAAGACTATGACAATATATTATTACCATGGAAAAATGTCAAATTATAAAAACAACAGCAACATATACAGTAGGTATGACTGTTATTAAATAAGGTATGCTATGCAAAGTATGTAATTTCACAAGGCCAGTCTTTCTGATTATATTCATGTTTGTTTTTGCCTTTAGGAAGGATTTTATTTATTTCAAGTCTTAACAGTCATGAAATTTCCAGCTAAAACTAAAACACTTGTATAAAACAAGCTTAGAGCTAACCAGTATTCCAATCATGAAACTTAGTATGTGACTTTAGGCCTGACGCTACTTTTTAGCCTATTAAGAGAAAATGTACTGTAACTTGAGTTTCTTGAAGAAGTAATAGAATATTAAATAAATAGAAGCCTTTGGATATATGAAGTAAAAATAATATACCATGTGTCTGGCCTCTTGCAAAATGTATTTCATTCAGAGCATTTAAAATTGGCGCAACTGGAATCTGAGGCAAGGGCATATAGGATAATTTGTCTTATATGATTTGTTTTTGGATTTTAATAGATCACAGTCTGAAATAAAATCAGTATTCAAAATAAATATTTTGAATACAAGAACTCATTTCTGACTATTGCACTAACTTATGAATTAATTTCTACTATGTACCAATGGCTCATGTGCAGATAGCTTTTATATTCTTTACAAATAGCAGAAACTTTAAGCATATTTTAAAGAATACAACTTGTTATTTAACTGCCTTCAGTTTTATAAATAAGCAACAACTTAAATTATGTAATAAGTCTTTAGAATCTATAAAAATGTAAGAAAAATACCAATTACTTTTTTAGATTTACATTTTACATTTTTTACATTACATTTAACAATTACAATTTTTACATTATTTATGTATATATCACTGTCAAATGGGTGATTTATGGTTCTCCTTTATAGTGAAATAGAAACAAAGAAAGGCTATTGTGATCACTTTACTTTCAATACCTCTAATTACAGTTGTCTATGTTTTTTTCAAAATAATTTTATTAATTATGAACTACAAATAAGATATTGTAATTCATAGATATTAGCCGGCTATGGTGTGTTTTGAAATTATAATTTTATATTAAAAATACAGCTACAATGTGCTACCTAGATATAGATATTTGGTACCTTCGAATCAGTGTCGATTCCTGGTGCTTGCTGTAGGAAGGCTACAGAAAAGCGGTTCTGAAAACCTCACCAAGACAACTGCAAGGACTACTTGAGGCAGTTGCCAGGAATTGATACTCTGTGTATATGTGGCTGTCATAACTTTGAAATCAAATTTTTGGTTAGCTCAAGGTCAACAAATGGCCTTTGTGCCTAAGGAGGGACTAGAAGTCATTGATATGATATATAGTACTGCTATAGTATATTAAGGGACGCGGTGGCTCAGTGGGTTACGATGCTGAGCTTGTTGATCAGATAGTCGGCAGTTTGGCAGGTCGAATCCCGAGTGCCGCGTAACAGAGTGAACGCCTGTTACTCATCCCAGCTTCTGCCAACCTAGCAGTTCGAAAGCACGTAAAAATGCAAGTAGAAAAATAGGGACCACTATGGTGGGAAGGTAACAGCGTTCCATGCGCCTTTGGTGTCTAGTCATGCTGGCCACATGACCATGGAGACATCCTTGGACAAGCGCTGGCTCTTCGGCTTTGAAACGGAGATAAGCACCGGCCCCTAGAGTTGGAAACGACTAGCACACGTGTGGGGGAACCTTTACCTTTACCTTATAGTATATTATAGAAGCATCCAGTCTTTGGCATTTCCATGGAAGGAGTGACAGGACAGCAGTCTTTGAATAGCTGAGGGGCTATCATAGAGAAGAGGGGGACAACCTATTCTCTAAAGCATCTGAGGGTAGGATAAGAAGTAATGGGTGGAAGCTTATAAAAGAGAGAGCCAGGCTAGAATTAAGGAGAAATTTTCTGACAATGAGAACAATCAGTGAGTAGAATGGCTTGCTTCCAGAACTTGTGGATGCTCCATCCCTGGAGGTTTTTAAGAAGAGATTGGACAGCCAGAATGGTATAGGGTCTCCTGCTTAAGCAGGAGGTTGGACTAAAAGACTGCCAATCTCTCTTCCATCTACGTCATTATGTATTCTGTATCAGTATTTCAATATTTTATCTTTCTCGTTTTATAAAGTTCTTCTATTTCATATCCCCTTTATGGATTACTGCCTTATCGTGGCGAAGGGGCTTGCATAATTCAATGAAGCTATGAGCTATGCTGTGCAGGGCCACCCAAGACAGAAAGGTCATAGCAGAGTTCTGACAAAACGTGATCCACTGGAGAAGGAAATGGCAACTCACTCCAGTATCTTTGCCATGAAAACCCTATTGACAGTACCAAAAGGCAAAACGATATGACGCTGGAAGATGAGCCCCTCAGGTCAGAAGGCGTCCAATATGCTACTGGGGAAGAGCAGAGGGCTAGTACTAGTAGCGCCAGAAAGAATGAAGTGACTGGGCCAAAGCCGAAAGGACGCTCAGCTGTGGATGTGTCTGGTGGTGAAAGGAAAGTCTGATGCTATGAAGATTTTTTCTCCATAGGAACCTGGAATGTAAGATCCATGAATCAAGGCAAGCTGGACGTAGTCAAACAAGAGATGACAAGACTGAACATCGACATCTTAGGTATCAGCGAACTAAAATGGACAGGAATGGGTGAATTTAATTCAGATGACCATCAGGTATACTACTGTGGGCAAGAATCCCTCAGAAGAAATGGAGTAGACTTCATAGTCAATAAAAGAGTAGGAAAAGCAATACTGGGATACAATCCTCAAAATGACAGAATGATCTCAGTATGAATCCAAGGCAAACCATTCAATATCACAGTAGTCCAAGTCTATGCTCCAACCACCAGTGCTGAAGAGGATGAAATTGACCGGTTCTATGAAGCCCTACAGCACCTTATAGAACTAACACCAAAAAATGATGTCCTTATCATCATGGGGAATTGGAATGCTAAAGTAGGAAGCCAAAAGATAACCGGAATAACAGGCAAGTTTGGCCTTGGAGTACAAAATGAAGCAGGGCACAGGGTGATAGAATTTTGTCAAGAGAATACGATGGTGATAGCAAACACTCTTTTCCAACAACCCAAGAGACGGCTCTACACATGGACATCACCCGACGGTCAACATAGAAATCAGATTGACTATGTGCTCTGCAGCCAAAGATGGAGAAGCTCTATACAGTCAGTAAAAACAAGACCAAGAGATGACTGTGGCTCAGACCATGAGCTTCTAATTGCAAAGCTTAGGCTTAAACTGAAGAAAGTAGGAAAAAGCACTAGGCCACTCAAGTATGAATTAAATCATATCCCTGTTGAATATTCAGTAGAGGTGACAAATAGATTTAAGGAATTAGATCTGATAGACAGAGTGCCTGAAGAACTATGGACAGAGGTTTGCAACACTGGACAACAGGTAGCAACCAAAACCATCCAAAAGAAAAAGAAATGCAAGAAAGCAAAATGGCTGTCTGAGGAAACTGCAAATAGCTGAGGAAAGGAGGGAAGCGAAAGGCAAGGGAGAAAAAGAAAGATACGCCCAATTGAATGCAGAATTCCAGAGAATAGCTAGAAGAGATAAGAACGCCTTCTTAAATGAACAGTGCAAAGAAATAGAAGTAAACAATAGAATAGGGAGGACCAGAGATCTTTTCAAGAAAATTGGAGCAATGAAGGGAACATTTAATGCAAAAATGGGCATGATAAAGGACCAAAATAGCAGGGACCTAACAGAGGCAGAAGAGAGTAAGAAGAGGTGGCAAAATTACACAGAAGAACTATACAAGAATGAGCTTAATGTCCCCGATAATCACAATGAGGTGGTCACTGACCTCGAGCTAGACATCCTAGAATGTGAAGTGAAGTGGGCCTTAGAAAAGCTGAGCAACAACAAAGCTAGTGGAGGTGATAGTATTCCAGCTGAGCTATTCAAAATCTTAAAAGACGATGCAGTAAAAGTGCTACACTCAATTTGCCAGCAAATTTGGAAAACTCAACAGTGGCCACAGGATTGGAAAAGATCAGTTTACATTCCAATTCCAAAGAAAGGCAGTGCCAAAGAATGTTCAAACTATCACACCATTGCACTCATTTCTCATGCTAGTAAAGTTATGCTTAAAATCCTACAAGCTAGACTCCAGCAGTATGTGGATTGAGAACTACCAGAAGTACAGGCAGGATTTCGTAGAGGCAGAGGAACTAGAGATCAAATTGCCAACATAAGCTGGATCATAGAGAAAGCTAGAGTTCCAGAAAAACATCTACTTCTGCTTCATTGACTATGCTAAAGCCTTTGATTGTGTGGATCATAACAAACTGTGGCCAGTCCTTAAAGAGATAGGCGTACCAGACCAATTTGTCTCTTGAGAAACCTATATGTGGGCCAAGAAGCAACAGTGAGAACTGGACACGGAACCACTGATTGGTTCAAAATTGGGAAAGGAGTCCGGCAAGGCTGTATACTGTTGCCCTGCCTATTTAACTTATATGCAGAGCACATCATGAGAAAGGCAGGGCTAGATGAATCAAAAGTTGGAATTAAGATTGCCGGAAGAAATATCAACAACCTAAGATATGCAGATACCACTCTAATGGCAGAAAGTGAAGAACTAAAGAGCCTCTTGTTGCGGGTGAAGAAGGAGAGTGCAAAAGTTGGGTTGAAACTTAACATTAAGAAAACCAAGATCATGGCATCCGGCCCTCTCAATTCCTGGCAAATAGATGGGGAAGAAATGGAGGTAGTGACAGATTTTCTTTTCCTGGGCTCCAAGATCACTGCAGATGGGGACTGTAGCCAAAAAATTAAGACACTTGCTCCTCGGGAGGAAAGCTATGGCAAATCTAGACAGCGCACTAAAAAGCAGAGACATCCCTGTCAACAAAGTACGTATAGTGAAGGCTATGGTCTTCCCAGTTGCAGTGTATTGCAGTGAAAGTTGGACCATAAAAAAGGCTGAGCGCCAAAGAATTGAGGCCTTTGAACTATGGTGCTGGAGAAGACTCCTGTGAGTCCCTTGGACTGCAAGGCGATCAAACCGGTCAGTCCTAGAGGAGATCAACCCTGACTGCTCTTTAGAAGGCCAGATCCTGAAGCTAAAACTCAAATACTTTGGCCACCTAATGAGAAGGAAGGACTCACTGGAGAAGAGCCTAATGCTGGGAAAGATTGAGGGCAATAGAAGAAAGGGACGACAGAGAATGAGGTGGCTGGATGGAGTCACTGAAGCAGTAGGCATGAGCTTAAATGGACTCCAAAAGATGGTAGAGGACAGGAAGGCCTGGAGGAACGTTGTCCATAGGGTTGCGATGGGTCGGACACGACTTCGCAGCTAACAACAACAATTTCATATAGCTATCCAAAGTAAGCTATATATTTCTTGCTGAACTCAACCCCCAATGAAATCATTAATTTCATTCCTGGAATGTAGAATAATTTCAGTTTTATTTGATAGGGCTGCCCAATCAAAAAGCATGAGAAAGCCTGTAGCAAAATATTTTTTTACTAGTTACAGAAGAAAGAATGTGTTGATATAGAAAACATTATAACAAATTGTGTTATAATTTTAGATATATACATTTATCAAGACAAAATTAAGTAAATTAACTTATTTTTACAAAAATATATTTAGTTCTGCTGAAAAACTATCAGCAGTACTTCAGTATGTACATAATAATTTCACATAAACATGGCATGATTTACAATAGGCTAAAAGTTAAGCAAAACTTTATTTCACTGTTCTAAGTTTTAGTAGCTTGTTCATTATTCATTAGATCCTACTGCCCTTTTTTGTAGCTAAGTGCATCTTTGAAACCTGAGGAAAAAATGGACAGTTAACAATTTAAGTTTAGAATAAAGGTCTTAACACAAGGATGATAAATATAACCGTTCACTGCTCATTATATTCCAGTAGGGGGAACTAAAGATTCACCACCAAATATGGGTTTTTTGGCTCACAAACCTGTATGCATATAACCCACTGTTTAATCATTAGTGTTAATAACATATACCACTAATGATCATATATAGTCTCAATTACATTTTATGTATTAAAGGTGCAAGAAATATGCAAATGTATATTACCTCAAAACCCTTGATCCTATTTACTGAGGTAGATTATTTCCAGTTAAATACTCATTTTTTGTAGTTTTATTAGCCTTTGCTGATGATGTTTTTCCCCTTTTTATAATTTACTTTTTTGTCTCCATGTTCCTTCAAACAAACTGAAAACTTTTTTTTTCTCCTGATTGCTGCACTATTTTTTCATTCATGTGAAGCCATTAAACTGTTTGTTATCTCTGGTCCAGGAAGTTTGAACTGGTTTTAAATATGATTAAATATGCTTAAATAAAGTCTTGAAGAACTTGGTAGGTTTAAAATGAAGCTACTGACAAGAAGTTCAGAAATTGTTGATAGGATGCTATATAGAACTCTTATGTGTGTCATGTTTGTGTTAATTTGGTATATTATAAAAACACTAAAAATAAGAAAATGAGGAAACAGATAAGCAAAATAGTTAGGTTATTGCACTGCAATTGTATGTACTTTTACTTTTAAAGATACTACCAGCTTATTTTTGGTACTGTATATGAAAGTTTGCAATTGCAATTACTTTGTGAATGACATTAAAAAACCCTGGTCTTCTGCTTTTTCTACAATATGGTTTAAGGAATATGTACCACAATTTGTTACGTTTGTAGTTATATTTCAAAATGAGAAGGTTCTTTGTGACATATGCTAATTATACATACTATATGTCCAGATTTTTCTGGACATATTCATTTGTATTAACCTCATTTGATTCGTACCCCCCACTAAAAAAATTTTTTCACCAAATAATTAGGATTAACATTGAAATGTAGAACAAATGTGCAATATTCAGAAACAAAGATGACCATAATCATCGCAGGTAAAGGTGCATATTGGTCCTACTGGTGCATAAATAAGAACGAGACATAAGATAGTAAGAAGGTTTTTGGTTTTGTCAATGATGATTCTTTAAATATATAAAACTTAAACAACATGGGCGTAGCTTGCAGAAAAGTGTGATTTCATGACACATACTGATATACTGCCAGAAATCTATGATTCTATTCTGCAAAGAATGGTTCACAGAGGTAGTGATTTCAAACAATAACTATTGGTTTAAGTGACACAGCCTATGATTTTAAGACAGAAACATGGTTTAAGTCCAGTCTTAGGATTTAAAGCTTGAAACACTTGTTTAAATGGAGAAATTCTAAGAAACATAGCTTCATGACTAGAAGGTACTTATATTCTTAAATAGTGTCAGATCCACTTAACTTTGCTAGCAGTGACCAATGAGCAGTAACCAATTTAATTAATTAGTTCGTTTCAATATACTAGCACAGCAAAAATTAATATTAGAAAAAATCACATGTAGTACACATTTTCCTCACAATTCATATTTTGAAAATTAAAATGTTAACATTTAAAATTATATTTAATATTTTGTTTAGGTAAGAAAGCGAATGATATATATAAAACATTTTCATTTCTAAATGAAATGAAAATATGCACGTGTTCACACACACACACACACACACACACACACATATATATATATATATATATATGTCTAATTTTAAAAAAATAACTCTTTGTAAATTTGCTACATATTGGAAAAAAAACGAATAAGGCTTGAGTAAAAATGAACAATCCAATCTTACTGTTAAAAAGCTATCCTAATATGTTCACTATACCTTATTTTCCCATAACTAAAGAATTATGAATTTCTGTATAATGTGTGCAAATATACCCTGCAATGCATAATAGAAACACGAGAATTTTTGTAAACAATTCTTATTTTATCTATCTCATGTAAAATCAGCCTAAGGCTGAATTCACTACCCAAACATTAAGTGTTCTGTAAACCTTAAAACCAGTCTGGAACCTGGCTTTATTAGTTGTTAATTGGTTTCTAGTTCACTTTCAAAGTATATTTCAGGCAGAAGTTGATTTTGCATGATAATTTTCAAAAGCTCCGGGCCATATGTCAATTATGAATTATAACTCTGTAATATCTGGAACAATAACCCTGGCTTTTAGGATCTATTGAGAAATGTTGAGGTACTGTTATTGTCATACTCACAAATGGCTACAGTAGTCAGTATGACAAATAATTCAATATCCATACACCAGACAACCAAAAAGCACTATGCTATGGCTACCCACTATTTATTAAGAATGCGTGCAGTGTCTGATGATGCCAGATATATTTGAGATGAGAACTTTGTTTTAGCCTATTTTACTATTTATTGGATTTATATTTTGCCTTTATTTTAGGAGTTCTAAATGGTGTATTCAGTACTTCGTTCTCCCATTTTCCCCACAATAACCATCTTGCAAAGTAGCTTTGGCTAAGATACAGGCCCAAAATAATCCAATATTAGAAATTTTTTAAAAAAGACCTTGATGGAAATATGTAGGAACTATTACCTAGGCAAAAAGAGTGCAAACATTCCTCAAGTGCAGAATGAGATGATATCTGGAAACAGCTCAGGCAGATACCTCCCTGATTCACTGAAGTATAAGGACAGTACAGAGTTGCAAGATCATTTTTTTCCAATCCCAATAGAAGTAATTTTAACCTTTCATGATCTGGTCTGCCTTACAGTACTGACACCCAGATTGAAATTCTGTGCCTGAAGACTTGAACCTTGGCCTCTGGTGGCAGTCAAGCACCTCAAATTGTATACCACACTGGCCCACTTGTCAATATATATTTGCCAATTGTCTTTCAAACCGATTCTGCAATATGCTACCTACCATTTAAAAAATTGGTAGGACAATTTGCCAAAATTGGCAAATATCAAAGTATGTTCAAGTACAATGTCACATCCAGCACTGGGACCCTATCATTACCTATCATTGCCTATACAATTTGAAGGTGTAATTGAATTTTTTGCTAGTCATTAACAACTGAGTACCATTTTGAAAGTGGCATTTTATTTACTTTATTCGGAATTTTTCATAGTTCCTTTGGGAAAAATAAGGTTTTGAAAAATGGTTAACATTGATGAAATGAATACAAGTAAACATATTTATAATTTAAACGTTAGGATTATTTTAGCAAATAATTGAAAGCTTTGGAAGAAGGGCCCCTCTGCAAAAGGCCTTTAATCTTCCTCTTAAATTGCCGATTTAAAATTAACCAGTGTGAATTAACTAACTAGAGAGCCCTGGCCCCAAATTTCTCTGCCTTAACCTCATGAAACTGTGAGGGGGAAGCCTTCAAATGAGTACCTTTTTTCCCCCTTCTTCTTCTTCTTCCAAAGGACTCTCTGCGAGAGAAAAGAGACAAGTAAAAAATATATATGAATAATTAGACAAGCAACTTGCACGAAATCACTCAGTGAGAAAATTACCTGCCCATTAAACGAGAAGCAGCACAAGCAATCATGGTAAAGCTACCTATAGCCACCGGTAAAGAGGGAAAGGGTTGGGGGGGGGAGGGAGAAAAAAAAAGAGGCTCCAGCCTTCGCCTTCATCTCTCGGATATCTCACTTGTCTTTTTCTCTCCCTCCCATCGTGGTCCCAGAGCGAACCCGCGAGTGGGTGTGGTGTGTCGCGGTAGTTTAGTGCAAAGCCCAGCCCAGCCCAACCCTTCCCTTCCCTCTCTGATTAGAAGGGGGAACTGCTGTTTTTTTTCTCCCTTTTCTTTTTCCCTCGCTCTCGGGTCTGCTGAGCGACCTGAGGAGAGGAGGAAGACGAGCTGAAGCTGTGGAAAAGCCGCCCGGGCAAGCTGCAACCGGAGTGTGCTGCTCACAGACGCCAAGCCACCCCGCTGCGCCTGGCGCTTGCCGCCTCGCCTCGGTTCCTTCCCAGCGGGGAACCTTCTCCCCTCGCCAAAAGGCAGCGGCTCCTCATCGGCAGCAAGAGCAACAACCGCCGCCGCCGCCAATACTCTTTCGCCTCTTCCAGCCCGGCGACTCGTTGGGAGTTCTTCAAGCAGTTTTGCTGCCTCTGGGAAGGTGGGCGTCGCAGGGTTTTGTTTTATTACGGCGGCGAGTTCTAGGGGGAGATGTCGTCCAGCCCTTCCTCCTCTTCTGGAAGTTAAAAAAAACAAACAAGGAAAGCCAAGGCTGCAGCTTGAAACGATTTCGAAGGGGGAAAAATGAGAAGCAGCAGACCTAAGCTAAGCCCAGGATTTTCGACCTCCTTCCCCGCCTTTTCTTCGGAGGGCCAGGAACTTTGAGGGAGGGAGGGAGGGAGGGGAAGGGGGGGGGAAAGACTGTCTTAAGAAAAGAAATCTTTTTTTTCCCTTCCTTTTTTTTCCTCTTTTCCCAAAGTCTCCCTTTTGCTCAAGAAATCCTTGCCTTCTGGCTGCAACCGAGACTCTGTAAGCCACACACGCTTGAACAATTTTATTTGCCTCGGCTGGATTGGTGGGAATTTCGGAAAGGAAGCCAGGGGCAGTGGAGATTGCCTCCCCTCGCGTTTTTTTCCCCTCCCCCACGCGGCTGATCTTCACGGGGTGTGTGTGGAACTGTCCCATTCAAGCCTTTGAGCGTATCTATAGCTCCCAGGGGGGTTGGGGGTGGAGGGGGGGAAAACCAAGTTTTCCACTTTGGGGACGGCTACTTTTTTCCTCGGGTTCTTCCTGGAATTGGATTGCCTTTGAATATGCTAAAATGGGGCTGCTGACGGCTGTCCTGCTTTTCGGAGTGGTCCATTTTCAAGTTGATGGTAAGTTTCCCTGGCATTTCTCTGGATTCCTTTCCAGCCTGATTTGCAGGAGACCACGGGAAAAA
Source organism: Vipera berus (assembly GCF_964194415.1). NCBI lineage: Eukaryota > Metazoa > Chordata > Lepidosauria > Squamata > Viperidae > Vipera > Vipera berus. The sequence continues at coordinate 46,485,778 of NC_138206.1, read as the reverse complement.
GAAAAGAAAACGGTGGGATTTTAGGCTGCAAATCCCGCGTGTGGCGTTGGATAGTCTTTGTAAGAACGTCGGAAGGAAATAATAGATAAGGATGTACTTCTAATGCCAAAACAAAAAAAAATGCATATGTGTTAATGGGCGTGCTTCCGGAAATCATTCAAACTTAATGAATGTTAGGTAGGAAAAGTGTGGAGAAGGAGCAACCTGGCTAACCCCGTTTGTAGGTGTCATCGATAGAAATTGATCGTTGCTATTTCTGTCTCGTGGTGAACTTTCAGAATGGAAAGATGACTGATTAGATAGAGTATTGTGCTTTCAGTTCTAGAGGAGGACTTAATAAATTGGGAAGGATGAGATTGTGAGTTTGCTGCCTGTAAGCCCATGCATGCATGGAAATTCAGAAACCATGTGGAATGTGCTGAAAGGTATGAAATAAATACGTCTTAAGCTGAGTAGAAAGTATATAAACTTGGAGGGAAGGATAAAAGTGATTATATATATATATAAATCCTTAAACTGCAGAAGAATATGATAACCAGCTTCCTCCACAGAAAGTAGCTCAGCTTTCAGTCTTCAAAAGACAATGGGGATTTTTGAACAGGTGCTGTAGGTGTCTCCTCTGCTGTAAAGCTAGTGTTCATTGCATGGGGTTTTGTCCTTTGTTCAACTTGCCTAGCATCCTTAAAGTAAACCTAAAATATTCTGATTACTAAATCTATAAGATGTTATGTGGGAACTTAAACAGATTGTATTTACAGTGTTGGAAAGGAGAGAACTGAGTGAAAAGATTGTCTTAAATCGTAACTATATACATATAGATGAGAAGTGGGTGTCGTGGAATAAAATTTTGACAAAAATGGGGATTGGAATGGATTCACACAGACACATACCCACACCCAGTCCCACTGTAGCCTGCAAATTTTAGAATTTATGCATATATCTCACATGATAAGCATTAATACTAAGTATTTATTTGAATAGTCCTGGTAAGAAGGCATGTACTACTGCCAGGTTTAATGCTGCTGCCCTATTTGGCACTAGGCTTTTTTTTAAATATAGAATTGAGTTAATTTTTGTTTTAATTCACAAATCTGAGATGTTTAACATTAGGGACAGATTGTGGCAACAAACTTGGTTCTAGCAGGAAACTGGTGCTAAAAATTTAAGATATCTATATCAACAATAAGGTTCTCTTGTAAACAAAGGATTATATTATATTACCTACAATTATAGTGTGCAGTTATGGACAGTATAAAGTACCTATGTCTCTTTCCCGCCACACCCCATCAACACAGATGGCAGCAAAAAAACTCTTCTAAGAGTGAAGGCTATGCAACTATATATTATGGTTATATAATTGCATACATTTTCCAAAGAAGTATTCCACTTTACATAAGGCACACACTGGAAATATACATAAAATGTGAAAGTATCAAGCCACAAATAAATGTACTTATTAGTCAGTGCTTAAAATTGTAGGTAGCTAGGAAGAATACAATTAAAGTGCTCAGTGGAAGTGACAGAATGAATCACAGGAGCCTGGTGTTACAGAATGTAATTAATGTACCAGGCTGTTTAGAGATATAGGAAACAAATGCAATTAACTAGCTTGCTGGAAGGACATCAGCAGAGCATAATTTATTCAAGTTTTCTTCCATGGAGATCATAACTTGAAGCTCTTTATTTTTTTTTAACAGAAGAGACTAGCATACTCATTGGTCCATGTGGAGAGAAATACCGTAATACAGAGTACAAAAATAAATGCATGTATTTTGAGAAACAGTGATGTTAAGCTCTGTGAATATAGATTTTGACTTTGTTCAGGGTTACAGGTAAAATTAATTTGGTTTTGTTGAGTTAGAAATGTAGACATGGCATTAAAAAGGGTGGCTCAATCTCTATGGTATAATTAATAAGTATTTTATATTTGGCATAAGCTTATTTGTGCAACATCCTAGATCAAAAGGAAATTATTTGCTTTTCTTGCAAGCATGTGTATTAGAGAGAGTGTCAGTAGTATACCAGGTTGAAATCCTGAACAAGTGACTTGGGTATTAATACAATATAACTGATTATGGTGTAGATGTAGAGACCTACAAATCTTCCCAAGAACCTGATAAAAAATCTGCTGGGGGAAAAAAATCATGTGAACTCTTTTTGTTCTAGCAGGTCATTTTAAAAAATTATACTTTTTGGTGTTTCTGCTATCAGCCAAGCAGTTTTCATCTCTCTCCTTGGAAATAAACTCATACACATATAGAAAAAGAGAAATGAAAATGTATGCCCAAGGGAATGGAAAGTACACAGGTAGCACATAAATGGTAAAGAAGTATAGATTATAATCAGTACTGTTCTTTCTGCCTTGCCTCCTTCTTTTCCCTTCCAAGGGCGTATCTCTTCCTTTTCTATGTCCCAGAATTCACCTGACTCTTCTGATTTCTTCTTCATCTTTCCGTTACCAACATTTACTCCTTCAAGCCCTGATAGATGACTCTGCTTAGACAAATCTTAGCCACCAGGGGTCTTTTCTCCAACTAATTTGGAGGCCTTCTGTTGCTCATTTGAATGAGCAACTATGCACAGCAAAGTTCCCAAAGAAATGGCAAGCAGGCAAGGAGCAGTTTACAGGCTGGAATAAAAAGAAACAAACAAAGAAGGATAAGTTGGTGGAGAAATGATCTTCATGGAATAATGTAGAATGTTGTGGGCATCATTGTAGTCCTCTGGGAGACTCAGTGTTCTAGAGCCATGTATCAATCTACTTTTGTGACTGAGTACCTGAAATCATTCTAATCTACCTCAAAGAGCTTTTTGATGGTTTTATTTAGATAGGTGGATGAAAATGCCAAATTTAGTCTAAAATCTGGCTGACTGTGACCAACCAGAATACTTTTAACATCTTCAAACAACATCTGCCTATCCCAGGTCCTTGGGAAATAGTGAATAATCGGATAAAAATGCCAAATCAAGTTTCAATGTTTGACTGACTGTGGAATCAATCATAATATTAATAACAACAATAATAGTATAAAACAGACATGTCAAACACAAGGCCCGGGGGCCGGATCCGGCCCGCGAAGTGGTTTCATGCGGCCCGCGAAGCCATCCTGGAAACAGTGAGGGAACGGCCCCCATTGCCTTGGCCCTGGCCCAGAGACCCTCCTTCTGCCAGAGACCCTCAGATCTGTCCCACTCCTGTCCAGGCCCCCATAGGCACCCTTGATGCGAACGATGTAGAGCTGGCCATGCCCACCCAGTAGGCCATACACACTCTAGCCACGCCCACTCAGTAGGCCACACCCACCCAGGCCACACCCACCCGGCCCCCTGAGGGCAACCGCAATGCTGATGCGGCCCTCAATGAAATTGAGTTTGACACCCCTGGTATAAAACAATGGGGGGGGGCAATAATTAAAGCCAAAAACATTGGTATCTCTCACTGTCTCTGTTCCATACCCAAACATACATATTCTCTCACTTAGAAGATAAACTATTAGTTTTCTGTATCACAGTTGAGATAACAACACGTTAATATAGTTTGGTATAACTTTTGCATACAAAAGTAATAGCTAAAAGTGTTTTAATATACAATTTTTACTTTCTGTGAACATTTAAGAATAGTAGCTTTGAAATAATTTTATAGTGCACTTGGTCACACAAATTCAAATGATAAACTTTCTGCTTCTGAACAGTCGTGAGTTCTTAGAAGTTAAATTACTACAAAACTGAGCAAAATATATGATCTTTTTTCAGCAGGGTTTTGGTGGTATAGCTCAGACTGTTTGCATTCTATTTGTGGATAACTGAAACTGCAACCATCCAATTTTCTATACTGCTATGAGTATAATGGTAAAAATTGAAAAGAGCGTGTGCCATGCCATACAGTTAATGTCATGTTTGAAACATTATTATTTTGACTAGAACATGTGTACACTGAAGAAAAGCATATTTGATGCTCTAAAAATAAGTATATTTAGTTTTGTAAAATATAACTTTTTATTTGAATCTAAAATGATGCTGTCCCATGTACAAGGTGGTATTTGTGCTTGTGCATTATGATAGATCAATGCAGTATATTTGAAAGAGGAACAAAATGAATATGTAAACAGTGTTTTAACTTTTTTGAAAGATGTATGAAACAAAATTTGTAAGCAATTTAAATATTTAGAAATTTTACAAGACCGCTCCATATTTAAATATGGATCCACAAAATATGGTTTTCTCCAATTTAAATTTATTTGGATTATTTTTTTCTTTAACAAAAAAATCTGCTTCCTGTTTACAAATTAATTCTTTTTCCTATACCTGTATCAACATGTTGGTACTATGTTGCTTGAGTTCTGAAATCTTATCTGTATGTACAGTGGTGCCTAGCAGTTTGTGAACAGTTTTATATTTTCAATATTTATACACAGATTTGTATTCACATCTGTGTGGCAGAGTTATGTGAACTTTTGTTTTCAGTAACTGGTGTGCTGTCTCCCTTGGGCAGCAACTAAACATTTCCAATAACTGTCGATTCACCCCTGTATGTTGGATCAGGTCTTTCCACAACATTTCTAAATGTCACAACTTTGACTTGGCCATTCCAAATATTAACTTTCTTCTGCTTTAAACATTTCCTGTGTTTTAGGTCGTTACATGACCTACTTACTGTTTTAACTTCAGTTCATAGACAGTAAACCTGACATTTTCCTGTAGAATTAATTCCCTGGTACAATTCAGAATTTGTACTTCAGCATGATAGCATCCTGTTTTCATTCAGATACAGTAAAGGACGGTCAAATCTCCTATTGCCACCACCATGATTTATAGAAGGGATAAGGTTCTTACCTTGTAATGCAGTATTTGTTTTTACCAAGCATAGCACTTTTCATTCGAGCCCAAATGGTCTATTTTGGTCTTATCTGTCCACAGAACAATTCTTCCAAATACTTTGGGCTTATCCATGTGATTGATCTTCTCCATCTACAGACAGGCAGCAATGTTCCTTTTGGAGAGTAGGGGCTTTCTCCTTGCATCTTGCCATGCACACCATTGCTTTTCAATGTTCCCTTGATAGTAATCTGATAAAAACTGAAATTCGCCAATGCAACTAATTATCCTGGGATTCCTTGAGACTTCCCAGAGTATTATGTGCCTTGCTCTTGAAATACGTTTCTAACCTTTTCCAACCTGGTAAGTGTCTGTTTTTGGGAGGTCCTGTGAAATATCCTTTTTTTTCTTTTTAGCCATGACACACTTCCATATTCTTGTGTTGTGAAAATCAAACTTTGATAATGAATACCCAGAATTTTGATCTTTGAATAAGGCAGGACCTCCCACACTCGCATTTGATTATCTTCCCATTGACTGGAAAACCCAGCTATAATTTCCCCTTCAAATTAGCTGGTAATCCTAGTAGTTCACATACTTTTGCTAAACACAAATATGTAGCTTTGGATAACCTGCAATTAGTGCAGGTTCGCATCCCACCAGGCTCAAGGTTGACTCAGCCTTCCATCCTTCTGAGGTAGGTAAAATGAGGACCCAGATTGTTGGGGGCAATAAGCTGACTTTTTAATAATACCACTTGGGGGGTGGTGGTGAAAGCCCTAATAAGCAGGCATATACATAGAATGAAGGCTATTGCTAAGCACATTGATTTGTGCTTAGATTGTAAGCCGCCCTGAGTCTTCGGAGAAGGGCCGGATATAAATAGGATTAAAAAAATTCCTCAATAAATGAATGAACAAATATAATGTTTCTGACTCATTTGATGAATGGGTTCTCTTTATCTAATTTTAGGACATGTGTGGACAACATCATTTAAGATAATCTTTATGCAGAAATATTGAAAACAAGGATTGGCAAATTTTTAAATATCACTATTTTTTGTTATTGAAAGTACTGTTCTAAAGCTTGTATAATTAGATTAGGACTAAATAATTAATTTGAGGATGTGACATATTTAACCTTTTAACATTTAAAACATTATGTATTTTCTGTACACATCCCTCCCCTTGTTTTTATTTTCACATGTTGACTGCTATGATGGTAGAAGAGGTATTTAAAATAAAACAAAAATATTATTAACTGGCCTCATTAAATCATTATCTATCTATGCTCTAACTCAATTTGGGAGTAGTCTATTCTGGTTCACTTCCAGTTCTTAATTTAAAAAGCAGGACTCTGACTAAGGTTTCTTCCTGTTTCATTAAAAAAGTAAATAACTAGAGCTGTGCATATATTTCCTTGATTTTTTTAAAAACTGCAAATAGTTGAATCCTACCTTCAGAGTGCAATCTTTCCTTAATGTACTCTGTAAGAATGCAGCTAGCTCCCTATTTTGAAGGTTTCTAAAAATATTTCTTTCTTTTAAGCTGCCATTCTATGAACATGGGCCCAGGCTTGAATTTGATTGTTCTTTCTATCATACAGTTATATGGATTTTGCATTTCCAAATTCCCCCAAAAAAGATGGGGGAAAGGGAGAACTAGAATACCAAACTGTTATAGTGATTCTCTTAAGATTATTCATTTTGGTGACAGCAATTTTAGTATCTCCCAAATTGAAACACAGACTTTTTTCCTTTAGCTGAATTAATGTGCTAACAATCTATCCTTGAGCTGGCAGAAAACAGCACCAGCATAAAATTAGTTGTGCTCATTGCCAATCCCTGTTCTGTCTCTGTTAAGGAATTTGTTGTGCAGAGGTCTCCTTGTGCTACCAAAGAGTTGCACAGACAAGGAAGAGTACTGAGAGCAGCAAGAGTCACACAAGAATACACTGAGTTGTAAAAGCAAAAAGTAGTTTACTTTTGAGGTGGTGTAAGAACAAAAATGCACAGTCAAAAATAAACAGTCCAGGTCATAAACAATAGCAACAGTCCAAGGAGTAATCCAAACTACAAAGTCTTCTTACCGGTCCAGAGGTCAATACACAGTTCAGGTTTACAACAGTAGTAAACCAACAGCAGAGCAAAAACAGTAATAGTAGAGATCAGTGAATTCAGAGAGAGAGAGAAGCTACGTTCCTAGCTTCCTCTTATGGCCATGAGAACACTTACACACCCATTGGCCAATTAACTTCTTAAAGTCATAACATTATGGTTAATATATTTTCAACCCAACATTGTAGGCTAACACCATATGCCTAACATTCTCCCCTTTGGGTCGAATAATATATAACTCTTACAATCTTATGCACATTCTTTCACAATTAGCATTGTGTTTCACAGCACTTTGTACCTTTGTAAAATGGTCTGCAATATTTACATCAGATGAACAATACTCTAGCTGTATTAATTTATCTTTGACACATTGTCTGACATTTGTGTTTGTGCAAATTGTCTCCTGCCATCAGGAGGAACATCAAGCTTCATTCATACTCTACTGGCATGAATAGGATGGGTGTGACTACAGACTCCTGGCTCAGGAATTCTGGGAGTTGAAGTCCATGAGTCATAAAAGAGCCAAGATTGCCTACCCCTGCCATAGACCAATATCATCTACAAGTTATTTACAGTTGTACTGATACAGTCTACTGGCTGAAAGACTGAAACTAATTTTGCAAGAATTTATTCTTTTTTAAATACTCCTTTATTTATTCAAGTAGATACACTGTTGATTCTGCATCTGAATTCTTACTACCTGAAACCGAGACTGAAGTCAAGCAAATGACTTAAGATTCTGTAATGAATGGTAAATTTTGTGAGATTCAAATCATCCTAGTGGTCTCCCAATTATTACTTGGCACTATGTGAGTTGTGTAGAATTGCTAAAATTTATAAGTTCTTGTAGTCATTTCAGACCTCAATAGAATGTTCTGCACTTAAAAATGGTAGCAGTGCTGAAAATCTTGCTTCATGGCCAGCAACTTTTGTTAAAGATGTAATTGTGTAAATCTTAGAAGGAGCTAAAGGAATTATTACAGGAGAATTTTCGCTTCAACTCTGCGAGTGGATTATAAAAATTCAAAAAGGGAGGGCAGGACTGAGAAGTGCTAAAGCCTTGGAATGCCATTTAAATAAACCACTTTTTGGGTAAGGCAAGTAAAGAGTATGATTAGTACATTGAAATTAGGAACAAATCTACTGTAAAAATTGTCGGAGTCCAGAAAATATCCTCTGTCTTTTAAAGTGTAGAGGATATCCACAACAGATTGATTTGAGGTGAAGTAGAATTATCTGAATTACTTTTGAAATTCCTTTTGATGCAGTATCTGAAATAGCCAACATGGGCATATTTTTTCTCATTTACAGTTGAGGTTGCAATCTGTAAATCATTAAATACTGTATAGTTTATAAATTATATAAGGACTGAATAAATGACATCAATCTGAAGGGTATTGTTGCATATTTAAATTTCCTATGATGAGAATCAAAGGGAGTTAAATATTCATGACCTCTTTGTGTGCAAATAAACCTTTTCCCCCCCGCAACTCAAAGCCCAACTTGGTAAAAAGTCTATAGCTGTCTAAGAATCCAGAAAAGAGGGAAAGATGATAGTGCTCTTTAATGGTTACATCGCTGAGGAACTGGTAATTATGAACTATATGTTGGAGAATAAATAGGATAAATGATGGGAAGGAGGAAGCAGGCAAATAAAGCCTTTTCTTAAGTGCTTATTTATTAATTCCTTCACAGAAGTTCCATATTTGACATAGTACTGTGATGTTTGGGAGTCAATGCTTATAAAATTGATTGATTGTGCAGTTCAGCACTAATGGAGGAAGTGTTTGTGCTTATCCATTTCCACATATCAACATGCTTGGCAGGCAAGGTAGGAAGTTGTACTTACTGAGGAGTTGATGAATAGCTATGAGGCCTGCATTCTGAAGTAATCGTTTCTTAGATCCAACAAATATGTGATTTGGAAATCTGTAACCAATTCATTCCACAAAGAATCAGAAAATGTGATATGAAAGCTGAATAAATAATAATTGCTAATTGTGAGTGGTAGAGGATTAGTATGCTTTGTGATAGATGCTGATCATAAAAGCTAACCATACCTAGTCCGTAGTTAGTTAGGCGGATAGATTCAGAACTATTAAGTCAGATTTTTGGACAATGTCCTTTTCTCACAATGTAGCACTGTTGGAGCTTCAGACGGAGTTCTAGTAGAGCACTCACAATTGAAATGGCTAGGTTCTTAATAATATAAAGAATTTTTTACATCAGTGCAACTTTTCCTGAGTAGTTAATAGAACTCTGCTAGTTGTGTCAGTTATTTGGTTTGAATTTCAAACACACTATCTTTGCTGGAAGGTGGAACTCAATTAGAGCAGTGGCTACTTTCCATCTTAGATTTACTCCACTATAACGCCATATGGAGTTATTCTATTACTGCCAGTACTGCCCAAATATTATTGCAGAGATAGTTTCTGGATTGCTTGGAATGATGAGTTTTTCTAGCATTTCATCTGCTATTCGCTCCTTAAATTAAGCTGCTTTCATTCCTTCCTGTATCTTGAACTAACCTCTGAAAGTTGAAAAATAATATTGTATTGTCAGTCCTTCCAGGTAAAGCCAGACAGGAAAAATGATTTGCCATTTATATTATATAAAACAACATTTTTTTAACCCTTAAAACAAAATGTAATTAAAGATAGCCGTAAAGAACTAGAACATTGGATAGGATATTTGAATCTGGTTTTAACTTGCTTATAATTTAAAATTATTAATTGCTACTTCTTTGAAGCAGTGACAAACATGTTAGCACTTGTATGTTTCATCAGGTGCTTCAAAACAAAGGACTCTCAAAGGAATAGTATTATGGTTCAAAGTGATTCAGTTACTTCAGTGTTGGATTTCCCCCCCCTCTGTGGTAGTATTGCTAATAAAGACAGCTTTCTTGTTGCTTTTGTAGGTATTTGTAGGTTAAATTTATTTTTGATAACTGGAAAATAATCTAGAATAAGAATGGAATATTGTATGTCTGCTAAAAAGTCATTTTGTTGCTGTAACTAAATGTTGACTAAAAGTTTTGGCTGTTTATTTTTATTTATTTTTTTAAAAAAATCAATCATTGTCTGGAATCAAATGCAGGAGAACATGATCTGCCTTTGTATGATCGTAAATTCTTCTGTTCCCTTTTTAGTAAATGACATGTCTTTTTTTCCATGTGATATTGGTTGCTAAGAGAAGTGCAGTGGTCTGGCTTCATAATCAGTAATAAAATCAAAGAGCATATTGGGGTGAAAAGGGAAACAGCACAGTATGAGTCATGAATCACAAGTTGTCTACACTATGTCTATTTTGTTCTAACTTTTTCTTTCCAAAACTTTTGTTTTACTGAAGTGCTCCTTTTCATCATCTTCTCCAAGCCATTCAACAGAAAAAGAGTAAAACTAAGCTGTTGTTAGTCCACTCAGAGAAACAACAACAAAAGTGTTGAGAGTTATTCATTGGCTACATTAGTGACAATGTGCAATATAAAGAATAGCTTTAGTCAAGTGCCTTTAAAACAGAATGATTAATACATTGCTTTTACCAAGGAGAAACAAATAGTAGAAAGGTCTGAGTTTGCCAATGTTCTGTTTTGATTCAGGCCCCAAATAACACCATAACAATTGTGAATTTAAATTGATTGTTAAAGAAAATAATATTCTTTGAATGGTTTCCTTTTTTTTAGTTGGCAAAGCTTTTTATTCAAAGTTTATAAAATAAAAATATTCACAAAAATGATGAAATTGGTTAGGCTTTTTTAGTAATATCAAACAAAATGGGGAAAAAGTTTGTGTAGTGTGTTTAATATTCATTCCATCATAGTGAAGTACAATTTTTTTATCATATGCTTCCTTGTTTTTTATACTGCGGCCACAACAGTTGTGTAATGTTAAATCATTCTATTTATTTCTAGGATGAACCTTTGTATTATTATTGTTTGTGGCATCAAATATCTTTGGAGAAAAAAAGCCACATGATTTAGACTAGTGTATTGTAAGCCCCTTTTCCCCCTACAGTAATGTGCTAGGGCCCAAAGCCAGTATGAGTTAAAGAAATAATCAAGCATAAAATTGTTAAGTTTGGAGAAATGAGATCCTGCTTTGATTCAAACAACAACCATTGAGCTAAATAGCTGTTTAAAAAAAGTGCAAAACTCTCTCACTCCTTTATAATTGAGATATCTACACATCTACCTTGTGTGACTGCTTTATTATGCAACATCTTAATTAAACAGAGTAAGGTCCGATGTAAGAATGAGTAAAACAACTTCCTCCGGAGTTATTCTTTCTTATTTGACATGTGTTATTAATATATAGAAGCAGGGAGGCCAGAAGGGAAGACCTTCAACTGATGTTGCTTTTTAGCAGTTTGACAGTATATCATTTCACTACTGGCAACTTTCCTGTTTTTTAATGGATTGATTAACAATTTTCAAATGAGAGACTGATGGCCAGAGAGAATGCTGTTTGGAGGGGTAGCTTGAGACAAAGAGCAAATGAAAGCTATCTAGCTTACAGAAAAACTATCTGCTTCTTGGGCGGAATCTTTACTTCTGGTCAGACTGTCTTGTTGAGGAGTTGGGATATCTTCTCAGAAAAGTGGCATAATTATTCCTCGTAGCTTGGAAAAGTCATTCCTAAATGGTATGTATCAATGTTTTTCTTTTCTTTTTTATTCCATTTTTAAATCTTTTAAGAATTAATAGTCAATTCTCAATGCTGTGATGGCTGTTGGATTTGAAAGCTATCATTAAATCTATCCTCGCTTGCACAAGTCTCTGCATTTCTCCTAAGATTCTAGGGTTTGCTCATAGATCGTTGGTATCCCCTGTGATTTTTATATAGCATTCTATGTAGCATAAGCCTCTACGAGATGTTGAACTGTCAATGAAGACCCTGTGTAATTTGAAGACTGTACTGAAGCAAAAGAAAAATGATTGGGTTACTCTTGCAGATTATCTAATTCTAGAAGTGGCTATATCTGCATCATTATCCATGACCTGGGTGAAAATGGTAAGGAAAATCAGGTGAGAACTAAGATCCAGGTGAAATAATAGCATGAGTGGTCACTATCTGGCCATAGTTCAACTTTAAATGAAAATACTAGATGGGAAAGGTTGTGTGAGGTTAGGACATAATTGATTTTACTGGATCCTTGGATCCCACCAGTAGGTAAGCTCACCATTAAGGTCACCATCTGCTGTTGCATTAGTAAACAATGCCTAAGTCCTTTGGCAATACATAATAGATATCAGCCTGCTGTGTGATACCCTGATACTTAGAGTGGTGCAATTGACCTCTAGGATGGCTCCTGTGGGGAAAAATATGGTTATTAAAATAAGAGAGCCTTACTGTTATTGCCAAGTCTGGTATCAACATTATCTGTTAGTATATGACCCAGGTTCCCAAGTGGGTTGAGAAAGATATTTTCCCAGTAATATGAACTGGTATTTGCTAAAGAAAGCAACCTATAAAGGAAAAAAGACATTTATAATTCATTGTTGCATTTGGATAAATTCAGTCTAGAAACTAATGCCATGTGTTCTCTTGTAACAAGATAAATACATATTTATGAATTAAGTCCCAAAAGTAGGAATCATCTTATCTGACCTTTCAACTAGCAATGTTCTAACATGGGTGTCAAACTGCTGGCCCGTGGGCCGGATGCATCATTCGGAAGCCACGCCCTCCCATTGCCGGCAATGGCAAAACCGTCCTGATACTTTGCACGATGTCACGTGATGTCGCAAGTTTGACATGTCTGTTCTAACATATCAGGAGAGTTTCTCTTTGTCCATTAGTCAGTGAGTCCAAAGATTGATTGCAAAATTGGGGCTCCAGTTCTGTTGAAGAAGATTCTACTTGGTAGGAGTTGAATATTTTGTCAAATGGGCAGTATAATGCACTTTTTGTGGACTTTGGGGCTGGTGAGATGTCCTTGTTGGTGATATTACATAAAATTTAAGGGCTTTTGAGAACTGTTGGTGAACAGAAAAAAATGGTAAGTCCCAGTTTGTTAACGTATCCAGTGATAATACAAGGCAATGGAAGTGAATTAATTGGAAGATTTCAGGTGGTGAATATTTACCATAAACTCCTCAGAAAAATCAGATTGAAAGCTGTTACTGGTGTCGGTTTTTTATGGAGTTGGATGTCATGGCTAGAGAGAATGCATCACCTTAGAAAGAAAATGAAAATAGCCATGGGGTTATCAAGAGCTAAAGCTGCAATGCAGCAGTGGATATTTGACATAGTTTGTATGTATTTGAGGAGTCTTTGCTTTCTAAAGACTAGACACAATTGTCATAGGCAGGTGGAACACCAGATTGGATGTTTGTGAGAAAAGTTGTGAGGAAATGTATGAATGCCTGACAGATATAGGGTTTAAGAAGCATTTCTGCCTGATTGTAGCTGCTTTTCCAAAATGCAGACAACAACCTCAATTTCACTGTCTCACAATGTCATACGCTGTTTTTGCATGTATGCTTCCCATAGTTATATATTCATTTTTGAATGAATGAATGAATGAATGAATACATAAATGCTCAGTCTCCAGGTGCAACAGGATGAATTATACAGCCAATTCTAACAGGCTATAAAAAGGAAACCAAGGAAACACCAGCAAATTACGTCTTCTATATTACCATTACCTTCTGTAGAGATTTTTTTTTCTTGGTCTACTTAATGTCTTGTTCTCTAAGTCTAAGATACTAGAAGGAAAGTATAACAATAACTCAGAGTATCTGTAACCTTGAGAAACATGAGAATCTATCCATTTGGTATATTTTCTACAGCATTATATACTGCTCAAAAAAATAAAGGGAATAGAAGATAAGACATCCTACTATTAAATACAGTACATTGTGTTGTTTAAGTGTTGTTCCCTTTATTTTTTTGATATATATATATATATATATATATATATATATATATATATATATATATATACATATATATATACATATATATACATATACATACATACATATACATACACATACATACATACATACATACATACATATTTATACCCCGCCCTTCTCCGAAGACTCAGGGAGGCTTACAATCTAAAGCACAAATCAATGTGCTTAGCAATATCCTTCATTCTATGTATATGCCTGCTTATTAGGGCTTTCGCCCCCCCCCCCCAGTGGCATTATTACAAAGTCAGCTTATTTCCCCCAACAATCTGGGTCCTCATATATTTCCTACATAACTCCATTGGCTTATAAGTTTCACCAGTTTTGATGATAGACTAGATATTTTTATTTATCTTTTTATTGTGACCTTGAAATTGACATATTTTTATTGTGGCCTTGAAATATATTTCCAGGAAAGTTGCCAAATTTTGTTCATTAGCATTATATATGTATGTATACGTATGTATATGTATATGTATGTATATATGTGTGAGTGTGTGTGTGTAATATATATTTCTGACTAGTTATTTTCCACAAGTACAGGGCCTGCTTTTTTTCCAGATCTAGTATTGATCCATTATTGCAACAGGAATTGACTGATTCACTTGTCACCCAAGGTTAACATTATGGCCCAGAGTCATCCAGTTGGCTTTCATGCCCATTACTAGGCCAAACTGACTCTCATATTTGTGTGTGTGTGTGTGTGTGTGTGTGTGTGTGTGTGTGTATGTAAATTTTTTGGCTTGCTAACAAAGAATAAAGGGAGACCGATATGATCATTTCAAACTTATTTGTTCTCATCAGTCTGCCATACCCTTCTGAGATTCGAACCTGGGCCGACTGCGTCTTAAGCAGTTGTTTTAACCCCTAGGCCACAGGCTCTCTCTCTCTGTTAGCTGAGAAGCAAGGAAGATATGTGTTAAATGTTTGTTAAGCATTCAGAATACACTTGCTTAGTCCCAGACACAGGACAAATCTTATTTCCTGTTTCAGCCTAGCCCAAGGCCATCTACAGGCAGTAGCCACAGCAGTGGCAGCTCATATTTGTGTGAATTTTTTGCCTTGCTAACAAAGAATAAAGGGAGACCGATATGATCATTTCAAACTTATTTGTTCTCATCGGTCTCCCTTTATTCTTTGTTAGCAAGTCAAAAAGTTCACACAAATATGAGCTGCCACTGCTGTGGCTACTGCCTGTAGATGCTTGGGCTAGGCTGAAACAGGAAATAAGATTTGTCCCGTGTCTGGGACTAAGCAAGTGTATTCTGAATGCTTAACAAACATATATATATATATATATATATATATATATATATATATATATATATATATATATATATATATATATATATATATATATACATACACATACACATACACACATATACATACACATATACATACACATATACATACACACACACACACTCACATGCACATAGACAGATACAATCAGTAATAGATTTATATTTCAATAACTTTATATTTCAATAATATATTCATAAATTAGTTCACTATTTTACCAATTACCGTATTTTCCGGCGTATAAAACAACTGGGCGTATAAGACGACTGGGCGTATAAGACAACCCCCTACATTTCCTGTTAAATTATAGGGTTTGGGCTATACTCGCCATATAAGACTACCCCTCTTCTAACGCACACCAAATAAAAATTAAAAAACATCAGATTTGATTTTAATATGGTAATTTTAATTCAAATGCTTATGACATGCAAGTGCTTAGTAGGAAAACTGTTACTTATAAACATAAGGCTGTTTGTCATCAAACATGTAAACATAAAACAGTGCAAGTGGATTAAATAATAATAATAATAATAATAATAATAATAATAATAATAATAATAATAATAATAATAATAATAATAATAATAATAATATAGAAGAAGAAGAAGTAGTAGTAGTTGGAAGGGACCTTGGAGGTCATCTAGTCCAACCCCCTGCTAAGGCAGGAAACCCTATACCATTTCAGACAAATGGCTGTCCAGTCTCTTCTTAAAAACTTCCAGTGTTGGAGCATTCACCACTTCTGGAGGCAGGTTGTTCCACTGGTTTATTGTTCTAACTGTCAGGAAGTTTCTCCTTAGTTCTAGGTTGCTTCTCTCCTTGACTAGTTTCCATCCATTGCTTCTTGTCCTGCTTTCAGGTGCTTTGGAGAATAGCTTGGCTCCCTCTGCTTTGTGGCAGCCCCTGAGATATTGGATCACTGCTATCATGTCACCCCTCACCCTTCTCTTTGTTAAGCTACACATACCCAATTCCAGCAACCGTTCCCTATTTTCCTAATTCACTTTTTCACTTTTCCTAATCCACTCTAAAGCTTTCACTGCGCAGAGCCTTAAGTAACACCAGCTGCCTGCAATTAGTGCAGGTTCGCATCCCACCAGGCTCAAGGTTGACTCAGCTTTCCATCCTTCCAAGGTAGGTAAAATGAGGACCCAGATTGTTGGGGGCAATAAGCTGACTTTGTAATAATGCTACTTGGGGGGTGGGTGAAAGCCCCAATAAACAGGCATATACACAGAATGAAGGCTATTGCTAAGCACATTGATTTGTGCTTTAAATTGTAAGCCACCCTGAGTCTTCGGAGAAGGGCAGGATATAAATGGGATTTTTTTTAAAAAAAAAGACCAAATGGGAGATCCGCTCCAGGTTTTCCAGCCAGCCCACCCAGTTCCTGAGTCAAATGTGTCCTTAGAGCTAAGCCGCTGCTCTGGCTGCTGCCTTCCCCACCTGCCTTTCAAGTTGGGATATACTACAGCTGCTCTTCAACTTTAGAAGGAAAGACGCCCAGACCCCAGCCTGTAAAAAATCACAGACTGCAGCTTCTTCTCCAGTTGGTCCCGCTTTCCCTGCGCAGACTAAATGGGAGATCCGCTCCAGGTTTTCCAGCCAGCCCTGTCCCTAAATTTTCAGCACCCGGCGTATAAGACGACCTCTGACTTTTGAGAAGATTTTCATGGGTTAAAAAGTAGTCTTATACGCCGGAAACTACGGTACTTTTAAGATTTTTCTAATATTTTTATCTTTTGAATTTATAGTGTTTAATAGTCTGAACATTTGTACTAATTTCACCTAAAAATGTTTATGTACTTAATGAGTCTTATAATCTCTTAATAAAAGTAATTTAAAGTACTGGTTAATCACTGTAGTAAAGATACTGTTATTATTTTTCAAGAAATAATTTATAGAGTGAAGCAATGATTTTATACTATTGTGCTTAGCCCTTCTATTTTTGTTAGTTTCAGAGAAAAATTTATATAATCTAGAAAATGATAATTAAAATTACAATAACAAACAATTTTTAATTGTTTATTCAAATTAAGTAATAACAATTGTTATATAATTCTAAACTGAAGCAACATAAAGCCATTAGATGAAGGTAGATGAAATAGTTCGTAGTTTGTTAAATTACTGCAGTTATTTTTCCCCCCCAGAAAATTCTTTGTACAGCAATTCTTGACTATGTAGTCACACAAACAATTGAACACTGTATATGTTGGTCATTATTTTATTTTAGTTGTGAAAGATTTTGAAGAATTTATTATATTATCATGGCTGGAAGAGGTTAATTTAGTTCCCTTTTCTGTTCTTCTAGTTGAATTGTTGCAATTGCTATCTTTCATTACTGATTTGTGTATTGTCACTGTACTAATTATTCAGAGATTTTGTGAATACATGTAAAACAAGTATTAGCAAAATTTGGCCACAAAAATATTCAGCAGTGAGTAATGATAATGTAATTAATTGTGTGTTGCGAAAGGAACTGGAGAACTTTATCTTGTTGTAATTTTTTTTAAAGATAGGGATCTTTTAAGTTTCATAGTTCCATGAAGCCTACTGGGGCTTAACATATGTGTTTCCTTTAGCTTCCTACTGAAAATTGGCAAGAAATTGCAGAACTGTTATTTAGTGGTGCAATCCTGGGTTTTGAAGGCCAGCTATGACCCTCCCTGGTTAAATGCTTCCACATGTTTGACTTGTGTTGATTATGACCAGATGATGCCAGGAGCCATCTCTTGTTCACTGTGAAATAGCAGAGTGCATACTGCATTTATGAAGTGGGTATACACATCACACACACACATACACAGTTGCAAGTACATACATCAGTTGCAAGTAAAATAAGAGAATGAGGTAAAATATCAATAAAAGAGACTCACCAACTTCACACATCTATATTTGGCTGCTGACACCAAAGATAGACTTTTGCATATTGATGAAAATTCAGTTTTTTGGTGGGAGGAATTCTGCATAAAGGGACCTTGTGAACTTGGGCTCCTCACAAGGGAAAGCAAACGTTCTATCAGCTCCTCACTACAGTGCCTTCAAATAATCAGAGATGTGACTACAGATGAGGACAAAATCAAGATCTCGTTTCATGTCACAGCCCTTTTCACCTTCATAGACCCAGAATTGGTGAAACAATCTATGACTACATTGCTTCACAGCAAAAAGGTTAAGGTTAACCTGTCCAGTCGTGTCCGACCCTAGGCATGGTGCTTATCTCCATTTCTTAGCTGAGGGAGTCAGCGTTGTCCAAAGACATTTTCCATGTTCATATGGCCAGCATGACTATACGCCGAGGTGCATGGAACGCTGATACTTTCCCACCAAAGTTGTATCTATTAATCTTTTTGGATTTGCATGCTTTCAAACTGCTAGGTGGGCAGGACACCCAACTTAACTAAATACCTGAAGATCGAAATACCCAGAATCATGGACCTCATAAACCCCTGCCTAATTACACACTTTGAAATTGATGGAGAAATTTATCAATTTGCAGGATCACCTCTTTCAGGACTTATAACGAAGGTCATAATGTAACGTCTGGAAGTGATATCACTTCCATAAATATGACCCAAAATATGGATCTGATATGTAGAGATACGATAATAAAAATGGGCCAATTAGAGAACGCCCACAAAACCATTAACATCTTCAAAGGAATCCAGTGTATTAGAGAAGAAGTCAACAATACATGTCCCTTCTTGGATATCCTGATCAGCAGAGACCATGATAGCAAACTAGAAACAGAGGTGTATGGAAAAAGACTGACAGCAATCAAGTGCTTTACTACTAAAGCAAAAACCCAAGCTCTCACAAGAGAAGCTGTGTAAGCACTTTATTTAGATGAGCACAAAAACACTGCAGCAACCCTGAACAACAGAAAAAGGAAACACAGCACCTATACAACATCTTCCAATAAAATGGATATCCAAACAACTTCATCAAGTTGGCTAGATACTTAGCCCAATATAGCCCGGCAACTCAGCCCAATATAGCACAACCAACACAAGTAAAAAAGAATAACACTGCCATATATCAAAAACATCTCAGAAACTGCCAACATATTACTGTACAACCACATGGAATCAGTGTAGCTCACAAGCCAATTAAAGCTCTCCGAAACATCCTAAGCAAACCAAAAGACCAACAGCCCCAGAAGAAAAAAAGGAGTAATCTACAACATATAGTGTAATGACTGCAGTAGCTACTACGTAGGACAAATAGGCAGAGGACTGGTAAAATGCATCCATGAACACCATCTAGCAGTCAGAAGACACAGTGCAAACTCTTTAATGTCAGAACATATGGATAAACTTAACCATAGCTTCAGCTGGGAAACTATGACCATCCTAGACCAAGCTAAGTCCAACAATATTTGAGAATTTCTAGACTTCTGGTTTTGCACGGTAGTGACCAGTCGCGGGCTTGCGGATTCTCTGCACCCTCGCGGTTAATTTCACCCTGCCAGGGGACCCTAAATGGATCTAAGTCGCCTTGGAGAGGCAACGAAAAAAGAAGTGCTGCAGCGATTCTGGAATGGCGGCGGCTGCTCCGTTTGGCTTGGGGAAAGCCTTCTTACCCAACAGGAGAAAGGCTGGCTGTATTGCATCGACCAGCCCAAGCTAATTGCAACTGAAGTCCAAAAGCACTAACCAGCACAACTATGAACAGCGTGCTTGAAACTGGGTGAGGATTTTGATTTTCTCTTTTCTCTTTTACATTTAATTTCCTGAAAAAGATCCCCAAAAGGCAAAATACCTCCAAAAGGGAAGGAAGGGAATTTCTGCCCCACCCTTATACTAACGGAAGCAGTGAATTAATCTTTTTATGGAGGATCAAAATATATGGAAGCGAAATAAATATAAAAGCTGAAACTTAAAATTTAAATCTATATAAATCTAAAATTGTTTTAATGGTTAAGACTCTCATTTCAGAGATAATTGTTCATTTTGGAAATTGAAAAACAAATAGTTGCTGACACCTAGTGGCAGATGAAACTATGACAAAAAGACAATAATCTGGGCTGTAGACAAAGAATTATTAATGTCAGAAAAAATCTTTTTTGAACTATTTGGATTACAAATATCTATCTAACTGGGACTCTAAAGCTATTTACAGATAAAAGAAAGGAAGGGGGAAACTCAAGTTCTTGGTTATCATGGATCAGAGACACATAGAAAGAACATATCAAGAAAACATAAATACGTCACAGGAGGAGATATATAGTATACATAGATCAAACAACAGTGACTTTAAACCACAAAGAAATCCAAAACAACTTTGAAAATATAAATCAATCTATTTCCAAGTTAACTCTACAACAAAAAAATCCCAGAAAACAGCAACAGAGAAGGAGCAGATAAAACAGATAAATGGATATAGAATTGAGAATAGAGACTTAAAGATGGAACTTAACAAAACAAGGAAACATGATTTAATCCTAGTGGGAAAAAATTCACAAGAATTGAAAAAAACAACTTATCCCTTAAGACTACAAGCAGGGGGTTGGACTAGATGACCTCCAAGGTCCCTTCCAACTTTATTATTATTATTATTATTATTATTATTATTATTATTATTATTATTATTATTATTATTATTATTATTATTATTATTATTATTTATTTTATTGCATTTATATACCGCCCTTTCCCGAAGGACAAGAAAACAGATTGGATAAAATGGACTGTAGAGATGTCAGGAACATTGGAGAAAAGGAAATGATAGAAGCAGAGAGAAAGAAAAAGATTTCAACAAACGTGGAAAGGCAGAAGTCCCATACAAAGACACTCTTCCTGATTTACTTTTTATATCTACAGCAACATTTATGAACATTCGGAAAAACCTTTTGATTCAGCAAAATACATTGATAAAGACACTGGGCAAAAGAAAAAGACTAAAGTGGAAACTAAGAAAATAGATGATGGGACTTACCAGAGAAAATACTTTAAAAAGAAACATTTGTTTGAATATGATTAAAGAAATAGAAAAGTTTTGGAATATATATGTCACTCTAAGAGAGATGAATTCTCTAAATATAATATAGTATGCTTTTTTCCATTTTTTGTTCTCTTTCTTGATATGATTAATATAAAAAAGTTGAAATGACAGATAAAGGAAATGTTTTAGATATTTAAATGTGATTGAATTTAAGAAAATTATAATGGATAAAAATGTTTTGAATAAGAGTTAAAGGACTAGATGACTAGATGTATTAAATGGAATGTTTAAAGATTAAACATATTTTTAATTATGGTTAAAAAGAATAAGAAATTTAGGAAAATACATATTAGCTTAGGAGGGATATATTAAGTAGTATGTTTTTTTTATGCTTCTTTACTCTTGCTTTTCTTTTTTTCTACTGTTTTATTTATTTATTAAGAAATATAAAAGGGTGAGATGGTTCATATGGAAAAATAGAGTTAAATTCTTAAATGTAATTAATTTTTGAGAAAATCTTAACCAGTAAGAATATCTAGAATATGGTGGGAGAAACAAATTAAAATAAGGACTGTAACAGGATTATCATAAGACAACCAGAATGATTGGATAGAAAAGAAATATTATATTGATGTGATTATTATTTTTAGGACTATTGGGAAAAATATATTTAACTGTTATCTATCAATACAATAAGAATTGTATTAACTCAATGTTTGCAAAAGGATATTTTGGGAAAAGAGGAAATCAACTCAAACTATTATGTGGATTATGGATTATAGAAATCAATTGTTAGTTATTGTTTTACAAATGTAACCCAGACAACACACTCTTCACCAATTATTAAGTGATTTATGTTTTTTTTTAAAAAAAATCAATAAAATATATTACAAAAAAATATTTGAGAATTTCTAGAAGCAGAGCACACTGACAAATTACGGTAGCCATCAGTAGAGATATAGACATAAACAATGTCTACATGCTGGGTAAAAGAGAGAATCTATAAGCCAAAAAGGGAACAAAGGACCAAAACATCTCCATCAGTAGTCATTGCCCAGATGATCATAGATTAATTCCAAGATTAACATCAGACCAACAATCAATAAATAAACAATATTCCAATCAAGAAACTGCCAAACAAGCTCAGAGTAAACAGGCTAATCAAAGAACCTCCAAGACCACTCCAACCAACACTGAACCCTACTTCTTACTAGCACTGATGACCTAGTTTGGGTAGTGAAATGTCTGCAAGAAAAAAACCAGGCTCAGATGAATTCTCCTTTATTGCTAAAGGCACTTTGTATGCCAGTAGAGGTCCTTGCCTTAAGTCATAAATAGAAGATGAATGATTTTAGCTACATCCCTGATATGTACTCATCTATATCACAAACATTATTCAAATGTAGTAAAAGACTAAAACCGCCTTTACTGGTATTGCTGTAACAGAATCTTCAAATTTGATTGTATAAAAGATTAAGTGCTATTTGCTATTGTTATTGTGAAAGTTCCTACCAGTGACTGTTACTGATTAATAGCCTGTTCAAAATGTATTTTGGCAACAATTAAAAGTTATTAAATCTAATTTTATGTTTTAGCTTAAAAATCTTTCTTTCTGCTAGAACACACTAATTCTTGCCTACTTCATAAACGATTGCAAGCAATTATATTCTAATGTAGTGAGTTATAAGCCAATAGATAACTGGAACAAAGTGAGGGCTTAAAAGACTCACAAAATGGAAATGTTTTATTTTGGTTTAGATTTTTTTAAAGATATATGGATAAGCTTGCTAAGTTACTGCCAGAATCTAATGCTAAGCACCATTAATCTTTGCTTAAATGATTATTGCAAATTGGCTTTGTTCTTGTATTGCCAGACAGTAACACCTAGTTTAAAGCTAAAAATAGAAAATAATGAATAGGGAGTCATGTGTAGAATCAGAAAAAAAAGTGTCAGTTGCTTTGATGCACGGATTTTGTTTGGGTTCTGTTTTATTTAACATCTTCACTAATAATCTACACAAGCGGGTAAACTGCATGTTAATTAAATTCACAGATGACACTAACTGAAGAGGTGTTACAAATACAGGGTGACCAGATTTCTAAATAGAAAATCTAGACCACCTGTCACTGCAAGCAGACAGAGGAAGCAGTAACTGGAGATAGCATAAAAGGATTACCAGGTTAATTTTAAGAAAGAAGATGGGAACAAAAATATATAAATATATCGTCCATAAAGTAATATTCTGCTTTATCATAATAGTTATAGATATTTATTATTTTATTTTTCTGTCCTCAAAGTTATGTGCTAAAAACTGGGGAAAACAATTTCTTAGATATTCAATTATAAGTAAGTTTTTAAATACCTAGATTTAGTTTAAGAAAATGACCTTGGGAAAAATGGTTTGAAGCAAGACTGTAGCACATGTGCAGTACAGAGATAAGCACATGTAAATGCCAAAGAAATTCTGTAAGATGCTAAATAATCTGAAATATTCAACATGAATTTTAGTTCCTTGGCTCGGTGCCAATTTTCTGCACATAAATTATTATTGGAATGCTGTGTATCCCACCTTTCCACGTGAATAATTTTTAATCCACTTACATGACACTACCGTAAAATTTTTAGCAAGATTACAGAATGAATGTGGAATCAAGAATAATGTGTTGCTTAATCTAAGAATTTAAATTTAACACTGAAAAAACAAAACAAATGACTAAAACTCTACTTGGTTAAAAGCTGAGTATTTCAACTAATGATGAAAAGTTAGTTTAGAGGAACCATACAAATCATTAATAATTCATGTACACAGTGCTAGGGAAGCATACTTTTTAATACTGAGGAAAATAATTTGAGGATATGGATGAAGTGCCATTTGTATATTGTATATTTGTATATTGATGATACCTATTTCTTTTTATCACCGTTATTTGAATTGAACGAGTCTGTGATAAATTTTTTGGAATTGTTAATGAAATTTTAATTATATTCTGAAAAGACAGGGACACTTTACATAAAAGGTCCCGAGTATAGGAAGTGAATGTCTCTGTAGAGTTACTTTCTTCCTGAACTGAAAGATTTTAAATTTGAATTAACATATAAGCCAACTATAATTGGAAATCATTGGCTAATCATGGTAGGTTTACCAATCTGGTTTATTTTCTTGTTATATTACCAAGATAATAGTTAAGATGCACAAATTCCAAGAAATCCAGCAGAGGTTAGGATATATAATGAGTAATGTTGAAGAAATAAATGAAAGTCAAAAAAAGTTATGTTTATAGTTCAAAAATTATATATTTGTGTCTTTTTATATGGATGTATTGTGCTTTCTTTCTATCTTCAAAGCCATCTAAGTAATTTCATTACTTTAGTGGCAATGTCATTCAAAGTTTATATAAAGCTATTTGTGTTGTCCATTTTATGTTGGTGACTACCAATGAAAGTTATAAGAAATCCTAGGATGGCAGCCAATCATTAAATAACAAGTTATTTCCTTATTTTTTTCCTGCTTCCATATTTTAAGTTTCCAGTTACAGTATTTTCCAATTTAAATTTTATGAGGAGAGCCTATTAAGCAAAATGGTCTTCATGCAACACTATTTATAACAAGAATATCAACAGTGGAAGTCACGTATCAATTGAGAATATTCTGTAGGCCCCAGCTAGGCCATGATTAGCCTGACTGTGGAAGACAATTGTAGAGGCATCTGCTCTGTTAATTTTGAGGGAAAATTTACCAGATGGGGGCTGCAGATTTAAGTGATTAGAAGGAAGTAGATTGGAATACAAATTGGATTAAAAGAAATTAGATTGATATAAATCGAATTGAGTCACAACAGTTTGTGTTCGTTATACCAAGGGGCAGGGGATTATGGGAGAAGCAGATGCTCCAATGAGATAGGAATTAATGTGGCTTTGACAGTCCATCTGGGAAAGACTGACTTATCAAGTACATCTCTAATCTCTCTCTCCATTTATCAATGCCATAATGTTAATTAGTATTTCATTCATTAAGTTAGTTACAGTGGAGAAAAAAATCACCCCTAGGCTTTCTATGTTAAAGATTTGTTATTATGCCAAGACATAGCTGTGCTAACTACTTATATTAATCTTATGTATGTTTTTTTTAACCCTGCTTTTGGCACAGAACAAATTTACTAGGCTTTGTTTTACAACTTTTTTTCTTCATAATTCCAGATTTGTAACTATTTAAAGTGCTATTTTAATAAGCTGTTACATATATTCAACTGTTAATATGTCATTTTATCACCAAATGGAAAACAATAGAATAATAGAATAGAATAATAACTTTATTGTCACTTTGAATGTACACTAATCGGCATACATAAAAATGAAATTTCGTTGCATTCCGCTCTCAAAGGATTACCACCTCTGATACACACAACATAAATATGACAAAAATAAATAAATACAAAATTATGCATATACCAACATATATTATACGACACAGAGAAACAACAGTCTAGTTCGGGTTATGTATATATGTGCATGGCGAGAAAATCAAATCTTGTGAGTTTACCAGACAGATGGCATAGGGAACAAAGCTATTACAGAATCGGGTAGTCCTGCTAGAAATACTTTGAAACCTCCTTCCAGAGGGGAGCAACAGAAACAGACCGAAAAGTTGATGTGTGGAGTCTCTAACAATGCTTTGAGCTCTAAGCACATAGCACTTATAAGCAGCATCCTGAATACCAGGGAGTGAGCTTCCTATGATCTTCTCGGCTGTCCTTACCATTCTCTGTATGGACTTTCTATCTGAGGCACTGCTGCCACCAAACCAGACAGTGATGGTATATATTAAATATATTAATACACACACACAAACATATATACACTATACACACACACACATATCTCGCTTTAATCACTTTATCAATTGGTTCTTATAATGAAAAACAAGAATATTTGTGCATATACATGCTATTGTTTGAGAATATTGTATTTATGGCTTCTGAAATTTATGTTGAATGTGCTGGTCCATCCTAATTCTCATACTGAGTCACATCAGGATAACTGAATTTCTAATTAATTCTTTAGGCAGTATGTTGAAGGATGAATACTAGATTTGGAAAGCTCTGAAATATATTTTGCTTCACTTTTTATTAAATTTAGAAGCCTACCCAATTGTATTACAACCTTGAGTGGCATATAAAATCAGTCCTAAAATTAAAAATCCAAGCATACAGAAAAAAATATATTCTAAAACAATAAAACTGACATGGAAGTACTTGAATATATGCAATGTGTAAGAGGCATGGATTCCTTAATATTTGGGCTTCTCTCCTCCAACACAGAATCATGGAATTGAAAGGATACATTTAGGCTAATAAAGCCATTTTCCTGCTCAATGTAGGAAGCCAAAATAAAGCATCCCAAAGGGTTAACTGTGTACATTCTTGTTCACTATATCTACTATTCTATCCTTCCACAGTTCTTTGACTTCTTGTTTTCCATATCTGTTCTTTTTTATTTCAGATCTTCACAAAAGCATTTTATGTATGCATAGCAACTGCTTTCCCCTCCATTTTTCCTCATTGAAATTGTTCCATTGTGTATATATAGGTAAAGGTAAAGGTTCCCCCGCACATGCGTGCTAGTCGTTTCCGACTCTTGGGGCCGGTGCTCATCTCCGTTTCAAAGCCGAAGAGCCAGCGCTTGTCCGAGGACGTCTCCGTGGTCATGTGGCTGGCATGACTAGACGCCAAAGGCGCACGGAACGCTGTTACCTTCCCACCGTAGTGGTCCCTATTTTTCTACTTGCATTTTTACGTGCTTTCGAACTGCTAGGTTGGCAGAAGCTGGGACGAGTAACAGGCGCTCACTCTGTTACGCGGCACTCGGGATTTGACCCGCCAACCTGCCGACCTTCTGATCGACAAGCTCAGCGTCCTAACCCACTGAGCCACCGCGTCCCACATTGTGTATATATAGAATATACTAAAAGTCTATTAGCCTTTTCCTGTATTAAATGGATAAAATAAGTGAAGCCATATGTGAGTTTTTAAATACTCCCAGACCATTGCAAATTAAACCATTTAATACATTCCTTCATGAAATTATAATCAGATTTTTGAAGGATTAATTCCATTACTAAATACTTGTTTATTTCTACAGTATTGTGGTCACTATAGAAATTGTATTATTTTAGGACCTGAAATATTGTTTTCAGAAAATACAAATTAGATTACAATTGAACAAGGTAATGCTGATATAGTAATATGTTAAGATGTAAAAAAGGTGAACTAAGATGGTTTAATATTAAAAGTGGAGACATATTTTTAAAAAGCTACCACATTACTTTTTGATACAATGAATAATGTTCTATTATAATATTAAATATTTGCACTTCAACTTTTTAAATACAATTGCATTTAGTTTAAGTGAATTATGGACCCTTAATTTTTTTTGTAGCAGAAGATACACACATTGTGCTTACTAAACATAACTGCTCAGTTAATAACATTTATGATCTGAAATAGTAACTGTTTTTCTGATATATTCTTTTCACTTGAGTATTGTTGCTTTTGGAACTCATTCACAGATTTACCAGGTAAAGTTAAATAAGTTAGACTACTTGAACTTCTTACCACCTCTCATTAGTTTCTCATTGTAGAAGAACAAAATGATATATTTTTAAAATCACACATCGCATACACTGCACAAAGTGGTAAGTTAAAGGAACTTTGTTACAATGGTACATAAAGCATCACAAGCATCACATCAGGATTGTGATATTTTGCTTTGTATTAATGACTACATACAGAATAAAAATTATTGTGAAATGTATTCTATTATTGAGCCTCAAAAATATTAATGTTACAAAATATAGGCATTTTATGTGAAACAATTTTCAGTCTTTAATGAATTTTGAATAGAACAGAATACTTTATTTAGCCAAGTGTGATTAGACACACAATTTATCTCCTGTGCAGAAGCTCTCAGTATACATGCAAGCAACAGAGTAATAATCATCATAAAAATGATACTAATAAGAGGGGGTAGTAGAGGAGACAAGAAGGATAATAATAATAATAATAATAATAATAATAATAATAATAATAATAATAATAATAATAATAATAATAATAATAATAATACACATTACAACATGGGTGAATACACGTAGAGATAAGACAGTACTGTGAGGATTAAGTGTTCAGCAAAGTGATGGCATGAGGGAAAAAATTGTTCCTATGCCTATTTACTTTGGCATGCAATGTTGTATAGTAGTGTCCTGTGGGGAGCAGTTAAATAGTTATGTCGAGGATGTGAGGGGTTTGTAGTTATTTTCTCAGCTTCCTTCTGACTTGCACAATATATAGTGGAAGGCAGATATATAGTGGAAGGCAGGCAGGTTGCAATTGTTTTTTTTTCCTGTAGTCCTAACTGTCTATTGCAGTCTGTACCTGTCCTGTTTAGTTGCTGTACCAAACCAGACAGTTATAGAAGTACATTGATTTGCTTAATGTAAT
Source organism: Vipera berus (assembly GCF_964194415.1). Classification (NCBI taxonomy): domain Eukaryota; kingdom Metazoa; phylum Chordata; class Lepidosauria; order Squamata; family Viperidae; genus Vipera; species Vipera berus. Next base: position 46,457,186 of record NC_138206.1, on the reverse strand, counting down.
GAAATTTGTTGCTGGAATGTTTATTAAGAACTCCAGTGAGACACAGAAGTGGTTTCTTCAAATTTTTATTCAACATGTTACGAAAAACATTCTTCATAACTGCCAGCTTTCATAAACTGGATGAAGTGGGAGGAAACATCAGTACTTACACATACTGTATAAATTAGCACCGAATATTGACAGAATTAGTCAGTGTGCTCTCTACCATTAAGAAAATGGAAATATATTTAATCTTGGTGTAAAAAGAGTGTTAGAAAATTGACAACTACAGTCCAGCAATAACACACCATTGTATTTACATGAATGGAAGAATGCAAGAAATTATAGAAAGAGAAGTCTGTGACATAGGAAAATCTGAATAGGTTCCAGAATAAATGTAGAAATACATGGCTACTGTGAATCTAATACCAACAAAAAGGAGATTTTTTGCATGCAGCTCATGAAATCAGAGACAATAAGTAGTGAATATGGTATTTTGAATTATACATAACTTTGTAATTTAGGTAACATTTCCATTTGCTACTATGAAATATTGCTTAAAAACAAATGACTGACTTTACATCTTTTCCTATGAAATTGAACTGTCATTTGCTATACCAGGGGTAGGCAACCTTGGCTCTTTTATGACTCGTGGACTTCAACTCCCAGAATTCCTGAGTCAGCATAGCTCTGGGAGTTGAAGTCCACGAGTCATAAAAGAGCCAAGGTTGCCTACCCCTGTGCTATACAATAGTATCATCATTTATTCATGAAATGTGCAATTACATTTACTTCTGAGAAACATATAATTCTACGAGCATGAAAATGTGTTAAATTTGTTAAAGGTGGTTTGCTTATATGCCACAGCTATAGCATTTAATATACAGTATATGCCACAACTATAGCATTTAATATATGCTTGTGTTTCATTACATGTAAAATTTTAAAAGGACATTGTTACAGTTGTGCTGTTTTAGTAATAAGAGTCATATGGTTTAAAAATGGATAAATGGATAAAATTATATTTTATAATTTATATTTTAAGCAGCTCTTGTTAAAAGCATATGCTTGTACAGTTGTATGCAGAAATGAGATCAATCAAACTTTTGTACATATATAGGTTATTTGGAATTATTTGACTAATAGTATCCCATAAATGTTTATTCAGAAGTAAACCCTACTGGTTTAATAGGATATATTTCCATGGAAGTACAGTATATAGGTATAAGTTTCAGTTATGCGATTAAGCAAAAAAATGAATCTAAAACTTTAAAAAAGCATTCTAACAGAAGGGTGGGTTGTAATTCAATTATCCTTACTGGTTGCTGATTGAAATAAAATTGTCAGTCATGTACTATCTAGTAATAATAAGTAACACTTTTTTCTTGGAAGAATTTTTAACTTCAATGTTTTTAATCATATAAGACACACAAAAAATAGACAAATATATCACATATATTCTTGGTTGCCTATCTTTTTAATATTGGAGGGAAATGCATAGTAGTTTCACCCTGAAGGCAAACCATCTCCTATCTTAGAATACAATGTGAAAAGAAAAGCCATTTTTTTAATTGTTTCTTTTTTAGATCTCAGTTGGGAAGAAATAGTTGGTATATGTAGAAAACTCTAATCATATCTTAATGTTTAATGTGGTGGAGACGAAAAGGGGTGTTTTAATTTTAAATAGCTTTTCAGTCATAGAGTTGTACACAAAGATTAAAGTTTGAATTTATATATTGTAGGAAAATGTTCAAACATCTTTCACATGCTAAAAATATGTAATTTTGCACCAGACATACTGTAAGCCAAAAATTATTAGTATGTCTATTTTTGTATTGCTTTTTATTGCTCATCTAAGCATGGTAGACAGCTGCTGTCTTTTACTATCCAAAATCCATTTCATGACAATTGGACAATACATTTGGGGAATAGGTTGACATCTGTCCTAATGGCACCTGTTAGAAAGTACCATTACCTGCTTAGGTGGAAAAAAATTCAGATGAGGATTAACTGGTAATTATGAATTATAAGCATGGTAGGAAATGCCCTCTGTTGGGAATAATAGCCACTGTTTAATAAGCTCATGCAACCAGAAAGGAGAGCACAATTGGGGAAAGTAAAATTAGGGGGCAAATCAAGTTACAACTTGATTTTGATGTTAAAACAGCAAACAAGTCAAGTTATTTTGTGCACATGTGGAAAAGCAGAGAGTTCCTAGGAAGTTAAACATAAGAAGTAGGAAAGTACAAATCCAAATGAAAAATATCTGAATAATGAGGATCACATATATAGAGAGAAATTTGAATACGCTAGAGCAGGGGTAGGCAACCTTGGCTCTTTTATGACTCAACTTCAACTCCCAGAATTCCTGAGCTGGCTCAGGGATTCTGGGAGTTGAAGTCCATGAGTCATAAAAGAGCCAAGGTTGCCTATCCCTGCTCTAGACAGAAAAAGTGACTGACCATATCTACTACTATACATTATTTATTGTTCACCAGCTATGGCAGCTATTTTTGTGATGGTTCATTGTATTTACAGCAGTAGACATTGTTTTCTGGTAATCCTTTTTTTCTCCAATCAAAATTTACCACTTGATCCAAGAAAGTTTATAATGAATTACTAAACAGACAAATATTCAGACTATTGTATGTAATAAAATGCTGTATTTATTTGATAGAACATATGTTTATGCTACAATCTTCAATGGTAAAATCAATGATAATGTGAATTAAAATTGACTATCTTTTTAAGATTACAACCAGTTACCAATAAATATGAATATAAGATCACAAATACATTTTTTATTAAATAAACTGAAAGCGCATTAGGATTTTTAAGCAGTTCTTAGTCAGAGAGATTAAGGATTTGATAGAAAAATGTATAATCATCAAATTGTTTTTTAGCAAAATATAGTATGGCTACATATTTCATGTGTAAAATCTAAGGATAGATACCTTACATTCAACTTATAAGAGTAAAATATTTATTTTATGTATTCAATTTTATTCTCCCTTTTATTCTCCCTATTGTTGTTCAATAAAGAACTTATTCCAAAAAAAACACAAAATAATTAACAGCCAGCAATATAGGCAACAAATCAAAATATATAACATCACAAACAAGGGTGGCTTATTCACCCATTCAGATCTGTTTTTCAGGGTGTTCCAAACTGGTGGGAACCATATAGATCTCAGGGGCATCTTATTTCAGAGTGTAGGTACCACGGTAAAAAAGACATATTTCCTGAGTCCCAAAATATTATGTTTTATTAATCAAGGGCTCCTAGTGGGTAGGAACTGTGGAGCACAGGCAGTCCCTCAAATAACTAAAGCCTTTGCCATGTAGAGCTTTAATAAATGGTAACTTGTATTGCAATGTGAGGCACATTGGCAACCAGTGCAGCTTGCAAAACAAGTGACATGAGGCATGCCAAGGCAAGGCCATTACTGCTCATGTCACTGCATTCTGGCTTTGAAGTTTTGGGTGCAGGTAGATCACATTGCATAATCAAGCTATGAGGTGACAAGGACAGAATTGACAAGTTTATACAAAAATGTTTAAACATTATTTCAGTTCCTTTTATCAGTAAAAAGGTTTGTTTTGTTTTTTTTACTTTTGTTTGTAAAGTTCCATGTGTATGCAGCAAATATGTGATCTTTTAAAAACTTCCATACAACTGCAGTAAGGCTTATAAACTTATTCTTTTGAATGATGAAAGTAGATGGATAGTTGATTCATAACAAAATGTTTATCTAAATTTAAATACACTTTACAGTAAATTATGTTATTTCCGAGTCAGGAAGTAAATATAGGCAATATTTAAAATATTAATAAAAAATGCTTGCTACTTGCTACAAATTTCATACTTCTATGTTGCAGTATAATAATGTCCTTTTATATTTTGCTAAATTGACCATTGGCTTACAAGATAATATGTATTTTTAACATTAGCTTGTAAGGGAAGGAATTCCTATTTTGAAATTATTCAAAACACTATGTTTATGTGCTTATCTCTCAAAGAAGAGTATTCGATATAGGAATAATACATTTTTTCTTCATTAAAGGTGGCTTTAAGCTAGGAAACACACTGTTGATCTCAACTCTGACACACACACACACACACACACACACACACACACAAACACACATTTAGAAACACATTGGTTTTCGAGTAATAGTATTACACAGTGGTACCTTGGTACTCTCAGCTGCTTTGAAATTCATCGTTTGGTACTCAAAACATTTTGATGTGAAAATTTTGTCCAGTAATCATTGTTTATTTGGTATTCAACATACAAGCTGCTACTTGTTGGTATCAACTGCCTTGTGACTCACTACATTATTCCTTATGGCAAAAATTTGGTATTCATTATTTTTGGTACTCATCGCACTTCCCAGAAACAGTGATGAGTATTGAGGTACCAGCTAGAGAGATACTGCTATGAAGTTGATATGAAATTGAAATTGCTCAGTGCACACAGAGAATAGTCATCAGTAGCAAGGCATATATAACCTAGGTAGGGAGGACTATTGTTATCCAAGATTTTTTAAAAAAAAATCTAAAATGTTTTAAAGCCAATTAATTATTGCTAATAAAAGTTTCAGAAAAGTAGACATATTTCTATATAAGGATCTGCTTTATGATTAGTCTTTTAAAGGAAGAAGGGTATGTAATAGTCATTGTTTAAAGGTAAAGGTAAAGGTTCCCCCGCACATGTGTGCTAGTCGTTTCTGACTCTAGGGGCCGGTGCTCATCTCCGTTTCAAAGCCAAAGAGCCAGTGCTTGTCCAAGGACATCTCCGTGGTCATGTGGCTGGCATGACTAGACGCCAAAGGCGCACGGAACGCTGTTACCTTCCCACAGTAGTGGTCCCTATTTTTCTACTTGCATTTTTACATGCTTTCGAACTGCTAGGTTGGCAGAAGCTGGGACGAGTAACAGGCACTCACTCTGTTACGTGGCACTCAGGATTCGACCCGCCAAACTGCTGACCTTCTGATCGACAAGCTCAGCGTCCTAACCCACTGAGCCACCGCGTCCCTATCATTGTTTATATAACTAAATATATTTTTCACATAACTATCTTCATCTTTATTAAAAGAACAATTATTTCTTGTCTCCCAAATGTCTGTCAAATTCATTCTACAACTTCTCAGTTCCATTGGAAATGAATAGTCCCACAAATGCAATAATTCAAATTAGTAATTTTCAATGCCAAATTAAACTTTGTTTATATGGGCCACCTTAAATGCATTGCATTGAAAATGTGCATATGATTTTATAAATGCATAAATATATAATGCTTACATGTGTTTGTATGAATTCATTTAGAATTAATCTTTGGTGAATTCTGTGGGACATGCTCCAATATAGAGTGCTTATGAATATTTATTTCATTACGGAAATTATGAGTTTTAAAAATGACTTACTGATTATTATTTTTTAATACTTTGTCATTAGGATCTCGTCTTCGCCAAGAAGACTTTCCTCCACGAATAGTAGAGCATCCATCTGATGTTATTGTTTCTAAAGGAGAGCCTACAACTTTGAACTGCAAGGCTGAAGGAAGGCCAACTCCCATTATTGAATGGTACAAAGATGGAGAGCGTGTGGAGACTGACAAAGATGACCCCCGTTCACATCGCATGCTGCTTCCTAGTGGATCTTTATTTTTTCTAAGAATTGTACATGGACGCAGGAGTAAACCAGATGAAGGAAGCTATGTTTGTGTTGCCAGGAACTATCTGGGGGAAGCTGTGAGTCGTAATGCTTCTCTGGAAGTAGCATGTAAGTAATTCCAAACAACATCCAGACATTATGAAATATTTTGCAGTTACTGAATCATAGTGGAGCAATGTATACTTTCCACTATGCATTCATAACTTTATTAATGTTATCTGTAAAGTTTATGGGAACATTAAAGGAAAGTATGCTTATTGATTTTTGTTCATTGATATAAGTTTATTTAGTGCTATTGTCATGCAACTACTGGTATTTTGTTCGATTTTGCTAGTGGGGGTTATTATTGTTTTAGCAAATAATGTTTTTTATGCTTTTAATGCCACCTTAACTTTTCAAATAAGTTACAAACTGTTCATAACTATAACCTATTTGTAATGATAAATCAAATATCTTTGTGATAATCATACTTCCTTTTGCAAGTGTATTTAAAGCCTATTTATAGTTAGATTCATTTGTGGAAATGAAATAATACCATATTCAAGATACAATTTACAGAAATTACAGCATTTGCTTCTGTAACAATAGGCTAGGAATATTTTGTTATCTTAACAGGACTAGATCTTTTTTATGCAAATATAAATTGCTAAATACAAGTGAAATGATCATAAAACATATATTGGGAAAGATACAGAGACAGAATTTTAATTTCATGTATCAGGTCTTCGCTTTGAAATACTAGAGACAAGTCCTAATCTGTCTGACATTGCTTCTGATCTAGGTGGAGTTGGTTGTAGCACCAGAGATAGCAGCTGTAGCCCCAGCTGTTAAATTTGAGATAGCAGCTTGATCTATTGACCACTGCAAGAGTGGCTCTGGTCTAAATGAAAATTCATGAAAAATTGATGAAGTCCTGAGATTATTTTTTTCCTTTTCTTTTTCAGTACTGTGCTACTCTAGTGAGAAAAGATTAAATGAGGTGTTGAGTGTTTTAGCTGAACTAGGTTGTAGTTCAGAAGTCAGAAGAAACTGATCATTTTCACTGTAGCCTTTGCTTTAAATAAACCAGATGATTTATTAGCTGGCTATGTATGTACTGGTATGTTTCTCTCTGTGAATCTGTATGTGTATGTGTGTATATTTATATTTATATGTACGTATACATACACGTGTGTATTTCCAATTTATTAACCTTTTCCAGGGAATTGATGTTGACAAAAATAATGATTTTATTCTAATTATTAACTTAGAAAACAAAAGCAAGATTGAAATCTGTAATTAACATTTTTATTTGTGAGAATTATTTGAGAATTTAGCAATAATTCTAAAACATAAACCAGGTATTTCAACCCAGTATCTCTAACTTTGTTTTAAATCCACCTAGTTTATAATAAGGATTAGATTCTAAGATGTATTTAAATAATATAAATTGTATCTAAACAATTTCAATGCAAATTGATTAAATGTTCATAAAATTAAAAAATTTAAAAAAACACTTGGCCTATAAAGAATTCTATATTCTGTTCTGTTCTGTTTTGTTCTAGTCTAGTCTACCCTACCCCACCCCACCCTACGTACCCTACCCTACCCTACCCTACTCTATTCTATTCTAAAAAGAAAAAAGGCTGCATTTATTTTGTTTTTTACCTTTCTTTGCAGTGCAAAGGCAGCCTCATATGGCCCTGGAGTGTGGCACAAAGAGGTATTTTTGTGCACTGTGGCTCAGGGAGTGGCTGTTTCATGTTTCCCCCTTTTATTTGCAGTGCAAAGGTAGCCCATACAGCCCAACAGCCAGACTACTGAAAACATACCTTGTCAGCAGTGGGTGAGAAAAGCTGAGCTGGAGGGGAGTAAAAGGATATAAATGGGAGAGATTGTTGGGTAAGAGAAGCTGTAGCACCGTATAAGTTGTAAGGGTAGATGAGCTGCCTAGCATCTGAATGTTGAGCACATGAACACTGGGCACTACAGTCACCATAATTTCAGGCACAGAAAACATGGGGTCCCAATATGCAGACCCTGGGAGCATTATCATCTTCTAACCTTGGGGACACCTTGGAAATATCTTGGAAATGCTGTACAAATGTCATCTGAATGCATCCACCCACTGTATTCGACCTTGCACGCAGTAAAGGTATTTCTATATGATAAAAGGTGTTTTCTACGAGTTCAAAACTATCTGGAGAGACCTGTTAAGGTTAATTATATCTGCTTACATAGACCATAGAAGTCTTACAAGAGATTAATTAAAGTACAACAGCTTCGATCCAGAATAGTTAGAAGATGATAATGCTCCCAGGGTCTGCATATTGGGACCCCATGTTTTCTGCTAATGAAGCATGGCTCTCTAGGGACAAAGGAGGAGGAAGTCCATCCCAGAAAGGGGAGGGGAAAGGAAATACGTCATAGGGTAGGAGGGTCTGACTGCCCACATTGTGATTTCTCCACACAGCCACGTGGTGGCAGCACAGTCATAACTTTGAAAAATTGCTGAAGGAATGGTTGTAATTTGAGAATTATCTATACAAATCTTCCCTGTGGAAGAAAAATTGTTAATGAGTTTTTAATTAGTGGAAAATTTTCCTTAAGAACATAAACCAATGCTGTATATTTGTTAGTTGAAATCACTTCCTTCACATTCCTGAGGAAAATAATGGCTAATTTAAGGATTTTGAGAACTATTATTTCACAACCCTACATGCTTTGGAACATCTTTTTACTTTAAAATTTTATCACTGCATAGCTCAGTCAGGTTCCGTTCTGTGTTCAGTCACTTTAATTTTTATTTGCCATGTTGAGTATATGAGATGCTATGAGCAAAGAGAACTAAATACATATTGAAAGCTAGAAAGTCTGTGACTTTATGGGACAAAACAGCTCTAAAATGCTAAAATATTATGTAAGTCATGATTACCAATAATTCCACTTCATTTAATAGTGATATAAAGATAGTGTATATTCTTTTATTTCATCCTAAATTATTAACAGTCATTAGGCATTCATTTTTATCAACCTCATATACTGTAAAATAATTTTGTTACTTAGTTCAGTCTCTGCGGACTCTTTATGACATCATTTAATCAGGATTGTCTGTCAGTGACTCTTTTGATTACTTGTAAGTTCATGCTTGTGTCATCAGTGATAATTTATACTCACTGTCTTCTGTCAGCCCTTTTTTCAATTGCCTTTGATTTTTCCAACTGTCAGGGTCTTGTGCAGTAATTCTTGACTTCACATTTATGCATCTAAAATGTTTAAATGTTTGTTTCATTTTAGTGCTTCCAGATAGTATTTTGCTTTTACTTCATTTGATATTTAATGATTTGTGTCTGAAGGTATTTCAACCATTTATTTTAGTACCATAATTTGAAACAATTGATTTTTCTTTATTCAGCCATTCTGATGATCCAGCTTTGGCAACTGGGAAAACTATGGCCTTGAAAATATACACTTTTATGGCAGTGTGATATCTCTGTACTTTGACTTTTGACTAATTCTGTCATATTTTTTTTCTTCCAAATAGCAGACCTTTCTTTATTTCATCTCTATGGTCACCATCTCTGTGAGTTTTAAAGTTGACAACATAGACTTCTATTACTTCTACTTCCTTTCTGTTCATTGTGTTGACATTACTTGTTGACATAATCTTATATTTGTTTTAAAAATGCAAATATTTTGCCCTCCCATCTTCAATGAGAGATTTCTTCCTTGCTGCCAAGTTTCAGAATGATTTTATTAACATAGTATCCAAGTTTTTGTTCCATAGAATTAATTCAATTTTTTATTTCTTCTAGAAATGAATATGCATTTCTACATATAAGCCAAAGAATAAAATCGACAGTATGAATCTTTGGAACATTCTTTTTCCTCTCTCTTGATTTATTGTGTTGATACATATTCTGTTTGTTTCCTCCTGGTCACCATACAAATTCTTCAGTAGGCAGATGAGTTGATCTGGTACTCATGCTTTTAAGTCTTATCCTCAGTTTGTTGAAATGTACATAGTTAGAAACCTTTGTATAATCAATAAAACAATATGTGAGCAATATTTTATTAGTATGTGAGATATGTATAGCTGTTTGATAATCTGAATATTCTTTATCTCTGTCTTTTCTTTGAGGGGTAGCCAAAAATAAATTGATTTTTTCCAATCCCTTGGCTGCTGCAATCTGCTTTCAAAGCATATGTATCATCTTATATTTTATCAACTGCAACTTTCTTGTTAGCAATATTTACTTGGGTCCAATTAACCTCACTTTCTTTAATTCTTTGCTATAATTGAGTTTTCAGTCTTATCATATCTATTCCTGATTAAGGAATCAATATACAATATTTCATTGTTTCATCAGTTTTATACCCTATTGAATTGCCGTACCTGCATTTGGCAGGTAAGTATAGAATATTATGATATAGTTTTAGACAGGAATATTAAAATTGTCTGCTATGAAGAATATTGGAAGCAGCTTTGTATCTTCTTTTTCATTTTTATTTTTCAACTTTTTTCTTTCCTTACATTTTTTGCTTTCTATTTGCTTTCTATCCTTTTCTTTCTACCTAGGATTTTTCTAGACCTAAGCAAGTAGTATTGACAGTCTACTGTCAAATTTATCTGTCAGATTTTGGTCATTTTTTTCCAGTTTAGACAATGTATTTCATATTGAATGAGATGTACCAACAGGGTTCCCCAAATGATTTGTTTCATCCAAAATCTTAGATGAAATAATCTTGCCTGGTCCTCAAAGGTTATATAGTCTAATAATTATTAATATGGTAATGGCAATAGAATTCAAGTATGGAATGTATGCTATTGATTTTAAGAAATTGGTTTATATTTATTCAAGGAATCGAGGATTCTTGTAAGCACATATCTCAGATTCATATAGCACCATGCCAAGAACTTTGGTTTTGAATAGTTTAATTGCTGCCGGGACAAACCTGTCAAAAGACAGCTTGTTTATCTTCAAAGAAACGTTTGAGCTTTTGTATTTAACTCTCTTATTTGGTGATTGCAGCATGTGGATGACTGAAAATGAATACTCAGGAATTTGAATGATGTGTCTGTCTTTAATTGTGCAACTTGATGGATTATCAGACTTCTTTCTGAAAAAGATGAAAAGTTTCATTTTTTCGAAGTTTGTTTTTAGCTCTTTTCTATCACAGTATGTTGAAAGTTCTTTGAGATCTCTATATACCCCAGTTTTGAATTCAAAAAATATAATTCCATCATTGGCTTACCAAAGAATAAAACGTAGATCATGGTGAAGAATAGGGATGTAAGTCTGGATTGGCAAGAATGTCAACATTATAACTAGTGTTATATCGTTAAGTTAAACCATAGAGGAAAATGTCAGAGTAAAGCAATCAAAATAAAAGAAGATATACCGTATTTCCCCAAAAATAAGACCCAACCAGGAAATAAGCCCTAGCATGATTTTTCAGGATGCTCATAATATAAGTCCCACCCCAAAAATAAGCCCCACCCCAAAAATAAGCCCCAGTTGTCAGCATTTAGTACCATATTTTCTGGAAAATAAGACCTAATTTATTTTTATTTATTTATTTTAATTCCATTTATATCCCGCCCTTCTCTGAAGACTCAGGGCGGCTTACAAGGTTAGCAGTAGCATTCATTCTATGTATATGCCTGCTTATTAGGGCTTTCACACACCCCCAAGCGGCATTATTAAAAGTCAGCTTAATTGCCCCCAACAATCTGGGTCCTCAGATGCATCTTTTGTAGCAAAAATTAACATAAGACCTGGTCTTATTTTCAGGAAAACACAGAATTAACACCAGAGGTAATGAGAGTTGTCAATTTTTCAAAGCCTGTTTTACCAACAGTAGTCTGGTGGTTAAGGTGCTTGTATAGAAAACAGGAGACTATGAGCTGTATTGCCAGTTTAGGCTTGAAAGGTGGCACTAGAACTCTTAGGTGATTTTGGGCGAGTTACTCTTTCTCAGCCCAACCTACCTCATAGGGTTGTGTGGAAAATTGGAGAAGGAGAATGTATATTTATCGCTTTGAAAATATTAACTTTTATTAATTAAATAATTAAATTTAAAACTTAGTGTTATTAAAAAAATTACCCAGTATAGAATAAAGCAAAGAAATGTTGCTGCAATGGCTAAGCATTATTTGTGAATCTTTATTGGCAAAATTGCTGCTGACATTCCTGATTTATTATTAGGGTTCTGATTTAGTTTATGCTTTCTTTTTATTCATTACACTCAGGTTATTACATTCTTGGGATTTTAGAAGAATCAAGTCAGTAGTCTGAAGTGTAGAATCCCCTTAATAATAACCTCAGGATTGTTACTGACATTTTCTGACACTTTTTGACCCTCTGCCCGCACTGGGACCAGAAGTGAAATATTTCTCTGCCAGTACTACTAAAAAAAATATGAAAGACTGTTTAATCAAGTCCTAAAATAACAAGTTGCTTTTCATATCTATTTACATATTTATTCCCAGTAATTGATGGAAAGAGTTGTTTTCCATATACTAATGCATGCTTCAAAAATGAAATTAATAGTATTGCTACCTGACAGAAATTAAAGAAGTTTACTATTGACAGTGCTAAATGATTCATTGAGATGGGCTGCAAATCATTTCAGGGAAAGAATTTTGGAAAATACAAAATGTATACAAAATAAAAACAATCATAATAAAAGAGAAACAGGACAACCACTGCAAAGGGCCTGGAGTGTAATAAAACTAATGGCTCAGACATTTTTCACAAGTATTAGGCCACACATTCCCCATCTTGTACCTGTGCATTTGATTTTGGTTTCCAATGTGAATTAGCTGTGGTGGGTGATGGTGGTTAGTAACTAGAAAGGGAATAGTATATGTCAGCTTTCCTTGACAAAACACATCTCTGATCAGAGACACAATAGGTCACCTTCCCTTATCTGCAAGGTAACTGAGAAAACATTACAGATTTTATAGAACTTGAGATGTGATAAGATAAAAACCATGAATGGAAATTTAAGATTGTTTTACTCATGGGTAAATAGGACACAAGGAGAGTATTCTGGGACTGTAGAGAAAGGCAGTCCCCCAATATTGTGGGACTGTAGAGAAAGGTAGGCACTATCAGGGCATGATTGTGCTATGTTAAAAAAACTAGCAGAAACAGAGCTTTGATTTTGGTCTTTAAATTTGGTTTACATCTTTCTTGCTATGTATATGTGACATAAAAAATAGGATGAACGAACGTTGTCAACTTTTTTTTTCATCAGCTACCTTAGAGTCCTCAGTTGAGATGACCTCTGAAGTGACTGGTGTGGTGAGTGATGTAGTTAATGAGATCAAATGACTTTATGACCTCAACCCTTTGTGGCCTTAGCTCTCCTCATCCATCTTCTTAGACCAACTGATTGTGAGGCATCTGTGGAAACAGGATTAAACAAGTGTGAACAAACAAGTTCAAGAGTTTCTGCTACTGCCCTCACTCAAGACAGTAGAAAAAGTGACACACTAATAATCTCGGAACTGCAGAGTTGAAGGTATAATATTTTGAATAAATAATTATTTTTATAAAAATGTTTCAACAGTTTATAGTAAGTTGCTTAGGAAGCTATGGGATTTGATTTAGCCCTAGTGGGAGAGCATCTCAGTGGGGGTGGTTGATCAAGTAACAACAGATCCTATCTTCCCCCCCCCCCATCTGCCCCTGCCTTCCCCATTTGCAATTGGATTTTAGTGGTTGACATTAATTTATTTGTATGTGTGTGTGATTGTAACCTGCCCTTGTGGTAAGATGGGCGGGCAATAAATTTTATAAATAATAAATAAATAAATATATAAATAAATTGTTACTCATGTAGCTTGAGTCATAGTCCATTCTATAGCAGATAATGCGTTTTTCAAACCAAGATCACCTGTGGGAAGGAAGTGTATGAATTTACAGTTCAATATTAGTGTAAAATGAAATTTGCTATAGATTTATTTTGAAGAAAAAAACAGCAACATGGAATGAAATGCATTGAATCAGCTACATCCTGTTTTTTTATTAGAATGCAATAACCGGGGAAGGGGAGGAAAGGAAAGGAAAAGAAAGGGAAAAAAAGGAAAGGGTATGAATGTGTATGCTAATATTACTGGTAACCCTGTATACATGGGCATCTGCTAAAGAAACAAATGATGAGACAGGCTTGAAAACACATAAATGCCATAGCTTATATGCTTGGAGGCATATAACGTTATGGTAGCATTTGTGTGATGATATTGCGATTTACCTATACCTATACATAAGTAAGATTATATCATATTACGAGCTCCTTATTCATGCTTAGAAGTAAATAAATTCTATTAAACTTAGTGGCCATACCTTTTATTAGAATCTGGTTCTAATAAAACCATATGGGCATATGGTTCTGAACTGTAGTAGGCTTTGTGCCCAATTCAGGAAAACCATTAAGCTTGATTGTCTTTTATTTATTTATTTATTTATTTATTTATTCGGTTTATATACCGCCCTATTCCCAAAGGACTCAGGGCGGTTTACAAGGCAAAATTTAAAAACAATCCAATATAAAATTAAAATTAAATTAAATTAAGTCTAGCCGCAAAAATTAAATCACAATTTAAAAACATTAAACCCCTCAGTCCAGACCAGATAGCTCAAAGAGCCAGGTTTTTAGGTCCCGGCGAAATGAACGAAGGTCGGGGGCAGTCCGTTGGCAGTTGATTCTATAGGGCAGGCGCGCCCACAGAGAATGCCCTCCCCCTGTGGATCGCCTGTCGGCAATCCTTGACCGGCAGTACCCTGAGGAGGCCCTCCCTGTGGGAGCGCACAGGACGATGGGAAATTGACACTGGCAGCAGGTGTTCCCTTAGATAATCCGGGCCCATGCCATTTAGGGCTTTATAGGTCATCACCAGCACCTTGAATCTCACCCGGAGGGCAACCAGAAGCCAATGCAGCTCGCGGAGAAGAGGTGTTACATGGGAGTATTCATGTTTATTTGTAATGAATGTCCCATATAAGAAGCAAAATAAAACTATAAGAAATAATTTAAATACATTCTAAATAATATTAACTGAAAAATTAACATTTACTAAAATACTTTTTTCAACGTAAGGTATTTTTAACAATACTGAATATATTTCCCCCCAGCAATTTCTCCCTTTTTGGATAGAAACTAGGACACATTTTGTTGGCTGCAGATATACTTTATGCTTTCCAAGTAAGGAATACAAGATATTTGATATAATGAGTTATCAGTATTTTAAGATTAAATGATACATTTATTCCAATGTATGTGTCATTGTAGTAGCTTTGTGGGAGGAAACTAAATAGAAGTGACTAGCATTCCTCATTCTGTAGAAGCTACTGGTGGAGCAAATGGTTTTATATAGTTTAATAAACATAGACATAGGAGTTCAAGCATAAATAAGAGAAAAATGCTTACCCTGCTAGGCACTTGCTCCCCTGAAGCTGTTATTATTTATTTTCAAAATTTGGTATCGATAATAATATGATGATATATTACAATCTAAATTGAAAGAAGTTGCTTGTGTTCTAATTCAGTTTTTTTATTGGTGACGATTCTTCTTATGTTCTGTGTTTCATATTACCCTAATGGCAATTATCTTGATAGATGACCATTCGTGAATTATTCTAAAATGTCTTCAGAGATACTTAGGATAATGGCCCTCCTCACATTTTGTTAAGTGCTGACTGAGGCATACGGAACTTTTTATTAAAGGAAACAATTAAAGAAGAAGAGCTATTATTACAGGAAATAAACAATGAAAACCATAAATGAAAAGAGAAATAAGGAAATTAGTGAATTAGAATAAGGTAACATAGCCAATAAAGGAACAGAACAAATTACAAAAAAATATTAATTTGATAATTTAATGGAATAGCTCAGAAGTGTTCGCGTCCATCGTTTTTTAAAGTTCATTTCATAGTTTATTCCTCTGGTTCCAAATCACAGGTTCAGGACTTCAAAATGATTTCTGATGTTTTCCTTAAAAATGGGGATATATGCTTAGATAATATTGTAAAAACTAATTGGCTTACCTATTCCAGTTCAGCTAACTTTAAACTTACTTATTAGCAATTTGTGATCTTTTCCACATTTAGCCCCTGGCTATGTCTTTGCTGTTATAACTGAAGTCTTCCAACTTATTCTACCATTAATATAGACAGTTTGATGGATAAGCTTCAGGTTTCATCAATTAAGTAGTGTTGTGTGACAAGATCCAGGAAGTGTGTTTTCTCTGTAGTGATGCCTGTCTTCTGGGGAAAAACTTAATCAGAGGTACAGTATATACTGTATGGCTTCCATCCTGATGATAGCAAAAAGTCTGTTAAAAGCCAGGCTCTTCTTCCAGTTTTTTGGGACAGGATGATGGTTGAATTCCTGTTTAATGGATTTGGTATATATGTTTATTTTAGATCATGCATAACTTTTTATTTTGTTATACTCTGTCTTTTTTTCAAAGCCACCCAGAATCCTTATGTTGGATGGACACTGCATTATATAAATAAATAATCTTCTATAACTATGGTATGCTTTCTAAATCCTTCACACCTTTCTACTTTGTTTGCAAAATTCCTGCAGCAGCCTATCAGCTCATTTTTATTCCTTGTCCCCCATCTATTTCTGAGTTATTTCTAGGGTTCAAGCTTATCACAGTACAGTACAGTACAGTATGTATGTTTGGAACATCACATTACAGGATGGCAGACAGTATTTACTTCATTCTATCAATGTCCAATGGTGATAGCAGATATACTTCCAAAGATGACCCTTTGTTTATCTTTGTCCCTGAATAATGATGGGTAATAACCGATCATATTGCACCAAAATTGGTGGAGGTAACAGCAACCATCTGCATTGCCAGCATCAAATAAAATCTAAAACAAAGTTTTACTTCAGTGTACAAGTCTGTTATATCTTCAAGTAATTTCAGCTTGATTTAGTTTACCTAATAGTTTCCCCCCTTTTCTTCTTTCCTTCTTCCTTTCCTTCCCTTTATTTATTATTACATTTGTATTTCCATTTCCTTCCTCCATCATTTCTCCTGCTTCCTGATTTCCTAGTATTTAGAGAATCCACCAAGAGTTACCAATCAGGATTCCAAATTAAATCAAACAACTTTTAACTCTTTCTCTCACACAATTTCTTACTAGTATTTTTATTTTTTGCTTTGCAAACACTCACATTTCTTTATTTCCTTTGAGTATGTACTGCAACTTCTCCCACTGGCTTTGACTATTGTTTGCGAGGGACAGTGACTAGTGTATTGAAGAAATTGATCTTATGCAGTCTGGTAATATGCAGAGAATACGTAGTGGGACTCCTTATTTTACTTTCTTTTAGTTAGTTAAAGAACGGTGGAAATCTTTCAGTGAATAGTGAGTACACAGTATTCAGATACAAAGCTTTCATGAAATTGTATGTTCTTAATCTCACTTTCACTCACATGGTTATTCTCCTGACAATCAGTGTTGGTCAAATCAAGAGCCTATAGGGATATTCTATCTGACTTCACTAGAATATTTTGTTTCACATCTTTTATAGGGCTTAATCTACACAACATTGATTTATAACAAGCTGGCCTGGTCTGATGGGTGATGGGTTTTGGGTTTTAATTACTGATTTTAACTAATTTATTATATTTGGGCACAATTGTTTAATCTGTTTTTAATTTTGTATTGTATTTTTGGTATTTTATTGCCCTGTACACCGCCCTGAGTCCTTCGGGAGAAGGGCAGTATATAAATCAATCAAACAAACAAACAAACAAACAAATACATACATACATACATACATACATACCATGAATTTACATGCTTAGCTTTCCTGTCAGCATCCTTAATTTTTGAGGATCTGCTTTTCTAGGAATTCCTTTATGTAGAAGTTTGGTATGCCAAAGTATCTGGTAAGATATGGACATGTCACTCTTTCTGTCTCTCATGGCATCTTGAGTTCTTTTCCATTGATGTAGACTATGATGTTTTCATATCCTTTTAAGTTTTGTTACATTCTCATCTCCTCAGGTTCTGGTACATTAGGTTTTCTGCAATCTCCAAGTATTGTCATTTGGATGCCAAGTTGGGGGAGGAGGGAGATCTCCATGGGCAGGTTTAGCCTTTCGTGTGGCTGCTGCCATTTCTAATGGTTTATCTCCAACAGTACTTCTTTCATCAGCTTTTGCATACTCCCCAAAGCAGAAAACGTCTCTGGGGGTGACATCCATATGTTGAGCATAATACATCTGGAAGGTTTTTACATTCACCTGCTGCAAAAAGTGGTTTCTTCTTCACATCAACAAGAAAGATAATGGTTTCCCTTTCTACTGTAAGACAGATTTCATAGGCATTAATTGCTAAATCAAAGATTAATTGTTAAATCAAAACCAAAACTCTGCACTGGCTGTTAATCAATAAATTGGCCTATGTTTATAATTGATTACATTTAAACCATTTACTTGATTTTATGGGCTCTTATAAACTGCTGCTTGCAAGATGGGTCAGACTGTAAATTTAAGATGCTGCATGAATATTGATTTCAGATTTGTTACAGAATTCTTCATATGATGGTCATTATATGGAAGAGGAATCTGTAATTTAACTTCAGTAACTACTTGGCTGCTGTTTGGCTTTATTACTGAATAAAAAAAAGTTCATTAGTCTATACAATATTCTTAACTTGTAATCTCTATTGGTAAGATAAAGTGGATAGTGTCAAGCAGCGTATACTATGTCCCAGTGAGAAATCCAGGAGTTATGTTAACACCAGTAGCAAAATGTCCACTAATGTAATTTCTGTCATAGACTTATAAAATAATAGGATGGTAATCTGTTTAATTACTAAAGCCTTGTGAAAAATTGATTGTTTTGAACATAAATACACATTTGCTTATTGCATATTAAAAACACTATTTATGAATTCAATATTATTAGTGGGTTATAAAGAATCCCTTATAAAGAAAAGAAATTATTTTAAAATAAATAATATATTTATTAGATATATAATCCTTCTTTTCATAATTCAATGGACATTGAAGTGTTATAAAGCAGGGGTCCTCAACCCCCGGTCCATGAACTGCCATTGGTTCTCAGCATGCCAGAAACTGGGCCATGCAAACAAGTGAAACTCCATCTGTGAGATACAGACAACACATGAAACCACACCCCCTCTGGTCCCCCAAAAAACCTCTCTCCAGAGAACCAGTCCCTGGTGCCCGGACTTTGGGGGGTACTGTAATAAAGGAAAAGATACTATTTTTTGAATCCCTACTTTCCTTCTTGGATTATCTAGATAAAGAGGTACACACTGATAAAAGTAGGAAAACAGTTTTCTAATGATGGCATATAATCCTTTTTATTCAGGTTATAAATGACTTTTATACTTGCAAAGCAAAATAAATGAATGAATTAATAGAATCATACTGATGATTCTATTATCGTGATTTAATGACTTATTTTGCTGCTAACCTAATTTATATTAATAAAAAGGTGGATTGAATATTCCTGCAGTAGGACATATTAGGGAAAGAACTGAATAAAGCCCATTAATAATTTGTCCAGCTGACAGCACCAAACCAACCTTGGTTAATCTTGAAAAGGTAATTAAGATTATACTTGGTTATGAAACACTTTTTATATCCTTTTTTCGCTTTGATAGTAGGACAATGCAGTTGCCACAAACCTTGTGTGGGCAGCGGCAGTGCCGCAAGCAGGTCATGCTGGGGCGGCATCCCTGCAGGCCATGGTGCAATCCTTGTGTGGGGGCAGTGGCACGAGCTTTGCGCCGGGGCAGCATCGCTGCGGGCTGTGACACAATCCTCATGCGGGGACAGCCTCGTGAGTTTTGCACTGGGGGCGGCATCGCTGCGGGCCACAGCACAATCCTTGTGCGGGAATGGCGGCATGAGCCTTCTGTGGTAGCATCGTTGCAAGCCTGGCAGTGGCGGCGCCACAAGCCTCACGGGCCGCCGTCACTGAGAGCCTCATGTGCATGCTTGCAGCCATTTGTGTGGTGTGCATACTCACAGCCTGTTTGTATGCACATGTGCACGTGTGGCCACATTCACATTTGCACATGCGTGTGTAAGGTGCCTGCCCCTCCCTCTTCCACCAGGCCGCCAATCCAAAAAGGTTGGTTAACCTTGATCTATACCATAAACTGTTACAGTGAATGTATTTAGAAAATATTTTGGCTTCTGAACAAACAGGTTCTAGATCCAAGATAGTCTGTTCTGGATCAACATGCAATTTTATACATTTAGCTGAAAAAATACTCCAACCCTATGAAAGGCCCCCTTGATTTCTTTTCTCCTTTCTCTTTTCTTTTTTGAGGTTAAACTGAGACTTTACTATCTCAGTGTTTGACTAACAAATCTTTTGAGGGGTATCTCATTCACCTCCCCCTACTTGATATGTTTTTCTCCATCGTCATGCTGAGAAAAGGCGTTCAGGTAAGACAATGCCCCTTCTCATTGCTGAAGAGGCAAATTGATTCTGATCTGGCCTCTAGAAAAGCATCTTCCCTGAGAGAAGGACATAACCTCTCTTCTTAGGGTTCTGGAAAGTTCTTAAAACTTAACTTTTATTTTAGACATGGGATTGATGTATTATTGTATTTTGGGGAGAGATGGGGGAGGCCATTTTGTTTTGTATTGCTTTTAGGTTTTTTAGTCTGGACTGCTTATATAATCTGCTGTTGTGGATTATGGATTTCTTTTTTCTTTAGATTTATATGTCACTCAGAGTCCGTTGGAGCTGGAAGCCATAACAAATGTGTAAATAGAATAAATAAAAGTTGTGGCTTCTTATTGCTGGTGATATCACTTGGTCCAGAGATTTGGGATTTATACCTACAAAATGACAGGGCCAAAATCACCCATCCTTATTATGGTGAAATTGCAGGTTCTTTATGGATAGTTCCTAGCTATCTCTATAACATACGACATGTTTCAAAAAAGATGATTTTTTATCTTGACTCAAATTAGTGTACTATCTATTATGGAGACTATAAGCTCTTATAATTAGTTGATGGTTTTTTTCTCTGTATTTTAAATTGTGTACCTGTAATTGGTTTCTGATTACAAATATATTAATGTTATTTTATTGGTAGGTATTTCAATAGAGAAACAGTAGAAACAGAAAGGCTGTAGGATAGACAAGAAGTTAAATAATGATGATGTTCATTTTTGCTACCATCTTGGAAGAAGGCAATGTCAAACCACTTCCTTATTGGTGCTAGGGAAAGTAAATGGTTGTTTTTCACATTTACTCACTAGTAATTCAGCTCAACTCATAGGAGATTACTTTAAAAGTTATCAATATATAATCATTTATGTTTGCATTTAATAATGTTGGCACCAAAGGAGGGAAAATGGACAAAGATGCATCACTATACTTATCTGTCATGTAGAATTCTTGCAAACATATAATCTGAAATGGAATTATTGCTTAAAGGAAGATAGAGAAATGTGAAATTTAAAAGATAAGGTATACTTTTGCTGTAAGTCCAATGTTTAACGTCTAGCCGGGGGTGGGATCCTTTGTTCAGTTTGAACATTTAAAATAGTAGATGAGATCATCAGTTTCAAATACTGTATATGTACAACTTCTGTTCAACATGCACATTTGACCCCCCAAGTGATGGAATAAATGAAAGCAGTTATTTAAAGTAATGCAATCAATTCAAAAATATTGAGCTAATAAAGTTATGTATCTTATTGAAAGATTTATGGCAACACATTGAGTTGCTACTGGGTTATTTTTGACAGACAGATGCACAGTAACTTGATTAGAGGAGGCATTGTGATGACTTGTAACTACAAAAGAGAATAAAGCTTCAAAGCATTGTCATGATCTATTCTGTAAAATGCATTCAGAAGATGATTCAAAGGCAGGCATGCGGTCATTAAACACGAATTTGCAGCTGCCTATCTAGAGATCATTAAAATTTAAAATGTCAAAATAAAATAAACAACAAAAACCTGTCATTTAACTTTTCCTTCACAATTGAGACTTACAGATTTTGAAAGCAGAACTAACACGTTAATATTATTTTATTAAAAATAAATATTCCTGTGCCTTAAATAAGGAAGTTGGTTTTAAACATGCACACAAAAAATTGACATAGTAAAGTCATTGTTGCTAACGCAAGATGTGCATGCTTTGTTGGCTGTTACATGTTTTTCTTCTTTACCATGTTGGCAACGACGCAGTACAGCAGCAAATGGGCATTGTGCCAGTACCTGAGGAAATGCAGGAGAAACCCCTGCACTGGTATGGCCATGTCCTATGAGCAGCACCCCACACTGTGTCACCTTTTACTTTAATAGAAATGGCAAGCCTGGAAGTCCAAAGTCAAGATGGTAAGACATAATAGAAGCTGACATGAAAATTGCCCAGTTAGACCGGGATGCTGCGTTTGATCATGCAAGTTGGTGTTCTTTGATCCAAAACCTGGACCCTGCAACTGCGGGAATAACACTAGGAAGATGATGTTGACTGTTGCTAGTGCTTTCAGTAATTCTGAAAAGTTCTGTAAATCAGTCCTTCCTTCCTTCCTTCCTTCCTTCCTTCCTTCCTTCCTTCCTTCCTTCCTTCCTTCCTATTTCTCTCTCTCTCTTTCTGAAAGTAAACTGATTTGTTAATATAAAAGAAAACATAATATAAAGAAAAAAACAGTGGACTCTTAATGACATCATTAAGTAAAACTGGGCAACCTACTTGCTTTAGTTCCCTTTTTGTAGCCACAAATCTGACTACATTCTGATTCCAGCAGAACAATTGCCAAGAATAATTTGAGATGAGAAAAATATGAATATTTTAACATAAATACTAATACAATCTAAAATAGAGACATAAAAATACAATTGAGAAGCATGGAGAGTGTTTTATTTCATTTCAGTGTTGTTTTGTTGTTTGACTTTTACCATTGCTCTCATTCTTTATCTCTCTGCCTATAGGATTGCAAGTTAATGACTGCTAAGTATGAGTATGAAGGTCTAAGTCTTCTCTGATTTGGTTCAGTTATTCTATTCCCAAGTCCTTCCTTTGATGCCTTTATTAAACAGAACATATCTTAGACTTAGTCTTTGCTAGTTGGGTTGGTATTGACACATTCCCAAGCCAGTTGGGGCTGATAACCATGGTTAAAATCTAGAAAGGTTGCCGATTTATTTAAAAAGAACCAGTAGTATAGTGGTTAAGGTTTTGAATTAGGATTAGAAAACTATTTCATTCATTCTTGGCCAATTATAAAACCTTAAGCAATCTAGGAATGAAATTTTGGGAGTGGAGAGGTAAAATTCTCCAAATGTGATGAATGTTTTCTTTTACTGATGAAAAGTGCCTTGAGTGATTGAGGTATTAGAATATGGCCTATGTGATTCAGGTTTTAATTACCTCTCAATCATTCACTGGGTGAATTTAGGCAAATTGCATTGTCTCATCCCATCTTACTTTACCTTGACGTGGGGAAAAATAAGAGAAAGGAACATGGTATACATTGACTTGAGTTCTTGAATAAAAGTTGGGTATAATTCTAATAAATAAAACAATGGTGGAGGGTTGTCACTTCTTTTGTTACTTTTTGATGGAGGGAGTCATCTTATCAATTCAAAACAAATGGTGGCCTGGAAGAGATCTGAGGAGAAATCGCAACATCCAGACCCATAGGAACCAATATATAGGGAATAAGAAGAGGGAAATCATAGGAAGGTTAGATATATGGCATCTCTCACAAGGAAAGTATTCTGAATGTTTCTGAAATGAAAATCACAGAGAGAAGAAAGAAAGAAAGAAAGAAAGAAAGAAAGAAAGAAAGAAAGAAAGAAAGAAAGAAAGATAGATAGATAGATAGATAGATAGGACTTTAATGTTCCTTTTTCTACTCTCATGTTTCTGCTTTAGATTTCTTTTATACAATAATTATATTTATGGATGCAGATATAGATCTAGATATATTCATTCATTCATTCATTCATTCATGTAATTAAATTCAGTAAAGTACATTCATGTAATTTATTTCC
Source organism: Vipera berus (assembly GCF_964194415.1). NCBI lineage: Eukaryota > Metazoa > Chordata > Lepidosauria > Squamata > Viperidae > Vipera > Vipera berus. The sequence goes on along the minus strand of NC_138206.1, from coordinate 46,433,511 downwards.
TGGAGAAAAAAAATTACAATGCATGTAGACTGGGAGTGCAGTAATGGCATTGGTTTGCACATGAAAACCTTGCAATGGTTACATACTAAATTTTCAATCTTCTCTAAATATTGAAAAACGATACTTTGATTTAGTGATTTTCTTCACTATAACTGTTACACAATAGACACAAATAGAAGGCTTTTTATTTTTTAATTTACAAGGTTTATGAGCCATAAAATTAAATATTTAAGTAACAATTTTTCTCACTGGCTTAAAAACTGCATCATGTTTTGTATGTTTCTTTGCAGATATGATTTTTAAAAAAATCTTGTAATTTTAACATGTAGCATATGATATAGTAATCAGTTTGTGGGCTTAAAGTTTATTATAAAATATTGTATAATAATTATTGATAGGATTAGATTATATCCATAGCAACCATGATTCAAAATCTATACTTATTCCTATTTCTATCTATTAAATGAAATATGGTTACTTAGATCTTTCTTAATACTTCTGAAACCTGTTTCTTCATTCTTTGCCTGATCAAGGTATGTTTTTCTTACTAATATTCTCATAAGAGAAGAGTAACAAGAAGAAATAAGAGAGGGAGAGAGATAGTACACTCTTGCTGCTAATTTCTTCCAACATAATCAAATCAGTACAGCCATCTAGCCAGAAGTCATAACCATTAATAAGTCACTCTTGTTGATTAAGAGAAATTGATTTTACTTCCATCATGGATCATAGTGATCATGACAAATATTGTATCTACTGTTCACTTCCTTTCTTCCCTGCCAGTGTCCATTTGTTTGCTGGCCAAGAAGTAAATGGATAGAGAAGATGATGTGGTGTCATTAACCAGAGTTGGTGAGAGCTGCAGAATCAAGTGGCTCTACAAAGTAGTGAAGAAGGTGATTGTGAAGGTTCCCTGCAGCAATTATACACGCTTGACAAGTATAAAGTAAAGGTAAAGGTTCCCCCGCACATGTGTGCTAGTTGTTTCCGACTCTAGGGGCCGGTGCTCATCTCCATTTCAAAGCTGAAGAGCCAGCACTTGTCCAAGGATGTCTCCGTGGTCATGTGGCCAGCATGACTAGACGCCAAAGGCGCACGGAACGCTGTTACCTTCCCACTGTAGTGGTCCCTATTTTTCTACTTGCATTTTTTTACGTGCTTTCGAACTGCTAGGTTGGCAGAAGCTGGGACGAGTAACAGGCGCTCACTCTGTTGTTATTATTATTATTATTATTATTATTATTATTATTATTATTATTATTATTAATTTTATTTATATACCGCCCTTCTCCTGAAGGACTCAGGGCGGTGAACAGGGCAAGCATACGCGGCACTCGGGATTCGACTTGCCAAACTGCTGACCTTCTGATCGACAAACTCAGCGTCCTAACCCACTGAGCCACCGCGTATAGTGACAGCCTTAAAGTGGGAAACTGTGAGATGGTAATTTATAATTGCAGCTAGTACTGTGAGCTGCCATGTTGCCCTCTTCTTGTTCCAGAACAAGAAAAGTGTCAAGGTGCTATTTCTTAGAACTGCATCAACCTGTCTCTCATTTTAATTCAATTTTGTGCAACATATGTAAGGGGCTGAAATTGTTATGAGGGTAGGCTTATATTGCTGAACAGACCAATATTGTGGGATAAATATAATTTGAGACCAATATATCTGAAAAGATGCTGTTATGGCAGATGTTAGAAAAACATTTAAGAACTACATAAATCAGCTATGTATCATGACTTTTTCCCCATTGCCAGCAATGGGGTGGGTGCGGTTTCGGCATGACGCATCCAGTCTGTGGGCCGGCAGTTTGACATGCCAGCTTTATATCAAAGATAATGTGTCACTATTTAGAAAAAAATTAGGTTATCAGGAAGACAGCATTGTTTTCTTTTTTTTCTCTCGTTGAGTTTATTGCAACTCATTCCACAGCATTAACAAGAGCCTTGGTGGAGCAGTGGGCTGATGCCTCCTTAAGTAACACCAGCTGCCTGCAATTAGTGCAGGTTCGCATCCCACCAGGCTCAAGGTTGACTCAGCCTTCCATCCTTCCGAGGTAGGTAAAATGAGGACCCAGATTGTTGGGGGCAATAAGCTGACTTTGTAATAATGCCGCTTGGGGTGTGTGTGAAAGCCCTAACAAGCAGGCATATACATAGAATGAAGGCTACTGCTAAGCTTGTAAGCTGCCCTGAGTCTTCGGAGAAGGGCGGGATATAAATGTAATAAAAATAAATAAATAAAATAAATAAATATTGTTACTGACTTAATGGAAACTTTGTTTAGGCAGATGTTTCATATCAGCAAACCCTTTTCATTGTAGGTGCTCACTCTCTAGGACACTGCCTTCAGAGATGCATGTGTGTGCTAAATTTAGAAACTACATAGTTTTAGACAACAAAACATATCTAGAGATTAATGACTGTGGCTTCAGTGTGATTTTTGATTTAGCTGTATAACAGCAAGGCATATTTTTATTTGTGTTAATTTCTGATTTCTTTTATTTTATTGGTTGGAAAATTATTTCCACCTGTATTAATGAAATAGCCAAGGTTCCATGTTTCTGTTGTTGAAAATTCAGAGACAACACATATACAATTAGTATATGTATAGATAATGCATACACAACATATGAGTGTTTACAAATGTTGCAGAATACATGTAATATGGAACAAATAATCATACATCCCTTATGATAGCAAATGGACTTCTGAAGCCAGCCTATTTATAGAACCTTCCCAGGACTTTAGTCTTTGCTGAGGTTCATTTTTTCAGAGTGATTTAGAGACATATATACACTTATTAATCATGTGGCTGATATCATACTTATTCATTACTAAGATGCATTGACCAAGGTTATTCCACTAGCAGTCTCATTAAATCAAAGTAAGTGTTGCCAAGTAGTACCATCATAATCTTCCTTTTCCAGTCGTCATTTAACTAGGGAAATTTTATATCTAAAATTAGTCAATGGAAAAATTCAGCCAAATAACAATTTAAACAGAAGCTACATTGTACAAAATGGCTATTTAGCCAAGAAAGTTTTATACCTAAAATTACTCAATGGAAAAGTCCAGCTAAATAAAACACTTTAGACAGAAACTACATTGTTTAAAGCGGGAAAATACTGCCTAAGATTTCAGTATGGAACCAGCATTCATGAACATGGAGGCAAAAGAGTTATGCATTATTAATCTCTATCACATTTCCTTCCCCCTATTGTGATGATATATTTCCATAATAATTTGGCTTCTAATTTCTAGGCTTTATTTTGATAAATGTAATCATTTGACATCATTTGATTTTTCCCCCTAAATAGTTTTAATTAATTAAAATATAATAATAATAATAATAATAATAATAATAATAATAATAATAATAATAATAATGATGATGATGATGATGGTAGTGGTGTGGTAGTAGTAATATTTATTTATTATTTGGATTTATATACCGCCCATTTCCCAAAGTTGAAAGGGACCTTAGTGGTCATCTAGTCCAACCCCCTGCTCAGGCAGGAAACCCTATGCCAGTTGTGGTGAATCTATGGCATGCGTGCCAGAGGGAGCAGTCGGAGCTCTGTCTGTGGCCACGTGTGCCTTGCTCTTTGGCTAAGTTTTTGCAGGAAAAAGCCAATTTGCAAGCCCCTTCCTAGTCAAACCAAGCCTCTGGAGCGAGCGTGCTGTTTTCAGCTTTGAATTATATCAAATCTGACACTAGAAATAGACTAACAAATGAGCTGAGTGCTGCATGTGTTGCTCTCAAAGTATGAGCCAAGTTTGGACAAATTATCAGCATGCATACAACAGCAAAAATCACAATTGTTTAAAATGAACGGTTGCTGGAATTGGATATGTTTAGTTTAATGAACAGAAGGACGAGGGGTGACATAATAGCAGCGTTCCAATATCTCAGGGGCTGCCACAAAGAAGAGGGAATCAACCTATTCTCTTCTGAAGGCAGGACAAGAAGCAAAGGATGGAAACTAAGGAGAGAAGCAACCTAGAACTAAGGAGAAACTTCCTGACAGTTAGAACAATTAGCCAATGGAACAACCTGCCTCCAGAAGCGGTGAATGCTCCAGCACTGGAAGTTTTTAAGAAGAAACTGGACAGCTATTTGTCTGAAATGGTAGGGTTTCCTGCCTGAGCAGGGGGTTCGACTAGATGACCTCCAAGGTCCCTTCCAACGTTGTTGTTAAAAGCATGCCAAATGCAAACTTTTACCTTTCAATAAAAAGTTGTTTGTATCATTGAAAGCTTTGTTATAGTGCTGTTCTTTTAATACAAAAGATGTTAATGTATGAGTTGTTTTTTCTAAACTAAAACCTCAGTATTCAGGTTAAATTGCCGTGTTGACACTTTGTGATAAATAAGTGGATTTGGGATTGCAGTTGGGCACTCGGTGTCTAAAAGGTTCGCCATCACTACCCTATACCATTTCAGACAAATGGCTGTCCAGTCTCTTCTTAAAAGCTTCCAGTGTTGAAGCATTCACAGTTTCTGAAGGCAGGTTGTTCTACTAATTAATTGTTCTGTCAGGAAATTTCTCCTTAGTTCTAGGTTGCTTCTCTCTTTGGTTAGTTTCCATCCATTGCTTCTTGTTCTGCCTTTAGGTGCTTTGGAGAATAGCTTGATTCCCTCCTATTTACATTGTATTTATCTTGTATTTCTTCTAATCATTTCAAAAGCAAAAGTAAGTCAATTTTCACATTTGCAGGTGACTTAATTTTTTTTTATTAAAAAGTTTTATAAAAGTTACAATACAAACCACAATCCCCAAACCACCCCCCTCCCCCTCCCCCACTTCCCAGAACTGAATACAGGGTTACAAAAATAACAAACAAAATCTAAATAACATTAACCAACTATACATGTAACCAAGTTCCTAACGCACTTTAACTCCCCTTTAACATAAACACAAACAAGATAAAAGTAAACATAATAATAACATAAAAACAAAATAATATCCATATTATTAAACAATACTAATAATAAAAATAATAATAAAATATAATAAAACTAATAAAAATACCATAAAAACTAATATTAATAATATCATTCTATAATTCATAAGCTAGATGAAACTTTTTAGTCCCATATTTGTTCTGAATATAATCTATCCATCTTCTCCAGACCAAAATGTATCTTTCTTGTGAATGATCCTTCAAATAAGCAGAAATCCTAGCCATTTCTGCCAAATTTGACACCTTAAGTGACCAATCTTCTATAGTAGGCAAACTATCTTTTTTCCAATATTGACCTACCAAGAGCCTTGTTGCTGTTATCAAATTCAACATCAAATTTGTTTCTTTAGTATCACAATCTATAACCAGGTGACTAATTTTTAATAGCTTGAAACTCAGTCACAGTTTTATTATTTTGCTACATATAATTGTAAATCCAAAGATGCTTTTACAAGAGGCAACTGGACTTTCTTGTTTTTTCTTTGAAGAGTTGACGAAGCTTCTTGGATAAGAAGCTAAATGTCTTCAATGAAAAAACAAGAAAGTCCAGTTGACTCTTGAAAAAACATCTTTGGGACAACGATGACCTGGATGACTGAGAATCTCTGTAGACATTTAATTGTAAACATTTTCATCCTATATTATAAAGATAGTCCTCATCTTACAACAGTTCATTTAGTGACCGTTCAAAGTTATAACAGCATTGGAAAAAATGACACGATCAATTTTCACACTTAAGACCGTTGTAGCATCTCCATGATCACGTGATCAAAATTTAGATTCTTGGCAGTTCATTTTTATGATGGTTGCAGTGTCCTGGTGTTATGTGATCACCTTTTGCGACCTTCTGACAAACATTAATTGGGAAGCCAGATTCACTTAACAGTTTGATTAATTTAACAACTTTAGTTGTTCACATTACAACTGTGGCAATAAAAGTTGTAAAATGGGGTAAACTCACTTAAATGTTTCACTTAGCCACAGAAATATTGGGCTCAGTTTTGGGCACGTGTTGAGGACTACCTGTATTAAGTTTAAGCGTATTGAAAGTGAAGAAAATAATTCCAATTCTTAGGTTCTTTGATTTTTCTTTTCTGATTACAAATTATCTGTTTGTAGGTAATGTGCCTCTTGTATAAAAGAAGTGACCTTTCTAAAAGATTAATTTCTGTGGATAAAATTATTACTTTTCAATGCATTATCCCACACATTCAGCTGTTAGGCATGTTCAGTCAAGACATAATCAATGTGTTAAGGTCATGTTATAGCTTTTCAATGACATTTACATGACACGTTTCTCAATGGAGAACTTCAACTGATCAGACGTATTTCAATAGTTCATGTTAGTTTATCCTGAGAAAGTTAATTTCATTTTTCTTCTCTAGAAAGCTTGGGGACTGGGAATGTGGTCTGCAATGTTTTGAGTGTGAGTTTCCATATGTGTGTATACACATACTGACAGTTGAGTGAGGATTAAATTGTGTCCTACAGATCCCGTGTTTTCCTGAAAACGAGACCCAATCGGAAAATAAGCCCTAGCATGATTTTTCAGGAAGCTCGTAATGTAAGCCCCATCCCCAAAATAAGCCCCAGTTAAGATCATCAGCCAGATAGATACATTTAGCACCATATTTCTCCAAAAATAAGATGTAACTGGAAAATAAGCCCTAATCCATCTTCAAGAACAAAAATTAATTTAAGGCCCAGTCTTATTTTTGGGGAAATACAGGCAGTTAAAGAATTGAGCATACAAAAAATATATATTATGGTAGCCTTCTAATTGTTTCTAGCAAATTGACTTTGAGTGCTACTCTCTCCAACCAAAGGAAATGCTGGAAATAAATTGTATTAGCAGATTTAGGATTCTATGTAGCAGTGGGGGGGGAGGCATGACTCAGCAATTGAAGATATTGAGCTTGTCAGTTGGAAAACTGACAGCCTGGGTTCGAGACATGAGCACCATGCAATGGGATAAGTTCCCATTACATGCCCCAGCTCCTGCCAACCTAGCAGTTCAAAAGCATGCAAATGCAAGTAGATAAATGTGTACCATGACAATGGGAAGGTAACAGTGTTTCGTTCTGTGTGCCTCGGCATATAGTCATGCTGGCCACATGACCACCGAAATATCTTTGGCTCCCTCAGTTAAGAAACAGAGATGAGCACTGCCCCCTAGAGTTGGACATGACTGGACATAGGAAACCTTTATCTAGCAGCAGGAAAATACACTGAAAATTAAATAGAACAGTATCATATTTGGTAGGAGAGGCTAGCAAAGAAGGATGGACTTTTTTATTCACGGACTTAAAGCCTGCTCCAGTCCACTGACTAAGCAACATCAAACTGCCCAACGTAACATGTGTATAAGACAATATAGTCAGTTAAAACAATATCTTATGGCCACAATTTTATAGAACCATGACATAATATTAACAACATCCATAAAAACCAATCTGTCACCCAGAGGGATAGTCATAATAACCCAAACACCTGATTTATTGAAACAACTAGTTTTTTGCTATTAAAAACCTGTTTTGTCAAGGAATTAAAATTGACTTGTACCCTGTGAGTTAAAAAAAACACCTGTATAAATACCACAAGTTATATATATTGTTTTGTCCCCAGGCCAGCAGAATTGGTTACAGGTTCTTTTGGATAAGAAACCAATGGTCATATCAGTATGAGTGCTTAGCTTTTTTATTCCAAAGCTATATAAGAACATTAGACAGAAATCAAAGAATATTCAAGACTACAATAAGACAAAAAAGAAAGACCGACCTTATTCTGCCAGTCAAGGAAGTCCGGACACATGATAAGAGAGATATATGTGAGGTTCTGACTAATTTATGAGGCTCTGAATCACTGTTACTCACACCTGACATGATGGTCTCATATCATCAGAGTTTTCCAAGGACAAGTATATCTTATCTTGTCTTGGAATGCAATGCCTAATTCTGCTGAGAATGAGACCATACTGAGGTTAAGGAGTATTTGTTTATAATAGGTGGTGATAACACTATCTCAAAAATAAGGAGTAAAAGTTCCTTTCAAAATTTTGAAAATGACAATGAGAATGTTTATCTTGCTCTGCACAATACAGGACAAAGCAATGTATAACTCAAAACTAATCATTTAGTGATTAAAATAAACATTGTGAAATGCTAAATATTCTGTAGTTCATACTCAACCATATACAGAAGGGAAAGAAGGGCAACAGAAGTCCTGAAAATTAGTTGTTTGGGGGGAATTAACCGTGAAAAGATACAATTAAATACACTGTTTTGAATTTTATATCCTACTGACACAGCCCCTAGTAATCATAGGGCTCCTGTAGAAGCCTAGTTATGCAGAGTCTGTGGTTCAAACAGGCAGTATGCCTCATTACCTTCACTTTCAAACTACTGGACTTTCCAGGATCTGAGGGAGTTAGCCTATGAATGTTTCCAGCTGTTGCATTTTCAACCACTGCTTGGCTGGCCTTTCCCAAAGTTGTTTGATGCTGGATTTGATCCTATAATTTCTCACTTCTTTATTAATAATCCTCTAAAGGAGACATGGGAATGCTTATGTAAAATAATCATCACTTGAACTGTTGATTATTCAGTTTCGTCTTGCAAGATATTGTTTTCAAATGCACAATGAGATATTGGAGCAATAAAACCAATGAGAAATAATTGAAATAAATAAAATAGATGAGTAATGAATACAATAAATAAAAATAAAATAAATAAAAATAGATGACTATGTTAATAATGGGTGAATTTTAGCATATAATTACCTTGCAAGAAAACTTTATTATGTTTATAGGTGATTGCAAATGCTTGTTAGAATCCACTTATCCCAGCTGGCTTTATTAAAGTGAAATGTTCTTTTTAAAAATAAGTGAACTGCGTGGATTAAAAAGTGACTATCATTTGTTGATAGGATAACTCTGTTATCTCTAAAAGATGTCCCATTTTCTCATGTCTGATAGAATATGAATAGCATCTTTTTTATTCCATAAAAATATATGCTCCTCAATCATATACTTTGTGAAGTGTACATCAAAAAAGATTCCTAGAAGGAAAAAATAAAAGTGGACTCTGCAAAAAGCAGAACCAACAACCGCAGTGAAAAATGATCAGTTCTTTGGAAAAGGAGAAGATGGAGAAATGCCCAGATGCACCCTAAACAGTTGCACCATTCAAGGAGATTGCAAGGCAGCAGTTCCCAGTGGGTTTTGAGCACTGGGAGATGATTAAAATAACTTATCTTGCTCACAAGCACAGTCAGTACTTTTGAAACAACACTCTTTTTAAAAATTTCCTTTTCTAATCATATTAGAGAAAATGCTTCTTTACTATTAGAGACTTTTGGATCAACAAATCTGAAAACACTGGGTTAGATTTCCTTCAACCTTTATCAGAGAAAATCATAAATTTAAGGTTTTAAACAATTAAAATAAGCAGCAAAAATCTAAATAAGACTCTGATAGTTTAAAATTATAAATAGAGCAAAGATCCAGATAACTTTGGAATAGAATTTTGGGATTAATTATATACAGAATCCATCTGTGGGGAATAGACTTTTGCAAAATAAAATAATGAAAGGCAGTTTTAAAAATGACACACGAAGGAACTAAAGACTTTAGTTAAAGTTAAAAAAAAACAACGCATGCCTGATTAATAGCTAATAATGGAGTGGGTAAAATGATGCAAAATATTTTAACATTTAATATACTGAAGGACACTCTTGAAAAATGGCATCAAAAATTAGTATCAATAAAGTAAATAGCAATATTTCATTCTGTGCTAGTCCGTCCAAAAACATGGTGGAAGAAATGGCAAATGAGAACAAATTTAATTTGACAAGATAGAAATTGGCATCGAAAATGGAATTACAAATAACAGTTTATGAAACGCTATGAGACTGTTTATTGATGAAGATGGTGCTACAGGTTTTTGTCTATGGATAGGAGATGATATATGGAATATAGAAAAGCAATATATATATATATATAATAAAAGAAATAGTAAAAGAAACATAAAAGCATACTGTTCCAACACAAAACCATAAAACTAAAAGTACAACTGAATGAAGTACCTACAAGCCTTTAATTGGTATTTTGAGTTCCAGAATTTCTACAGAAGATGATTGTCCCTAACCTTATTCCTGGAAAAAATGGAGAAAGGACAGTTCTCACTTCATGTGGAGTCTGTTCCATATGGCTGTGGCAGCTACCACAAAGATCTATTTTGTAGTGCTTGGACCACAAACCCTGGGGGGAGGGGAGAAATCAGAAACCTACTATCCAAGATTGAATGTACAGGGCAGGCAAGCTAAATTGATGCTTTTGGAAAAAAAAACAATGAAATCAAGAACAAATCTGTAAAACAATTTATAACAGTGATATGGAGCATTTGATGGAAGTAATACTGTAGAACACTGCCTGCCTTTAATGTCCATGTATAGGATATCATAAACTATATGTGAATTGTTTTGCGCTGGTATTGCCAAACCATGATTTTTGTTTCATCATTTCCCCCCCATCCCTCCTTGCTAATATCATGGTTTATTGATCCTTAGCAGCAGTTTGAATTTTACATAGAAACTTATTGGCAATCACTGCACTTTTCTGCAACATGTGCATTGTTCTGCAAAAATGTCTCTGACTTATTAGAGAGTGTAGCAGAGTGAGCGCCTGTTACTCATCCCAGCTTCTGCCAACCTAGCAGTTCAAAAGCGCGTAAAAATGCAAGTAGAAAAATAGGGACCACTATGGTGGGAAGGTAACAGCGTTCCGTGCGCCTTTGGCGTCTAGTCATGCTGGCCACATGACCACGGAGACGTCCTCGGACAAGTGCTGGCTCTTCGGCTTTGAAACGGAGATGAGCACCGGCCCCTAGAGTCGGAAACGACTAGCACGCATTTGCGGGGGAACCTTTACCTTTACCTTAGCTGAGTTTTGCTACAGCAAAGTTTTTGAGTAGACTTCAAAAGCAGCCCCAACTACATTAGAATAGAATGGAACAGAACAGAACAGAATGGAATAGAACTGGAAGGGACCTTGGAGGTCTTCTAGTCCAGCCCCCTGTCTCAGACTGGTGAATGTGCAGTCTCTTCTTAAAAATCTCTTAAGTGATGGAGCGCTCACGATTTCTGGGGATAAGCTGTTCCACTGGTTGATTGTCCTGACTGTCAGGAAGTTTCTCTTTAGTTCCAGGTTGCTTCTCTCTTTGGTCAGCTTCCAACCATTGCTTCTCGTCCTTCCCTCTGGTACTTTGGTGAACAACCTGCCCCCCTCTGCCTTGTGGTAGCCCCTCAGATACTGGAACAACACAGCTATCATGTCTCTCTTCTTCTTTTCTTTAGATTAGCTAAACCCAAGTCCCATAGCCATTCGTATGTTTTAGTCTTCAGGCCTTTGATCATCTTAGGTGCTCTTCTCTGAATTTTTTGTGATAAGGTGACCAAAATTGGCTGCAGTATTCCAGGTGTGTTCTTCCTAGGGTTTTATAATGTGGTAATAATACTTCATGTGATCTTGATTCTATGCCTCTGTTTATACAACCCAGGATTATGTTAGCTTCTTTGGTTGCTGCTGCACACTGCTGGCTCATAGTCAAGTGATCGTCCACTAGGACTCTAAGATCCCTCTCACAGTTACTGTTTTTAAGCCAGGTCTCGCCCAATCTGTATTTGTACCTTTGGTTTTTCCTGCCTAAATGTAAGATTTTGCTTTTCTCCACATTGAAACTCATTTTGTTGGATAGGGTCCATTGTTCAATTTTGTCAAGATCTTTTTGGATCCTGAGTTTGTCTTCTCGGGTGTTGGCTACTCCTGTTAGTTTGGTGTCATCTGCAAATTTGATGAGTTCCCCTTCAATTCCCTCCTCTAAGTCATTTATGAAGATATTGAAGAGTACTGGGTCTAAGATGGAACCTTGTGGTACCCCACTGCTTAATTTTATCCATGTCGATGTAGTGCCATTGAGGACTACTCGTTGAGTATGGCTTGTTAGGCAGCTACAGATCCATCTTGTGGTGATGTTGTCTATTCCACCTTTTCCTACCTTACCAAGGAGTAGGTTGTAGTCTACCTTGTCAAATGCCTTACTGAAATCTAAGTATACTACGTCTACTTCGTCTCGCTGGTCTACTAGTTTAGTCACTGTATTGAAGAATTAGATGAGATTGAGTTCACCTCACTATAGTAAGGTGATAAAGGTTACTTTCACCAGAGCATTTGGAATTCTGCTCCAAGTTTGAAAATCTTTCTGTACGCACTGAGTACGTGAAAGAATTGGTGAATGCAGCTTCTGTAGTTTTTTTTACAGAACATTAAGCAAGCTTTTTTTAAAGTTTAAACATTTGCATATAGTTCATTGGTAATATAATACTTTGCTTTGCTTTAATATAGTTAGTAGTATTTAGTTGTACAAATAAAAACTTTAATTAATATGATTGTAAAAATAAAAAGTTTTACAAATAAAAACTTTAATTAATATGATTGTAAAACATATTGGACATTTATTAGTAATTCAAAGATCTTAATATACTTTAAATCCAAAATATTTTTCATTTATTAAATTAAATGCATATAATATCTCAACTTTATAATGCCTGGTATTATCAGTACATTTGAAATAAAGAAACATTTTGGAAAATACCTCATCCCCCCAAAAAATGGTTGTTGTTTTTTAACCATTTTATTTATATAATAGATGAATTAGCCTGTTCAAATTCCATTGATTATCTTTCATTCCTATCTACATTTCTCTTGCTAGGAAACCATTGCAGTCATATACCTGCCATAAACAACAGAGAAAAAGAGGATTCAGTGGCCTGCTTGACAAACACACCATTATTTTTGTCACTGTCCCTCCCCCGCCCTTCATTTATTCATTATGGTAATGGTACTTTGTGATGTGCAGTTTCTCGATTTATGACCCATTCTTGATAAGCATGAATCCAGACTGCATGTGCATCTTTGATAAGGTTCTAATTGGATAGCAGTGACCTTTCTGAATGTAATTCTGGGACAAAGATTAAAAAGCAGTACAGAAAGTGACAGGTTTGGGACAATAACATATGAATTTAGCTTTGCTGGCAGGCAAGAGATGTAAGCTGTGATAAATCAGAGACTACCCAAACAGGTTTGCTGAATGATTGTTCATCTCCTCTGATTCCTTCTAACATGTATTGAAAACTGGTGCCAACCATTCCTATTTTCTTTGTGTTAACTGCTTACTGATAAACACTTGAAAACTATGCAGTCAATTCAACCTTATGGAACTGTTGGACGCATACTAAATTAGCAACACTTACACCTCTATGATACTTTGCAAATGTTTATTGGTTTGCTTTGTATTTTATAAACATCTCAGTGGTAAAAAGCTATATATTGCCATTTGTGTGACTTGCAAACAAGAAAGACAATTTATCCAGTGTCAGTCTAAATTAATGCCTGAACTGACACTTTAGTCTTCTCATTGTTTTCTGATATCAATTTCTTCTTATGCTAAGGATTCTGTAAATGGCCTACGTAGTAAGGAGTGGGTGGAAGATTTTAAAACTTGATATTAACAAATATAGTAGCTAGAAAAAGAAAAATACTGCTCAAAACATTTCATTGCATTAAAATATGTCTTCCATTTAGTTGAGTCTGATTTTCAAATACTGGCTGAACAAGTCCCTGCAAGTCTTCTCAACAATTTTTTTCAGAAGTTGTTTGTCATTGCCTGCTTTCTAGGGCTGAAAGAAAGTAATTGACCTAAGGTCACCCAGCTGACTTTGTACCTAAGGTGGGAATAGAACTCATGGTCTCTTGGTTTTCTAGTCTGATGCCTTAACCACTACAGCAACTGATTCTCCACCTGGTAATCTAAAATTACCTGAATACGTTGAAGTTTCTCTTTCTTTCTCTTTCTCTCTCTCAACTTATATTATTTAAAAAGTAAATAAATGTGTAAAGGAAGTATCTGGAAAACAGTGCTTCATATATATCTGTGTCTGTTAGGTATATCTAATTCTCATTTACATTTAGATTTGCTGATAATAATTCTGAGCATTAAAAAGCTTTAAACAGGCTTAGGTGATTAGTATTCCTTTTAAGGTGAGCAACAAAGAGCAAGGCAAAAATGCTTTGAATAAATTGAATATGGAACCATTACCCTTAAAAAAATTCACATAACAATTATAATGTAATTCCCTACAATTATCTGTGATAATGCTCATCATATTTGCTATAGCAAAGCTCAAAGTAAAAGAATTTAGGGAAAGAATGCATAATATGGCTTCTGGAATTGTTTACCAGCTGTGCTGGGATATGTGACCAGGAAAGAGGAAGGAGGAGAACTTAAAATGGAGAAGTGAACAAGCCAACAAGTCACTGCCCAACTGTCTTTCTGATACAAATGGTTTGGGAAATTGGGGAGAGGAAATTTGTTTTCTCTGCAGACCCCAGCCTAATTCTAATTCCTCTGTTTATAAACTTAATATTTCTTTTGTTGGTTTCTCTTCCACACCACATTTATAACTATTTTATTCTGACTAAATTGATTAATCTTGGATATTTGTTAGAAGTCATTTAATCTATTTCTTAAAAGTATTTTGATTTTTAAAATTAACAATCAACTTAACATTTCTATTCAGTTTAAAGAAATAAAAATACTTGAAGTAAATGAGTCTTAGTATTATGTGGCTATTCCACAAATATTATATATTTGTCTTTAGAAAATGTTTTTTAATTGGATCCTGTAGATCATACCAACTGTTGTATATTCTGGACAATTGTTCAATTGGACTATTGAAAAATAAGTACATTTGCAACATTTGCAATGAAATATGGAATGACAAAATGGTTCAAAATTAAAAAAGTGCACCAAAATTGTATGCTGTTATATTCATTTAACTCTTCTGCAGAATGTATCATGAGGAATATTGTTCTAGAATAAATCAAATTGGAATTAAAATTATGGAAGAAATATCAAAAAACTCAGATATGCTAACACCATCTTAATGGCTAGAAGTAAGGAAAATTTAAAGAACATCTCATTGAAGGTAAAAGATGAAACTGTAAAAGCAATTCTGCCCTCAAAGATTTTTAAGAAATTAGTGCTGATCCAATGCATCTAGGTCGATAAGAAACTGAAGTAGGAACAAATTTTAATGTCTGAGGCAGGTGCAACAGTTCATAAGCCTGGTGTTACAGCTATAAAGGGATGAGTTGTCTGCCATTTGGGAGAAAGATTAGATAGATCTAGACAAAATATTAAAGCATGCTCCCTTTATGACTTGTGGACTTTAAGTCCCAGAATTCCTCAGCCAGCATGGCTGACTCAGGAATTCTGGGAGTTGAAGTCCACAAGTCATAGAAGGCCCCATCTCTGAATTATAGAAATAACATATTGTTAACAAAAATATGTACTGTCAAGCCCATGTTTTTCCAAGTGGCTGTGAAAGTTCTATTACAGTGTTTTTCAACTTTAGGGATTTTAAGATATGTGGACTTCTATTCCCAGAAATCTCCAGTCAGCATGGGGAATTTAATTTATGTATTTAATTTATTTAATGTACATAACCTTTATTTTGTCATAGAACTCAATAAAAGCAATGTGATTTCAGAGTTCTTGGCATTTTCTCTTCATATTGTTCATACCAATAGCATTTACTTTCAGTATTCCATGTGAGAATCAGAATGTTTTTATTATGATAGAAGGAATAGTAGACACCAATGGTTTCAGACAGCTATAAGTGACTGTATGCCATATTTTCAAAATGTACTGAGAATCATTTTCCCTCAGATCCCAAATTAGGCAGAAGGTGCTTCGGGAGTCCTAAGAAAGACAAAACATTTTATTTCTTTATAAAGTCATATTTTGTTCTTCACTTAGGAAGACATCAGTTCAGTGCTGATTCATGCCAAGTAGTTCGTGGCCATACATATGCAATGTTAAACTGCATTTTGATTGTGTACGATGGTAATTAAATGTTTTAATAATGAGAAAAAAAAGATGCAAATGCAGAATGTTATACTATATCCAAATTCTCTGATTATATTTAAATTCTTCCATTATCATGGCTAAAATGGCCACCTGATCTTCATGCAAGAATTTATTTTCTTGATTAAAGAAAGAAATTATTCCACAACAAAAATAGAAAACATACATGATGAAAAAATCATTAAAGTTTCAGTGTGGCTATATATACTTTATCTGGCTGATGATATTGTTATTGCTTTCAAAAGAACATAGACTATTTGAGGTAAATTGAGTCACTTGGATTAAGATGGACAGTTATAGAAATTGAATAAATAAACAAGTAATGTTTGACCTATTGTAAGATATTTTAAAAAATAAAACAGATATTGCATCCCAAATGTATTGCTAATTGCTGACTATCCTAGTGCCTTAATGTTCCCTACAAACTCCCATGTGGCTGATGCATGGAAAGAAGAAAGATCAAAGAGCCACCTACTGACCCTACCTATTGTATGGTCATATCATCTTCTGTCAATGACATGCTGTAATAAGCAAGATATGTATGCACCTCATGTTTGTTCAAGATTTAGCAGATCTTGTCTCTTACACTTGTTTGCCTATGTATAAGCTGCATGTTGAATGAAAATAACTGAATAGGACATAGCAGAAAATTGGGAAATCACTATCAATACATTTTCATTACAAAGGGAGATGAGACTAAATAGATGCTTTTTAGAGGCAAGATACATATATGTAGCAAATTTACACAATGCAGAATGTGAATAGATGTGGCAGCTATTCATGCTTTGCTAATTAATAAAATTAATAAATTCTGTATATTTAAAGTTATTTTTTCTCAATCTCAAAACAGCAGATTTAATTTCTGACTGATTAACAGAATAAGTCAAAACTTATTCCATATCTGAAGTATGATTTGATGTGGCAAGAAAACTGAATAACACATTTATGTGATCGAATAATCACAATTTAAATAAACTATTTTAAATTATTTTGGGAAAGTGTTAATATAATAATGGAATAATTTCTGTCCCTTTCTCTTTTTCTTCTGACTATATGAATATTTTTACTTGGGAATATTCCTTTCTTTTACTGTACACCTTAGAATAACATGTATGTATGTTCATATAATTCATCAGTCAGGGTTACCCAACATCATATTCTTTACATGTGTTGTATATTTTCTTTTATTAACCTCATTCAGCATGTTTCAGTTAGGTTTACAGCAGATTACAACACTTCAGCCAGGACATGTGGAAAACATAAAGAATACATGATTCATATATGTGAAAAATTATATTAATATTAACATATGCAGGACATTTAAAATAAATAAAAGTAAGTATTTCACATTGGGTAATTAACTTGGGAAATTAATTACTCTACCACAAGACATTGTGATGACCAGTAACCTGGATGAGTTCAAAAAGGGATTTGAAAAATTCATGGAGATAAGTCTTAAGAAGGCTATTTGTCTTTAAAACTCATTATTTTTCTGTTCATAACATGGCTCTTTTAACAAAAATCAATCTCTTTTGCTTGTGATATCGCAGAGACGTGGTGAGTTCATGTTGTTAGATTAAGATGGGCCTTTGTCTTTTGCTATTCTTTTTAATTGTGTTTTTGGTCTGGTACTGTAAATTATAACTAGGTAACTTGGTTTGATGAAGTAGTTAAGGCATCAGGCTGGAAACTGGGAGACTGTGAATACTAGTCTTGTCTTGGATAAGAAGTCATCTAGGTGACCTTGGGCCAGTCATTTCCTCTCAGCCCAAAGACAGGGGCAATGGCAAACCACTTGTAAAAATCCTTGCCAAGAAAACTGTAGAGACTTGTAGAGAATCAAATATAATTGAATGGAATTGAAAAAACACAAACTTCTAAAAAGCAAACTGGTATGAAACTTCCAGGGTGTCTTGAATTAGTCACTCTGCCTTAATTTAGCATAACTCACAACAGTGTTATAGATCAAATTGGCAATGGCTCTTTCAAAGAATGAAGAAAATGATCAAAGTAATTAATAGCACAAGAAGAGAAAATATTATTACATGAAAATTTCCCAAACTTCTCTATATTAAAATAAATACTATACAAATTACCATATACTCTTACCTTTGCAAGAACAAATACACAAATAGACAGGAAGAAATATCTTGTTTTAGGTTTTCTAAAACCAAAAATCATGGAAACTTATTTAAGAGTCAGAGATAAGAATCAGCTGTTTTTTAAATTGTAATATAGAAAATATGAACCTAGAAATATTCTGAGTGCAAGTTTTTACATCCACAAAGAAAAATATACATTATATTATTTATACATTTTGGAAAAAAATGAAATCTTTAAAAATAAGCATTCACAACTATTACAAATAATTTAACAATTGTAATGATATTTGCATTTTTTAAATTTATTATAATGTTATTGGTATTTTGATTCCTTTTCTTTATTGTATATCCTTTCTTGACCTCTTTAACTATAAGGATCTTTCTAATTCTAATTTTACATTTGTATATTTTATTTTAGTCTGATGCCTTGAAATAAAGACAGTAGTAATTTGCAAACTACCAAATTCACTCATTCCAATAGAGGTATAATTACCTCACTGTTTGAACAGTGTAGTATAAAAATTAGAGGCTGTTTAAAAAAAAATCTAAATTGGAAGACTTACTCTAATGTTGTTGTTTTTTTGAAAAGAAAATTTAACTAAAGCACTCTAAAGTCCCCTGCTGCGCTCAGGCAAGTTGAAATTAATTCAAGACGACAGATAAAAATTTTAACCAGCCGGGAGTGGAGATGACGGATGTGACAGCTCTCAGTTAAAATGTCTTTTAGTGGCAAATGCATGCATATTAGTCAAGTGATGTGACATAACTGTCCTGGGTGAGAGAAGATGAACCAATGACCATTTGCATGAAGAACAAAGAAAAATCTTAAGGAGTAATAGATAGAACTAGAAAGGGAATTTAACAATATAATTTAGCTTGCCTCTAGTTTAAAGAACTTAAGTGATTTAACCTTTTAGTCTTTTTCTCCATACTGTAATGAATGAATTTAAAAAAAAGAATGCAAGGATGAATTTAAAATGAGACACACATAACTTATTAGAAAAGAAAATGTAACTATGAACCATATCTTGTGGACACTGATGTGACAGTAAATTTTATTGAAAAATAAAATTTTATTGAAAATTTTTATTGTGCTATATATGTTTACATACTGAAAATAACAGTAAAATACAAAATAATCCTTCAAATTGCTAAGCTGTTTACTAACATTTAATTTCCTTGGGATGATTTGACTATAAAATATTGTTAAATAAGGCAACTTATAAGTATCCCTTTGAGTTACAACAGTGTTGAACAAATGGTATTTATGCCCAGTCACTATACTTATTGCCGTTACTGTCATCAAAATTTGGGCACTTGGCAGCCCACCTGCACTTATGAACGCAGAGTTGATTCAGTTCCTCTTCCTGCCTACCTCTCCCATCTCTGCCATTTTGGCTCCTTGCACAGTGACACTTAGCATCAGTGGTGCTGGGGCTGAAGTAGAAGCCCTGAAGCAATTGCAGCTGACTGAGACTACTGAAGGTCCCAGGCCTCTCTTTCAAGTCTAGCACATCAAAGCTTCCAAGGAGTGCCACCTCAAGACGTGTGTGGCAGCCAACTGCTCCAGTGCCATAGTGCAAAACTCCTACCACATGAACATCCTATGTTCTACAGGCCATGTCCCACCCAAATGATCTTCACTGTCTTCCTCCTGGTCCTGACAAGGCACACCTGGCTTGGTCAGGAGCTGCTGACTGCATCAGTCCTTGTTCCTGAGGGACCTTATCTTGTTGTCCAAATAGCCTACATTACCTTCATATCACGTGTGCAGTTCTGGCAATGCTTCAGAAGCCCTTAGAAGTGTTTTGGAGAACAGTGGGCACAGCTTTCTTGCACAATTTCAGAAGGCCTCAGAAGCATTCCAAAGCATCATGAGAATGACACTCACTACATGGAAAAAGTGCATGCTATTTAGAGAATGTGTGAGTGGCCTCAGGAAGAAAGCCTAGTGCAGCCAGTAGCTGCCTCTTTTAGGGCCAAACATTGTACACCTTATCATCAGCAGATGGTGAAAGTCAGCTGGGTGTGGCAGGGCCTATGGAATACAGGTGGAGGGGCAGCTGGGGCTTTGTACAATGGTATGAGGTAGCTGGCCATGGCACAGGGCTTGAAGCAGCACTCTTTGGCAGCATTGTTGGTGCTGGGCTGAAATAGAGGCACATAGTGGTGGTGGTGGCCAGCTGAGATGCTGAAGGCCCCAGGCCTTTACTTGATGGGAGATTGAAGAGGATACAGTCACTTAACCTTACCAATGTTCAGGGCTGCAACAGACCAAGCTGGGAATGGTTTGGGTTGAGTTAGTCCTTGCCTAACAATTTGTGGCATTTGGTTAACAATGAAAATGGAGACTGCTGGGATTGCTGTTGCTAAGTGATGTGGTCACATGACATCACACTTTACTGAGTTGAATAAAATCTAGATGGACTTTCAGGAACATAAATTGGAAGTTATAGTAGTTCCTGGTTTGCTTTATCAAGATAATCAAGTTTTTGTAGTATTATTTTACTTATTTTCTCTATTTTCTTTGAATTGCATTGTATCTCAAGATCTTTCAATATAGTGTCCATGTGTGATAAGGATTTGGATTTGGATTTGAGATGATTATAAATGTCTCTGATATATTCAGCTTTGTTTCCAGTTATTTTAAATGTACATTTATTTTATTTATTTATTTTATTATTTAGATTTATATACACGCGGTGGCTCAGTGGGTTAGGACGCTGAGCCTGTTGATCAGAAGGTCGGCAGTTTGGCGGGTCGAATCCCGAGTGCCGCGTAACAGAGTGAGCGCCTGTTATTCATCCCAGCTTCTGCCAACCTAGCAGTTCGAAAGCACGTAAAAATGCAAGTAGAAAAATAGGGACCACTATGGTGGGAAGGTAACAGCGTTCCGTGCGCCTTTGGCGTCCAGTCATGCCGGCCACATGACCACGGAGACGTCCTTGGACAAGCGCTGGCTCTTCGGCTTTGAAACGGAGATGAGCACCGGCCCCTAGAGTCGGAAACGACTAGCACGCATGTGCGGGGGAACCTTTACCTTTACCTTACCGCCCTTTCCCGAAGGACTCAGGGCGGTTTACAGGATATTTAAAAGAAAATCAATACAAAAGTTAAAACAATTAAAAAAGATTAAATGAAACCCTGAGAGAAAATAAAAACCCCAGTTAAAATTAAAAATTAAAAATTCTCAGCCTGGGCTCGAAGAACCAGGTCTTCAGGTCCCGGCAGAATGAATGGAGATCGGGGGCAGTCCTAAGCTCCGCGGGCAGCTGGTTCAAAAGGGCAGGCGCGCCCACTGAGAAGGCTCTACCCCTGGTTGTTACCCGCCGGCAATCTTTAACCGGCGGCACCCTGAGAAGACCCTACCTGTGGGAGTGCACTGGACGAAGGGAGCTTGATGCTGGCAGCAGGTGTTCCCTCAGATATCCCGGACCCTCGCCATTTAGGGCTTTATAGGTCATCACCAGCACCTTGAATCTACATTTTTTTTCTCCCAGATAATTATTTTATGTCATATGATTCACTCCTGAAGTGAAAAATTAAAACTTTAAATATAGTAGACTAGAACAATTCAGTTGTAAAAACAATTCATCAAAATAGTGATTATGAACAGACATACACTGTATATATGATTACCATGGGTAGGGGAAAAACATAGTAAGGTTAAAACCTCTGTGAAAAACGTATTAGGTACTGTTTTTCCCCCGAAATAGTGACAGAGTTATGAAGTGTTCTATCTAGGTAGAGCTGCTTTACTAATCCCAAAATATTGTAGGTTTTATATAACATATTTGTAGATTTTATTATATTACATATTAACAATGTAAAATCTGAACACGGCTTTCTATATTAATGTCATACTGAAATAACAGAAAAAGAGACCTAAAGTTCTACAGTCCTGACCTTAAATAAATATTTGATCAGTGATCCAAGATTAATGGGTAAAATTATTTACTACACTTTGAGAGAAGGCATTGTACAATGTCATAAGTCATGACTCCGGTTCTGTTCATCTTTTGTTGTCTGCTGCTTCTGCCTGATGGATTATAGTTGAAATTGAGATATGAGATGATGTAGTTTGGTACTAATGGGTGTCAGAAGCCAAAACATTTCTCCTAAATGTGAGGGGTTATGAAAGAGGCCATGGATAAATTGAGATCAGCAGCTTTGTAATCTGTTCAGAGTGTAGAATTAGAGGAACAGTAGTGATAGGGGGGAAAAAGATAAATTGAGGCAAAGTGAGAAAACGGGTAGAAGAGGAGTGAATGCAGGACTGTTATGGCTGCTAAAAAAATTGGTATTTGGTATATGGGAAAATGTCATCAAATCTGACCACAAGCCTAAACAGTGTATATATGTTAGTAAAAATCTGATGCTAGAGAGTGGAACTTCTGTTTGTGGTATCTTTGCAAGATATAGCTCAAAGGGAAGAGAAAATGCCTGTTTTGAAAAAGTCAATACACCTACCAAAAGTTTTATATGCTAGAAAAACAAAAATAGTAGCAAAAGCACTGCTACCTGTAGCAGTCTACAACCTGTATCAGTGGCCTGTTTAATTAGAGTATCTCTCTTGGTATCATTGCCTTAGAAGCCTCAGAAGGAATTAATGTACTGGTACTATTGTGAAAGCCAGGTTTAATAATAATGTGTTTTCTGTTATCCATTATTTAAGTATGTATGAGAATCCTGGCCTATATATGAATCCCCCAAAACCCGCATTTTCTTCATCTGTCTTCGTAGAAAAAAATTAACAGTAAAGGAACTATTAAATGACAGTGTCAACCTGTGTGCAAAGAACATGTGAAACAAACTCAATATTTCAGTTCTGGCAGTGGCGTAATCAGTCTGGAAATCAAGTGTTGTAACAGTAAGTTGAAAAACAAGAGAATACATTTTGTCTGGCAGAAAGTTCACCAGTGCATCAATCTGATGATAATGAGCTGTCCCAAAGTGATCTGCAAAAGAGAACTCACAGATGGCCTAATAAGTTTACTGGTACATAGTAATTGTCCAAAGGTCTGCAGTATAACAATGTACAACAATGTTTTGCATGGAAAATTATCATAAACATTTTGTCTAATATCATAATGCAAAAGAAATGTTTGCCTAATGTTTGCAGAAAATGTTGGAAGCTTGATGAGCTTTAAACTTTTAGGGGAAAAACTGCTTTGGATTGAAGAAACAAAAATAAACATTTTGGCCATAACCCCAAAAAATAATTTTGAAGAAAATTTGCTGAAGTGTTTAAACAAAAGAGCACAGATTGCCAGAATGGGGATAGGATTTTTATGTTTAGGTTATGTAAAAGCAAGTGGTATAAAGTATTACAGGACAGAAAAATAGCAATTGTAGAATGGCCTTTACAGTCAATGACCTGTATATTGTTGAACTTTGGTGGAAAGATTTCATGCACACAATATACACAAGGGAGCCTAAGATTCTTTCTTGAAGTTTCAAACCAAATTTAAAAGTAAAAATAAAAAAGTCCTAGATGATTACAGAAAATATTTCGAAAATATTATTTTTACAAAGTACTAAATCAAAGATTGTCTGTACTTTTGCAGCATCAATTATGACTGTTTTCTTAATTTTGAATCTGTAAATAACTTATATACAGATTTAAAATAAGAAAATAGTTACATCTGAACAGTAAAGCATGCATTCATATATTTGCAGAAATATATGGTGGTTTAGTTTGTACTATGTAGAGCTTCATTTGCTTCTGTTTTAAGTTTTATCAAAAACATGATTTGACCAGATTTCTAAATTTTGCAAACAGTTGTCTGTTAGTTCTTTCATTGTATTGAAATCTGTTCTTGTTGTTGACTATTTTGAAGTAATTACAGTATACCTCAGTCAGATTGAAAGTATGTATTGGTTTTTTTATAAATGTATTCATATTTTTTTCCTCTTAGTTCATCTAATTATGGTTACATTTCAATTAGGGTTGAGTTTGTGAATGGCAGTGTATTTCCTGACATAGATTAATGTGGAAGAATAATTAAATACACCTAGACACATATTCTCTCAAACACTCATACTAGTTATTTAATTACTTAGTATATGTCTATTATGAATATGGAATTCTTTCTTCCACAACTTAAGGAATGCTGGCCTAAACCCTTATTTCAATTTATATACTACCAAATCTCTCCTGTTTTTTTTTAACATTAAACTGTCCAAAATGATGCATCATAGGGCAACATTTTTTTAAAAAAATGAAAGGTACTTCAAATGTGCTGATTTAAATATCTGTACAAAATCCAGGATCTATTAGTCTTGCAGAACTGACATTTCAAGGATTTTCAGAGTGGTTGTATTCACAGTGCTGCTGCAACACTGCCATGGTCAGCCATGGTCATGTGATGATGATTTCCAATGCTCTCTGTCATCTTCCTTCAAGCAGAGTCAGTGGGGAAGCCAGCGTGAACTCAACCCCCAACTCGCTAAGTTGGTTCCAAAGGATACCATGGTTGATGCTGGCCTAACCCATAATATATAGCCCATTTAAGTAGGGAAATATCAGTACTTGGAAATATTTGTATACTGCTGTGTTGAGAAAACTCTGACTCTCCAGGTGTTTCTGAATTGCTCTCATGACTATAAATAGCATGACCAATAATAAAGAATGGTAACTTTTAAGAAAATGGTATCGAAGGCTGCAAGTTTGTTGTTCTTTTGATGTTAGAACAATGTGCCACATAATTCAGAATTATCTAACAAACTGGTAAATTCCCCAGTGTTTCATCAGTAATCTTTCCTAGACTTCTCTGAAGATGGGGATTCTGTCTGTCAAACATATGTCTCTAGTTTGAGCTGCAGATCATTATTAGCAGGACAGGGTAAGGACTCTGGAGAGTTACGATATTTTCAGATTCAGAATTTGATTATGGGCTAGGCAAAGGAAAGTATAAAATATGTACTGGCTGCTTAGCTTTCTTTTGGAAACTTGTCATCTCATCCTTCTCATTCTTAAATGTAAAGTTAACTTTGAAATAGGGCAGCAGTACTTGTATTTATTTATTATATGTATTTAGTTATTTATTTCTTTGTTAAAAAATTGTGTTACTGATTCTCTTAGTTGTTGCCGTAAGAAAATTGGTGAAATGGGGAATGTAGATGGCATTCATTAGTTCTATTAAAAATGGATGCACATGCATACACCTGTGCTGGAATCTAAGGATTTTTTTTTGAAGCAGCTATTTGGAATTTTTTTCATAGTTATAGCTGCTTTAATATATAGATGAAGATTATGCTAATCACTTTGAAAAATGCCTGTGGCAGAATCCTAATATGATTAGTATCAATGATCAAAAATGCTTAAAGATAAATTGTCCCTGCAAATAATCCTACAAATGTTATGTAGAAGTAGCACAGGACAGGACAGGACAAGACAATGATGGGATAATAACAGAAATACAATGGCAATACAGTAGAATAATAATACAATGACAACACAATGACAGTGAGGCGACAGTGACAAAATAAAACAAGACTAGTCAGAGACAAGACAAGGACAAGATAGGGAGAAGCCGGACAAGACAATGGCAATACAATACAATGACAATACAGTAACAATGGCAACCCAGTGACAATGACAACACAATGAAGTGATAATGATAATACAATATAGGACAAGACAAGGAGAATACAAGACTGGGACAAGACAATGACAATGAGAAGCCAATACTACCTGGAAGCATATTGGAAGCCAGTGCAGATCACACAATGGTGCTATTGCATGAATGAAGTGTGGAATGTGTTCTTAGTCATTTTTAATTGTTTTTACTTATTTATTTAATGCTCTGGCAAGTTTATAATATTCCAGTGTGTTTTCCTCACAATATTTGGACAGAGTTTGTTTTGCTGACACTCCATTAACTTGGTAAAAATCAAGAAAATGTTTCTTGAGAAGTGCTCTTGCTCAATAACAAGATAGGGATATAAAGATTTCTTATTCCAAGCTCTGTTAGAGCAGAGATAAAGAAACTACTTGGCCTTGGTGCAAATTGAATTAGCTGACCTTAATATCATTTCCTGCCCTTTGATTTTATGATTCATTTTAAATGAACATTCCAGCTCTCTTCCCTCTGCTGCTTTAGATTTAAAATCCATAAGGGCTCAATAAGGCTTGATTCACACATTGCATTTTAGATGTACGTGTACCCTGTAAATAAAATATGAACATAAATTAAAGCACATGTTTGCAGTTAATTTTAGAACTGTATGTTCACTCTGTCAATATGCATGTTAAAACACGCATAATTTGACTTTGCACATTTCTTATTGCTTTAATAATACTTGCTGATACATTTTTATTGCTGATGCCTTTTTATTGTCCATGGACAGCTGGAGAAATTGACACTTTATCAGAATAATCACAATTTTATATTGAAAGAGAAAAAGTCATATGACGATCTGGCAGAAGAAATTAGTACAATTCAGCGCAGGAAGAAACAGAGCCTTTCTTTCTTTTGCACTCTGTTCTGTCAGCTGTGACATTGTTAAAATCTGATGTTTGATCCGGAAATAATCAATAAACTGCACCCATCTTCTATCAAAAAAAAGAACCAATTATGTAAAAGATGATGGCAATTAAGAAAATAGAATTTCCATTCCTTTCATTCCTGTGTTGTCCTATTTGCATAGAAATAAAGTTCCCCATAGACAACACATGACTCTAATGAGAATGGGAATTTTATTTCATAGATGGAAGTCAGTTGCTGATGGTAATGAAACCAATCTGCAAATGAATTTTTAAAGGGTGCAATACTTTATCATAAGTATGCTGTCATCACTCAGGCAGCATTCCCTCATTGGAGTATGGTGCTATTAGTTGCAGATTAAGAGCGATGACAGAATTATGTTCTAAGTACCCCCTTTGCAATGTCAACAGGCCTTAATGATAACATAGTACCGCTATTGTTAAGGAGTTTTATGTCTTATTTAGTGTAAACGGGAAAATCTGGCATTTTTCAGCCTATGACTGGGTTTTGCTACTTATGCTGTCACTTTTACCAGCTGCTAAAAAAAGAGCAGGTCGTCAGATCCCATTTTTCTTGATGATTCATTGATAGCAGTTAAAGCATATAGTGTAAGAAAAGGAATAAATAATCAGCCAGAATTGAAAAACATACAATTTTATAAAATTTCCACTGAGTTATACATGATGACATCACAAAAGTATTTGCATACATTCTGTCAAAATAAAAGTTTATCAATTCAGTTTTCATGAATTTGTGGCAACATGGAAATACACTGTACATCAGTGGTGTTTTTTTTAAAAAAATAAGTAATATATTTTGTGACAAATCAGTTATTTTTTTCTTATGTGGAATATTGCTTCATGTATCAGTTCATTTGTATGAGTAGAATGAATAGTGAAATAAATCTTTTTCCTTTTACAAAGACAAATCCTTCTCCATTGGTTTGAGGATGATTCCCCACTTCTAAGTTTGGAACAGTCATTTTGAACTGGACTGCTACTGAACATGTTTTGAGCTTAAAACATGTTCATATTTAGAGTAGCTGTTTGAAGTTCAAAGTGAAACACTTTGGGAATAGTTGGAACAAGTTATTCAAACTCAGACACTTGTTTTATATTCCAAATAATTTCTCTTTGGATAAGGGTGCCTTGAATTCTACCATGCATCAATGCAATCCTATACATTAATTTTATTGCACAGAATAGATAACAAATGCATAAGTACTTTAAATAACTTATTTGTTTTAGAAGAAAAAAATGAACAAACAGAAGACAAGAATACATTTTCACTAATTTTAGGTATCTGTGTCTAATATGAATTTCCTACACACAAAGAAAGAATACGTTGGTTAATCACTGTTTTGTCAAATGGATTGTAATGAATGTTCTAAGCAGATATTTTTTTTTATTGAAAAGTTTTAAAATACAGTTTTCCTTTAAGAATCCCCCCTTCCCCCTCCCTCCTCCCCCCTCCCTATCTCCCCCCCTCCCCCCCTCCCCCCCCGACTTCCCAGAGCTAAATACAAGGTATTTATATAAAAAGCAATCATAAACAATCATATACTAACAATTATAAACTCTAAAATCCATCACTCTCTAGCTTATATAAGATAAAACAAATAATAATAATATTGAATATGTATAAAAAGAAACTAAGATAATAAAAGAAAAAAAAACGAAAGAAGACTTATTCAAATGCTACATAAAACTTCTTAACCCTATACTTGTTCTGGATAAAATCAATCCATTTTTTCCATTCCATAATATAGCGTTCTTGCGAATGATCTTTCAAATAGGCCGAAATCTTCGCCATCTCTGCCAGGTCGGAAACGTTTAAAGTCCACTCCTCTATGGTCGGCAGTTCCTCTTTCTTCCAGTATTGACCTATCAAAAGTCTTGCCGCCGTAATTAAATTCAACATCAACTTGATGTCCACAACTGTGGCATCTGTAATTATTCCCAACAAAAAAAATTGCGGACAAAACTTTAACCTCTGTTTAAAAATCTTCTGCATGTTCCACCAGACTTTTATCCAAAAAGCCTTAACCTTTTTACAAGTCCACCATATGTGAAAATATGTTGCATCTTCATCACCGCACCTCCAACATTTAGGCTGATAATTCGGATACATACTTGCAAGCTTTTTAGGATCTAAATGCCATCTATAAAACATTTTGTAAAAATTCTCTCTTAAATTTTGAGCTTGTGTAAATTTTACGTTCCTCACCCAAATCTTTTCCCACGTGTCCATTGTGATGACTTCCTGAATATTTTGGGCCCATTTTATCATACAATCCTTAACAAGCTCTGTTTCTGAGTCAATCTCTATCAATGCAAGATATATCCGTTTGATATGTGCTGGTCCCTGATTCCTAATTTGCTTTATCAAATTTTCATCAGTCATTGTAAATCCATTTTTCTGGTCTTCTTTCCACCTGGCCCGTAACTGAGTATATTGAAACCAATTTTGAACAACCTTCTCTTCTCGCAAGAGGCTATATGATTTCAAACACCAAACGTTTCTTTCCAAACTAAGAATCTCCTTATACGTAGTCAAATCATGTTTAAAGCCAGCATGTATATTTTCTATTGCGTGTTTTGGAATTGCCCACAATGGTATCTTACAACTTAACTTATGTCTGTACTTCTTCCAAACTCTCAGCAATGCCTGTCTTAAAATATGCACCCTAAACACGTTGTCTACCTTCTTATCATACAACAAATATGCATGCCAGCCAAACAACAAATCGTGGCCCTCAAGATTTAATAACCTCCCTTGCGTCAAATTAATCCAGTCACTTATTCCTGCTAATGCAGCAGCTTCATAATATAATTTAAAATTAGGCAATTTAAGGCCACCTCTCTCACGAGTATCCTGCATAATCTTAAGTTTAACTCGTGGTTTTTTCCCTGCCCACAGAAATTTATTGATACCTCGCTGCCATTCCTCCAGATTAGAATCTTTCTTAAGAATCGGTATCATTTGGAATAAAAATAAAAATTTAGGCAGGACATTCATTTTTACAGCAATCTGGTTGTTCCTTTCCAAAAACTCTAACACATCAACTATATGCCTCACATTATTTTTCATTTGCCTACCACTAATAAACCCCGTTTGGTCCCCATGCAGATATTTTTTATGCTGAATTAAAAAATGAAGTCAGATTTTTCCTATCAGACTTAGTTTTTGTTTGTGACTCCCTTCTTCATTATTCTGTTAATTATATTAAAAGGTAAAGGTTCCCCCGCACATGCGTGCTAGTCGTTTCCAACTCTAGGGGCCGGTGCTCATCTCCGTTTCAAAGCCGAAGAGCCAGCGCTTGTCCGAGGACGTCTCCATGGACATGTGGCCAGCATGACTAGACGCCAAAGGCGCATGGAACGCTGTTACCTTCCCACCGTAGTGATCCCTATTTTTCTACTAGCATACGTGCTTTCGAACTGCTAGGTTTGCAGAAGCTGGGACGAGTAACAGGCGCTCACTCTGTTACGCGGCACTAGGGATTCGACCTGCCAAACTGCCGACCTTCTGGTCGACAAGCTCAGCGTCCTAACCCACTGAGCCACCGCATCCCTGTTAATTATATTACTGTGGTATATTTTAAGTATAGTAGCATATTTGTAATGATCACTGAGTAGACTTTAGATGTTATTATTATTGCTTTCCAACATAAATAATGTCAAGACCAAGATGGAAGACATGACAGCTAGCATAGAAAATACATGTGCAGGTTGAGTCACGTTTAGACATCTTTACAAAGAAACCAGTCCCTGCCTGAAGAGCAGTTGTTTGTCAGTTTATTTCCAGAGCTCACAGTGTATACAGTGTGTGTGTATACATATGTATGTATGTATGTGTGTGTACATACATACACATTAAACAGTGGTGGGATTCAAATATGTGAACAGCCAGTTCCCTGTGTGGATGCCGCTTCCGGAAGTCCATTCTGGGCCTGGGCAACAAAAAAATTAGCTACTGGTTCTTCTGAAGTGATGCGAACCAGCTGAATCCCACCACTGATGTTAAATATTACATTGGTGGCAATAGTGTTGTGCTGATCAACATGCTATTATCATGCCATTAATCTGTACCTAATACTTTTGGTTATCTGTATTGCAAGTTAACATCTCAGAAATTAAATTTCACAGTGGGTGACCAAGATAAAAATTGGGTTCTCACATTTTATATAAGGCAACTATTAAATTTCTAACAGAAAGGTTAAAGAACTAATTGTTTCCTATATTTGTCAGGAAATTGTTGGTATTTTAGTGTTTTTTCTGCATAATAACCACAGTTATGGTGGCAAAATAGAAACAGTCACTTTGTACAGTGAGATGGGTGGCATATAAATCATTCATTCATTCATTCATTCTTCTCTGAAAAGATGGACTAGTGTTTTATAAAGATCCTTGTGAAGTGTACCTTCATTGTTCCAGGATAAAATAATATGGAAAACATTTCATTTACCAATCCTGAAAACATTTTTCTTCCTCCATTGCTCGTTTATACTTCATATTACAAATTTCTCAGGATTAGTGATGCTAATATTAAAAAGTATTTTTGTGGGCCCTTAGGTAAGAGAGTTGATAAAAATGACAAATTTCATGCAGAGCTGAGCAAAAGTGATATTTTTGTATGGCAATCATTCAAAAGCTTCTGAAAAATTTTGTTTGAATTTATAAAGCAGAAAGCTATCACGAAACAGTGATCTTTTCAAGTTGTATAAAGCTATAGAATGTAACTTGTCACTGAAAGTTTATTTTAACGCCAGATCCATTGTTAACAAGGCTCCCCTCATTCAGGACTTGATTGAGGAGGAAGGTGCGGATCTGGCGTGCATCACGGAGACTTGGTTGGGCTCGGAGGGAGGGGTTCCTCTGACTGAGTTATGCCCTCCAGGTTTCCGTGTGCTACACCAGCTGCGGGCTCAGGGAAGGGGTGGTGGGGTGGCGGTGGTTGTATGGGAAACCTTATGCCCACGGGAGACCACCATTGTCCCGATGGCCGGGAGTGAGTCCCTCCTCCTGAGATGTGGCCCTCGGGCTCAGTTGGGCCTGTTGCTCACATACCTGGCACCCAGCTGTGTGGCAACAGCCCTGCCCGAGCTGCTCGATACCCTCTCAGGGTTGGCGGTGGAGTTCTCCAGGCTTATAGTTCTGGGTGACTTCAACCTGCCTTCACTGGGAGGGTCGTCTGAGTTAGCTCGGGAGTTCATGGCTTCCATGATGGCCATGGGCCTGACCCAGGTAATTCAGGGCCCGACTCATGTGGGGGGTCACACCCTCGACCTGGTGTTCCTGTCTGGACAATGGTGGGATGATCTGGGAGGGGGTTCTCCAATGATTGTTCCCCTGTCATGGTCAGATCATCATCTGCGGCTGGTCTTCCGTTATGCCACCCCCCACTGCTGGGCGGCAGAACCGACCAGGTGGTTCAGCCCCAGGCACCTAATGGACCTGGAATGGTTCCAGATGGCGCTTGGGTCTATACCCATCGCCCTCACCCACAGCCCAGTCGATGCCCTGGTGGATGCCTGGGAAAGGGCGGCCGCCAGGGCACTTGACTGTGTTGTACCCTTGCGACCTCTGACCCGGCGTAGATCCCGTTGGGCTCCGTGGTTCTCTGCAGAGCTCCGGGAGATGAAGCGTCGGAGACGGGGTCTAAAGAGTGGTTGGAGGTCCAGCTGATCCGAATCTGACCGGTTGCAGTTAAGAACCTTTATAAGGTCTTATCTTGCGGCGATAAGGATGACGAAGTCTAATTACTTCGCTGCCCTCATCGCGTCCGCAGATAATCGCCCGGCCACCCTGTTTAGGGTGACTCGCTCCCTCCTTAACCAGGAGGTGAGGGAGGATCACTTACAGGGACGAGCCGAGGAGTTTAGTCATCATCTGGCGGACAAAATCGCTCAGATCCGGACCGGTCTGGACTCTGACTGGGCAGAGTCTGACGTGGAGGAATTGGACGGTCTTGAGCATGTTATCTGGACTGAGTTCGATCCTGTTTCCCCTGATGATGTGGACAGGATCATGGGGAGGCTGAGCACCACCACCTGTTTGTTGGATCCGTGCCCCTCCTGGCTGGTTTATGCGGCCCGGGTGGAGACACGAGGCTGGTTCCAGGCAGTAATAACTGCTTCTTTGAAGGAGGGTGTCTTCCCTGCCGCCTTGAAGGAGGCGGTGGTGAGACCCCTCCTCAAAAAGCCTGCCCTGGACCCGGCTGTTTTAAATAACTATCATTCGGTCTCCAACCTTCGCTTTTTGGCGAAGGTTGTTGAGAGTGTGGTGGCGCATCAGCTTCCTCTTTTCCTGGAGGAAACTGATTATCTGGACCCGTACCAATCGGGTTTCAGGCCCGGACACAGCACGAAGACGGCATTGGTCACGCTGGTGAATGATCTCTGGCGGGCTCGGGACAGGGGTTGTTCCTCTGTCCTAGTCCTATTAGATCTCTCAGTGGCTTTTGATATCATCGACCATGGTATCCTACTGCGGCGTCTCAGGGTTGGGAGTGGGAGGCACCGTTTTACGGTGGTTCTCCTATCTCAGTCGGTGTTGACGGGAGGGCAGAGATCCACCCCGAGGCCTCTTGTTTGTGGAGTTCCTCAGGGGTCGGTTCTCTCGCCCCTCTTGTTCAACATCTATATGAAGCTGCTGGGTGAGATCATTCGTGGTTTCGGGGTGGGGTATCATCAGTACGCTGATGATACCCAACTTTTTCTTTCCACCCCGGACCAACCCAGCAATGCCCTCGCCGTGATGTCCCGTTGCCTGGAGGCGGTCCAGGTCTGGATGGGGAGAAACAGGCTTCGTCTCAATCCTGCCAAGACTGAGTGGCTGTGCATATCGGCATCTTGGGTTAACCAGACCATTCCACCTTTAACGATGGGGGGGTGAGGTGTTACCCCCCCGTTGATAGGGCTCGCAACTTGGGCGTCCTCCTTGACTCCCAGCTCAATTTTGAAGACCATATAGGAGCCGTGACCCGGTTTTGCCCAGGTACGCCTGGTGCGCCAGTTGCGACCCTACCTGGACCGAGATGCCCTACACATAGTCACTCATGCGCTCGTGACCTCCCGTTTAGACTACTGCAACGCTCTCTTCATGGGGATGCCCTTGAGGACCACTCGGAGGCTTCAGCTGGTGCAGAATGCAGCTGCGTGAGTTGTGATGGGGGTTTCCTGATACTCCCATGTAACACCTCTACTCCGCGAGCTGCATTGGCTTCCGGTTGCCCTCCGGGTGAGATTCAAGGTGCTGGTAATGACCTATAAAGCCCTAAATGGCTTGGGTCTGGGATATCTGAGGGAACACCTGCTGCCAGCATCAAGTTCCCTTCGTCCAGTGCGCTCCCACAAGGAGGGTCTTCTCAGAGTGCCGCCGGTAAAAGATTGCCAGTGGATAACACCCAGGGGGAGGGCCTTCTCAGTGGGTGCACCTGCCCTCTGGAACCAGCTGCCCGTGGAGCTGAGGACTGCCCCCGACCTCCGTTCATTCCGCCGGGACCTGAAGACCTGGCTCTTCGAGCTCTCTGGCCCAGGCTGAGAATTTTAATTTTAATTTTAATTTTAATTGGGGTTTTTACTCTTTCAGGGACTGTTATAATCTTTTTAATTGTTTTTAATTTTTGTATTTCTTGTTTTAATTCTCTGTAAACCTCCCTGAGTCCTTCGGGAAAGGGCGGTGTACAAATCCAATTAAATAAATAAATAATTAATAAATAAATAAATAAATAAATAAATAAATAAATAAATAAATAAATAAATAAATAAATAAATTTCTTGGTGTTCTTCCATGACAGCCTCAGAACAGTCAGTGATGAACATGGTGAACAATTTCACCAGAATATTTCAAACATATGTAGGCAAATGAAATCCCAGTACACTGGCTGATTACTGATTGACTTTTAAGAGATGTTCCTGAAAATAAACACTTTTTTTAAAGTAACAATTTTGTGCTTTTAATTAATGTGTAAATGCTGGCTATTATCAAAATAAAGCTGTGTTACAGAAATTCTGAAAACATATTTGTATTCAGCATAAAAATATTATATGATTAACCAGTTTTCATGTACACATACGGTACTCTTTTGTTTTTAATCCCCCAGTGATATCTTTCCTTTGTATTTAATTGTTCATAGGACTTTTATTGTACTTCACAACTCAGCATAATCACTTCTCTTTATTTATAGTGCCAGCTGCTTCCCCCCCCCCCAAAGTCTTCAGGAAATAGATGTTCCCAAATTAGAAATATGGCTTCAGTATATACATCATCATATCTGAAATAGCATGTAGAATTTCTTTATTTTTGCCATCCAGACTAATTTCAGGATGCATCTGATGCAACATGAGTTTTCTTGTATTATCTGATTAATGCCCTTTTCCCATAATCTTCACAGCAAAGTTATCTCATTCCTGATCAAATTCTTAATTGTATTCTCCTACAATGTACTCTTTTAAAATGAATGACTTCCTAGAAACTCTGTAAATGTAATTCCCTTGATTTTTAACTGCCCATGAATTTTATATGAATGAGAGTTGAGAATTCTCACTATTGAGAAGATATAAAACCAATTGGTTCAATTCTCCAATTAACCCAATCTCCATCTCCGTTATTTGAAATACCTTGCAGACAGCTCATACAAGAGTGATAATTAATACTGTAGTATAATATTCTAAGTTTTTAATATTATAATGTCATACTCTTTAACATATATAATTAATTTAAAAGGTCATTTATCTACAATGAAATTCTTTTGCAATGGTGTGCACTGCTGTGTGTATTAATTTCTATTAACAATTTATTTCTCTTACATTTTAAAAGCTAATATACAAATATTTGAAGTTTATTACTCATACATGAAAATCATGTGAATATTTGCTCTTTCTTTTTCTTTGCATCTTTGTTTAATACGTTTGGTATCTTGTATTTATTTCACTTAGAAATACTGGATTGCATAACAGCATACACAGTCTTGCTGTCAAATAGAGGTAGAATATCAATTAATCTCGGTAATTGCTGACTCTGCACTTTATTCTGGCTGAAAACATGGCATCAGTGACACTGACCTCAGAGTTACTTTGCAAATTGGCAAGAGCAACTGTCCGGCACAGTTTTACTGTCTAAGAATATAATTCCTGCATTATTGTTATTTATTCACTGTCACTGAAGAGTTATATCCATTTCCTAATTGCAAGCATCCTGCACTAAGCTATTTGACTATTTTCATAAATATTTTTTTAGCTACAATGGAAATATATAAGGGTATTTTTATTAGAAAATGAATATTGCATTTCAGAGAATAATTAAAAAATGTACTTGGATTCTACACATTTTCAAATATTTTACTTTGTTGTCATGTGAACATTTTTATTTTTTTTCTTTTAAAAATACTCTGAATTTTATTGAACTTTTAAAGATATAGACCATACTAAATGAATAGATAGCTGGTCATATTAAAATTGCTATGGGACATGCAGCCTATAGGTAAGAAACAAATTTGCTTTTAAATACATAATTATAAAAAGTGGAAAGAACCAAATTTCCATTTGAAAGACAGTGAGCATTAAATGTATGACTATATGAACTTGTGGATATAGCAAGTTTCATTTTATGGATTAGACCAGGGGTGTCAAACTCGCAATGTCACGTGACGTGTCACGACGTATTGTGACTTTTTCCCCATTGCCAGAGCTGGGGTGGGCACGGTTTCGGCATGACACATCTGGCCTGTGGGCCGGCAGTTTGACACCTCTGGATTAAACTATGATGGGAGAAAAGTGTGCCTTATACCTTTAGAAAAAGCTGGTTGATTCTTAGAGATTTTGTTTATAATGAATAATAATCCCAATTTTCTAGAAAGATGATTGGTGGCATATTAAGTCTGCTGTCATCCTTTTCTACTTATCATTGATAGACAGCTACGTGACCATTATGGTTATTGAACATTGTCTGCACTAGCATATTATACCAAAATATAACTTGCAAAAAGCAGTAGAATTTTAAAAAGGATAAGGTCAGTTGTCAATATTAGTCACATATATGATGTAAAAATAACAAGACAAATATGTTTTGACCTATTCACTTAGACTCACAAACTTAGCATCTATATTCTATCCTGTTTAGAAAATAGCTGGAACCATCTTATGTGTTCTTCAAAACTAATATGGAAATTTAAACTTCAAGGAACAGCTAATCTGTTTTCAGCATTTCTGGAAGGTTACATCTTCTATTTTTTATTTATCTGAAGTAAATTGCTTCAGTGCCAGTGTTCTTGGATATTTGTTTAACTATTTAAAATGTAGCAGTGAATCTACCATATTAATTTAAAAACTCAGATCCTCTGCCAAATTCTGAGTCATGAGTGGCAGCTTAAATATATAAATATTGCAAAATTAGCTTAAAAGATATGCTGAGCAACACCTGCCTGATAGAAAAACATATAACTAATGGAGCCAAGAATAGCATTCCAAAATATTTATAGGTGTATACTGCTAGATAGATTTCTCATTAATGTTCTTATTATATGTTTTTGTGGGAGTTTTGTGGTTTAGTTTATAGAATCTTATAGAACATTTGAAGTATTTTCTCCAGAGTTGGAAAGGAAAGCGGTTAAAATGCATCAGTGCTTCATCTTTCTCTGAGAGAGAAAAGCTCCAAAAAGATATCCTTAGGAAGAGCTTCCAGTTCTCATGGAGGTGTTAGAGTACAGACTGAATGGAAAGGAGTACTATTAATCATCATAATCATAATAGTAAAGTTGGAAGGGACCTTGGAGGTCATCTAGTCCAACCCCCTGCTCAGGCAGGAAATCCTATACCATTTCAGACAAATGGCTGTCCAGTCTCTTCTTAAAAACTTCCAGTGTTGGAGCATTCACAGCTTCTGGAGGCAGGCTGTTCCACTGGTTAGTTGTTCTAACTGTCAGGAAGTTTCTCCTTAGTTCTAGGTTGCTTCTCTCCTTGACTAGTTTCCATCCATTGCTTCTTGTCCTGCCTTCAGGTGCTTTGGACAAAAGCTTGACTCCCTCTTCGTGGCAGCCCCTGAGATATTGGAACACTGCTATCATGTCACCCCTCGTCCTTCTCTTCATTAAACTAGACATACCCAATTCCAGCAGCCGTTCCTTATATGTTTTAGCCTCCAGTCCCCTAATCATCTTTGTTGCTCTTCTCTGTACTCTTTCTAGAATTTCAACATCTTTTTTACATCGTGTTGACCAAAACTGGATGCAGTATTCCAAGTGTGGCCTTACCAAGGCATTGTAAAGTGGTATTAATACTTCTCGTGATCTTGATTCTATCCCTCTGTTAATGCAGCCTAGCACTATGTTGGCTTTTTTGGCAGCTGCAGCACACTGCTGGCTCATATTTAAGTGATTGTCCACCAGGACTCCGAGATCCCTCTCACAGTTACTACTATTGAGCAAGGTACCCCCTATTCTATACCTGTACATTTGGTTTTTCTTGCCTAAATGTAGAAGCTTACTTTTTTCATCATTGAATTTCATTTTGTTAGATAGTGCCCAGTGTTCAAGTGTGTCCAGATCCTCCTGTATCTTAAGCCTGTCTTCTGGAGTGTTGACTATTCCTGCCAGCTTGGTGTCGTCTGCAAATTTGATAAGTTCCCCATCTATCCCTTCATCCAAATTGTTGATGATGTTGAAGAACACTGGGCCCAGAACAGAGCCCTGGGGCACCCCACTTAAATCAAAGTTATTAATAGTAGGACAGGCCTATATTATATTACTAAATAGCTACAAATTCCATTTTACACTTCCTATATTGGTTGTCCAGGCAAGTGAGGTAAAGTGATTTTTTTTTAAGGAGAGGACAAACTAAAGTTTCCTTAAAACAGAGGTCCCCGACCTTTTTGGTATCAAGGACCGGTTCTATGGAGAAAGGTTTTTCTGTGGACTGGAGGTATGTGGTTTTGTGTGCTGCCTGCATCCCACGGATGGGGCTTTGCTTGTTTCTGTGGACCGGTTGTTGGCATGCCACGGCCCATTATCAGTCCACAGACCCAGGGGGGTTGGGGACTCATTCAGTAAGGGACCTGGCCTAGACCTTACTCAAGAGCTGTGACTGGGTCCTGGTCACTGGTTGATCAGAAACTACTTTGATGGTGACCCAATTGGACTGAGTCCACCACAAGAGCTGAAGGATTCTGGGGACGCTGTTTGGGAGAGGTTTGGGGCCCTATAAACTTGCTTTTAGGCTTAGAGCCGAAAAATGGCAAGTGCATTTGAATGAATGTCATTTACCCATTACCTAGAGTGAGGATCAAGTGTTGAGTTCCTCATGAACTCTTACGCTCTGGGTGCTGAGAGGGAGGCCAAAGCCAAGATGGCACAGCCTGGATTTGTATCCCTTTCATATTCTTAGTATGGCACATCTAATATATTGCTTTTGAAATCCATACTAACTATGATTTTATCATGCCACCTGGATCTCAGATCCTCTAATTTTAGAAGTCCGCTGTTTTTCAGCAGCTCCCGCTCTTTTCATCCAAACTAAATAGTAAGCTGCAAAATACGTACAATTTCAAATTAGGTAAACCCAATCCTCTTATCTTTGTCTCTTGTAACACCTAACTATGTAGTTCCCCCTTGCCATACAAACTAAAATAGATCTTCTCGCCACAGTTTAAATTATATATCAATTGCCAAAAAAGGTACAAGAATTAAACAAAAACATCATTCTTATCAAGATATTCATCTTTACTGCAGAAATTCTCCCCAACAGTGACAATTTTAATTTGTCCCACGTTAACATATTTTTAACTTCATTCCATGTCTTAATGTAATCCAGGTCTTCCTTATTTTCAGCCAATAGCCAAATCATTATACCTCAAATTATTTACGGTTCGTCCTCCAATCTTCATTCCTAAATCAGACAGTTCCATGTCTAATTTCCACACAATCACTTCAGTATACAGATTGAACAAAAATGGTGGTAAAATACATCTCTGTCTAACTCCCTAACTGATACTGAATGAGTCACCATAGAATGTTCTCACTGATGCCTCCTGATCAGGTGTACAATGATCTGTTAAGTCTGATCAGGTGGGTTGGGACACCAAGATCATGCAATGCCATCCATAGCTTATTGTGTTCTACACAGTCAAAAGCTTTTCCATAATTGATAAAACACATATATAGATGCTTTTGATATTCATGTGCCTTTTCCATAATCCATCTACTATTGGCAATCTGATGCAATGTGTTGAGTGCCACACCATTTTCTAAAGCCAGCTTGCACATTAGGTAACTCTTGATTGATGACGTTCTGTAGCCCCTGTTGAATGATCTTTAATAGAATCCTGCTTGCATGAGAAATCAGTGCAATTGTGATATGGTTGGAACAGTCTCACCATTTACCACTACACCACTTTATGTTCCAAGTAACACTCCTATACAGACCTGGTGAAAAATATTAGTACCTTTCCACTTTTTTTAATCAAAAAATCCCAATTTGGTCTGAAATAAATTGAAATTGAAACATATAAACAGCATCCATTATTCTTTATTTCATAGTCCATGGAGCAGACACTTTGCTGCAAAGCCAATTCTCCAGCAGCAATTCAGAACAGCAGCTAACATCAACAGAAGCTTTCAACTTTAAGGTTACTAAATAGTGACCAAAGATTGTGTTGTAAGCTCAGGTAACAAAAGAGAGCAGACTTATTCATGGGGCTGTTTAGGGATTATTTATAGGTATGGGCACAGATATTAACTATAGTATAATGTATAGTATAATATAGCATAAACCTATTAATATTATTAAGTAGATGTTATAAAAGTATGTGAGCCCTGGTGGTGCAAGTGGTTAGAATGCAGGCAAACTCTGCCCACAGCCTAGAGTTTGACCTTGATGGGGCTCAAGGTTGACTCACCCTTCCATCATTCTGAGGTTGATAAAATGTATTTAGTGTGCCCAGTGTCTATATCCATCTATAATCTGAAAGGTTAGCCCAATAGCAAGGACAGTTTCCTGAATATGACTTGCAAAAGGGTTGCTTTCCTTGAACAAGGTTTTTTTGTTGTTGTTGTTCTACTTCTCTCTTTCACCTCTATCTCAGAATTACTTGTTTGGCCTTCTGAAAAAGATGTCAGTGAGTATTAAGTGTTTAGCTGTAAAAGGGTTGTTATCTCACAACTTGCAAGAATAAATAGAAGAGCTAGAATAATTTTGTGATACAAAGGCACTTAAACAGAATCTACAGTGTGATTTTGCATTATTCATTCTAATACAAATTCCAAGCAGAACTATTGTTGATCACAGTAAGCTATATCACTCATTATCTTAAAAATAAAATATGTAACATTCATGGCTTTTAAAATGAAATATAGAGAGGTTGTTTTACTA
This sequence comes from Vipera berus, assembly GCF_964194415.1. NCBI lineage: Eukaryota > Metazoa > Chordata > Lepidosauria > Squamata > Viperidae > Vipera > Vipera berus. The sequence goes on along the minus strand of NC_138206.1, from coordinate 46,392,607 downwards.
CTTACAGCTTATTTTTGCTTTTTAGTTCCAAAAATAGGGACTTTCCTAAAAATAGGAAAGTTTGGAATCTGCTCTGCAAAGATTTTGAATTTCTGCAAACACTGTTAGAATCCAGGACAATCTTAAATGCATCCATTTTACATATCAAAATATTTTGCACTTAGTCTATTTCTCAGTATTTCATCAAAATGAACTTTTATTGCTTTCTTTTTTAATGACTGTTATTTTTCATCCTATTTAAATTTCCATCCAATGGACATTGCATTGTTCAGTTAGAATTTCTGGAAAGTAGGGAATATCAACATGCTTAATATTAAGACAGAACAAAATAATGTTCTAAAACAGAGGTCCCCAACCTTTTGGGCACCAGGAACTGGTTCTGTAGAGAGAGGTTTTTCTGTGGACCGGATAGTGCATGATTTTGTGTGCTGCCTGCATCCCGCAGATGGGGCTTTGCTTGTTTGTGTGAACTGGTTGCTGGCATTTTCTAAGACATATATAGCTGAAGTAGCCAACACCCTACAACCTGGAACTTTGTCTATACCAGAGGTGCCCAACCTCTGGTCCGTGGACCGGCACTGGTCCGTGGCATGCCAGAAACTGATCTGTGCAAACAAGCAAAGCCCCATCTGTGGGATGCAGGCAATACAGGAAACCAAACCCCCTCTGGTCTGTGGAAAAACCTCTCTCTACGGAACCGGTCCTTGGTCCCCAAAAGGTTGGGGGCCTCTGGTCTATACAGAATTGCTATCAATTCAGATTGTTCAGTCTGAAGCTCATAAATATTCTCTTTATGAAACATCAATGGAAAACAATAAACTAGCCTTCCCTCATTTGTTTTCAACAGTTTTCTTTAAAGGAAGACTTAAACAGGGTATAGATAATCTTGGGGAAGGAAACTAGATTTTTTAGTTTCATATTGATCAAAGCAAACATTCTTCTAGTTCTGAATTTGCCAAATGTTCATAAAGTCCTAAAACACTTAAGAGGAATAACAAGGTCCAGTTAGATCTAAAATTAATCTTAAACAAATTCCTACAAGTTTCCTTTAAGCCAAATATTATTCTAGTTCAGTGAAATCTCAGCAAGGTTTATAAGTTTGTTATTTTGTAGGTATTGTAATATTCATTTATCTTATAATTGTTGATTCCTAAAATACAAAATAGAGATCAGTAAATTCAAATACCTCTTTTGATGCCAGCTTCACAGTCAAGTTCATGCAAGTGACTCAGTGGTGGGATTCAGCCAGTTTGCACCACTTTGGCAGAACCGGTAACTAATTTTTTATTGTCCAGGCCCACAATGGACTTCCGGAAGCAGCATCTACACAGAGAACCGGTTGTTCACATATTTGAATCCCACCACTGAAGTGGCTGCTTTTTATGGTTGTGAAGCACAACCTTTATAAAACTCTACGAGGACTTTTTATAAGTGATTACGACCACTATTGGAATTGGAATTTTGGTAGCTAAGTTATGTGGCCACACAAATAAAGCAAAATGTAACATGACTGCATTACCTAGCAACAACAATTCCAGCAATCCCCATTGCTATTGTTAAGCAAATTTTACTGGTCATTAGCTTCAGGCCCACCCCATGCCAAGCCATTAAGGATTGATCCCTCTCAGTCCCAAGCCTTAGTAACTTAAGCGATTGCTTCTAACGTCCCCCCATCTCTACCATTTCAGCCACCTTGTACCACTCTTGCATGGCTCTGGGGCTTCTTGCCAATGGTCCCATAAACTGCAGCCATCCCAGCCCAGTCTCTACCCTGCACCCCAAGACCCCCACTATCTCGTGTTCCACTGCCCCAGCTGACTTTCGTTGTTTTCTTGTTGCTCCCACTGTTGATACGGTTGGCGTGCCTCCTGAGCTGTATGGGACTGGTTTCACATGGAGAAAAAGAAAAAGAAAAAAAGCACAAAGCATCTTATAGGACCATGCCTTGTTTAAACCATTGATGCCTTTGTTTAGAGCCCTCTGGTCATAATCCATAGTATTTGCCTGCTGTCATTTTTGTGCCACCCTATTCATTTGTAAAAGGGATGCGGTGGCTCAGTGGGTTAGGACGCTGAGTTTGTCGATCAGGTGGTCGGCAGTTTGGCGGGTCGAATCCTGAGTGCCGCGTAACAAAGTGAGTGCCTGTTACTCGTCCCAGCTTCTGCCAACCTAGCAGTTCGAAAGCACGTAAAAATGCAAGTAGAAAAATAGGGACCACTACTGTGGGAAGGTAACAGCGTTCCGTGCGCCTTTGGCGTCTAGTCATGCCAGCCACATGACCACGCATATGTCCTCGGACAAACACTGGCTCTTTGGCTTTGAAACAGAGATGAGCACTGGCCCCTAGAGTCGGAAACAACTAGCACGCATGTGCGGGGGAACCTTTACCTTTACCTTTATTCATTTGTATGTTTCTTTCCACATAGTCTTTTTTTCTTTACCCTTTTCCAGTGTTGCATTTTCCAGTGTCACCAAAATTTCAGGGACCCAAGTCCACTTTTACTTTCCATTCATGACAGTTTGATGATCTTTAAAGAGAGATTATTTCCCTGTTCCTTCTGTTATTTACTACCACTGTATTTAAAGCTCAGCTGCTAAATGAAGAATAAAGTGTAATGACATTAATTAATGTATATATAGATAGAAAAATTTTTTTTTAACTCAACTCTCTTATTTATGATTAGACAAGTATAAGATTTAGAGGAAAAAACACTATACTAGGATAAAGTTACATTCTCTAGTATAAGAATTGTATCAGTAAAAGTCTGTTCGATTGAATAGTATTGACAGAAAAACAGAAGCATCTAAACCTATTCTATATCATAATGTGCTGAAAAGAAATGTGTCATGTTTGGAAAGAATGAAAAAAGCTCACTTAGATTATATCAATTATGCTCGTCTAAGTATCTTAAAATTAGGATGTAGCTGACAAGCATTGTCAATGCATTGTCAATGCACAGAGATACATAGATCAATAGTATATAAATTATTTAATGCATTCATTTCCACTTAATAAGAACTTAGGTGGCAATGCTAGGAAGGCTGAACATTTAGGGAAAATTTGGATCAGTGATCTGACACAATTTTAAATATAGTAGCTACTATAACTTTCCTAGTAAATATGAATGCTTCAGAAGATGTAAAAATTTTGTGACATTTGTATTAAAAGTATTTGCACGTACTTTGGGAGAGATGTGATCACAGGTACATATATTCTAATTGCATTATTTGGTAACTGAAGACATTCACTTTTATATAGCATACTTCAAAATGTTTTCCACATTGTGTTATTTTTGCTTCTTTTGATATAGTTTCATATTGAATACATAGAGAAGGATTCTGAGATAAAAAGATAACATGTCCAGGATTGAGGGGATGGGACTTAAATCTATAGAAATTGATGAAGAGAAAACAGATTATTAATAAAGAGAAAAGCCCTTTAATAAAGATAGAACAGATATTAAGAGGTAGAACATATAATAAAGATTCCAATTTCTGAACTGACCAGATTTTTTTGTCATCACTACTTCCAAAAACAAAATTGATTCTTCTGGTATAAATGTATGGATTTATTATAAATTATAAATATTATACTTTTCCTGCCCCTTCTCTATTCCATTGTTTTTAAAAAAACAGTTGAGTAATTTCCAGCTATGTGGTTTCCCCCACTCACCTCCAGAAGAATTCTGAGGATCCTTTTTCTGATTGTCAACATGGATTTGATTTTACTCTTACACATTTCATACACTTTTTGCTCTAAGCCAGATGGAAGCCAGCTGATTTCCCAATGATCTGTTTTTAGATAGTAGTATTTCTTGAGTTAACTCTGTCATTTCAGCTCTGGCCAGAGCAATACACTTCTTGTGTTTCTTCTTTGCAAGAGCAACAATTTCTGCCAGAGTAATCAACATAAGTCAGATTGATTCATGACAGCTCCTTTTGCCTATGATGTTGGCACGAACAATGTTTAGCTAACTGGTAATTTGCCATATTACCTGGAAAGATCTGCATCACACAGTGATGGAAAGTATAGCCCAAGAACATCCATAATATATCCCCAAAGGAATTTTAGATTCATTAGTAAAATAGTTGGTAGCAGGTCTACACATAAAAGACTAGTATGAAAGTAAAAGTTCAGCTTCAAAGACTTCTCAGGGTATGTACAGTAGCTGAAAATCAGAGGAGTCTATAATGAGTTCAAACTTTGACTACTTTTTATATTATCACTTCAGAGAATATTTATTTTGTTTGGAGCAGTAGTGCTAAATTTAAACTGCTATGAATGGCCAGTCAGATACATTGCTGTTCTCTTTAGTGCCTGTTTCATGACTTTTTTCCTATATTCTGTGGACAATCCTGTATGATGAATGTTGAGGATGCAACAAGCTTTCTATATTTTTAAGATTTACTGTATCTCTCTGTGATTTGTCTGCTAATAGTATAAACTGCAGTAGATATGGAGCAAAAATATAAGCCTGAAAAGGCCAGAGAAAGAATAAGAAGAGCTGTCTTTGGCAGTTGCAAAACATAATGAGGATAGGGTTTTTTTCTGAGTGAGCCTTGCAGTTGAAGTAGACTGTGTTAATGAGATGGAGTTTCTTCACCTGGAGCCGATCTGTAATTAGATAAGAAATAGTGACAGCAGGAGCAGTGAGTAAGTGGCTGCCCTCCAATGACAACTATCGACTGAACAATAGGCTGTGCATGAAATGGTGATGTAGTCAATAAAAGCATCAGGTCTGGTTTGATAAAACCCTGCTGATTACTGCCTAATTGGCTGTTTGGAAAAGGAGCCACAAACGTTTCTGCCCTCTGCTTAGACTTGATGAGAGCTGCTGTTTATACTTGATCTTATGTTTACTAGCAAATTTTCTCTGATAAGAATAATGTACAGAACCTGAGGAGGCCAAGAAAAAGAAAAAACTGTTAAGTTTTCTTTCTTTCTTTTTAACTGGGAAGTGATAGTTCCAATCAGCATTTTAGTGGGGAACAGTTTTCAACACTAATTTGGAAGAGAATACGTGTAGACCACACAGAGATTAAATACAAATTTAAAACAACAGAAAAGAACATGGTCTGGGGACTCTTAGAGATTTATACTCAGATCTATTTTACATAGGCCAAATAAAAGAAGTTATATCTTTACTATTTAGGTAAAAGAAAATACTGGGTGAATTATCCTATATACCAGGGGTCCCCAACCCCCGGTCCATGGACCAGTACTGGGCTGCAGCATGCCAGCAAGTGGTCTGCACAAACAAGCAAAACCCCATCTGTGGGATGTAGGCAGCACACAAAACCACGCCCCCTCCAGTCAGCGGAAAAACCTCTCTCCACGAAACCGGTCCCTGCTGCCCAAAATGTTGGGGACCTCCGCTATATACAACCTAAACTGTTCTTGTTAAGAATGAAAACTTACAAATATTTATTATTTATGTCTGCGTGTCTGTCTGTTTGTCTACCTAGGCAACTATTTGTCAACCAACTCTGGGTAGCTTCCAATCAAAAATTAAAATATAGATAAAATCATATTAAATTATAAAACTCAACCAATTAAAACATTAAACCAACAAAAACCTGGTGCCGAACCAGGTTTATAATGTGATTATCTAGCCTTCTCCCAACACTTAGAAGGAAAGCGAAGTCTTCAAAGCCTTATGGAAGGCTTAAAGGGTGGAGGCCTGCCAAACCTCAAGATATTTTATAGATGAGGAGCTGCCATGGAAAAGGCAGACTTTCTAGCTGCCATCAGATGAAAATATTAAGGGGAAGAGTGTAGGAGCATGTCCACCCTATCTATTCTGCAAACATTTTAGAATTGTTCACCAATTTAGATGGCGCTGAAATAACTGAAGACAAAGAAGAAATGCATCTGACAATTGTACCACTACAAATTGAAAAGCAAGTCTACCTAACTTATTTAAAAGAACAGAAAGCTGTAATGCACACACAAAGGAATACAAAATGATGAAACAATCACAACCCTTCTGGCCAGCAGTGAACAAATCATAGATACTCTACAGATGGACAGATTAAAATAGACCTAAAAGCAGAAGAAATATTAGTCAGACCTACAGTATAACCTAATAAACATTAATCCAATATATAAACTAGACAACTAGATAAAAAAAGCACTTAGTACTCTTATCAAAAAAGGGACAAATCATAAATCAAAACTGAAAATCAACTGAGTTCTCCATGTTTTTGAGATAGCCAAAAACCCCAACAACCCTGACATTTGTTCAAAGCCCATCATATCAGATTTTAAACTGACGGGTCCATCCTCACTGAATGGAAAGAAAGGAAATGTATAGGGTAATACGGTGTCGCCATGTTCCCTTAGATGAAAGAGTATAAAGGAGAGAGGAGAATAAGAGAACAAGGGAATAGCAGAAAGACACGGACTGGAAAAGACTGCCAATAATAATGGCAGGTGGATGAGAGTGAGGAAGAATAAAGAAGCTGAAGGAATGAATGAAGGAATGAATGAGCACTTAGGTGAAAAAGAATCCCCTGGGTACATATTTGAGGTGTAGTGTTAGAACAACAGAAGAAAAGGATTTAGGTGTGCTCGTACCAGTGTGGGTAAACAGTGTGGCCAAGCAGCTGTGAAGACAAACACAATTCTGGGATGCATCAGGAAAAAGGAGGTTCTAAACCTACATTGGGCTTTAGTCAGACCCTATTTAGAATATTGTGTCCAATTCTGGAGACTCCATTTTAAAAAAAGATATTGATAAGACTGAGTGAGTTCAGAGACAGGCAACAAAAATGGTGCAAGATCTGAGGAACAAAACATATTAGGACAGATTGAAGGAACTGAGTTTGTACAGCTTGGTGGGAACAGAAGGGAAAGTGGGAATATTATTGAAACCTTTGAATATATGAAGGGTGTGAATAAATTTCTAGAAGACAATATTTTTTATATTAAGCAAAAATTATGAGTACACGGGTGTAACCTCAAACTGACAGGAGAAATTCAAAATTAATATTAGAAAGTATTACTACACAGAAAGAGTAGTGGAAGCTTGGAACCAACTTCCATCAGAGGCAGCGGGTAATCATCAATAATGGATAAATATGCTTGGGATAAACAGCATCCTACAAATAAAAAATAAAAAAAATCACAAAATCAATAAATAAATTAAAAAGAAAATAACAAAAAAACACAAAGGGCAGACTCAGTGGGCTACTATGTCTTTTTCTACCATCAGTATTTATATTTCTAAGCTGAATGTTGTTGTTTGCATCCAAATGTTTATTAGAAACATGGTAATAAAGGGAAATAATTAATTATGAAAATGATATATGAACTGAAAAGACATTTAAACATTTAGAGAAACATGGAAAACATGAAACAAGGAGAGAATCAAAATCTTTATATTTCATCAATTAATATATGAGTTTTAAGGAAGTAGCTTCTGTATTTAAGGACATGGATTTTATTTATTGACACTTTCTACCAAATATACAGTACCCAAAATATCTAAACTTCATAAATTTCATTTTTTCTAACTGACTAATGCAAAAAGGGATTAGACATAGATCTGTATGCCCTCTTGTATTGAACTGTGAAATCTCAGAAGCCTGTTGAAGAGATCTAATCTTCAGTCAAACAACCTGATCTATTTCCTAAGGATAGGATTAGTAACATGTAGGCAAAGCAATTATATTTGCAAACACACTTCTGACATTTCCTTAGGCGATAAGTGTGAATGTAGTTTCCTTCTGTAATGGAAAAGTATAAGACAAGTTTATGACAAGAATTTTGACACTTGCCCTTTTAAGTAAAACAGTCCACATGCAGTTGCATCACTTGCATAGTTTGACATGAAAAAGAAAAGTATCTTGCAATGAGTGTGTACAGCATGTGTGTGTGTGTATACACAGAGAGATTCTAAATAGCTTACAAAATTATTTTATTTAATATCTTAATATGAAAATATGAAAATCATGATGAAACATGAAAATACGAACACAATGAAAATATTTGTAAATCCTACATTTTTAGAAATCACAATTACAACATAGTCTGATGCTGTTTTTATTCTACCCATTTCAGCTTACCTGTAAACCAGACTTCCATAGTTTATTAAAAAATATGTTTTACCTCCATGAAATTTGGAACATAAAAAGTAGAGAAAATGAAGATGAGGGCCAAATTTATCCAAAATTCCCAATTATCATTGATTGCTATTTCTAAAAAAATTCATAAAACATTTTTTTAAATTAAAATCAAGATAGTTCCAAGGTAGCTATTTTTAAAAAAAATCTTCCCTAAACAGTTAATAGAGGAGAAATCCCCATTTTACTAAGAAGACCTAGGAGTGGCTGTGGAAGGGTTTGTCTTCATAAAATTTGCAATTGCACATAATTCCCATTGAATCAATATATATTTTCATGACAAAACATAGAAAAGATGAGCAAAATCACTGTTGGCTAAAGGAAGGGCAGGATGGGTTATGTATTTAGCAGACTGATCCACTGACGCTTAATATGAGTTTGGGGGTACTATGAAAGGGAAGGGTATGTATCTTAAGGGGAAAATAATAGGAAAAAAATCCTATTATGCAGATTTCTAATTAAGTAGACAGAATGAAAAAAAAACCATAATCTAACACATATCAGAGCAAGAAGAGCTTCTGTCTGAATTGTTACTGTATTTAGGGAAGACTTCCTGCTGGGCTTCATGTTTAAGTTAGGGTTCTGCCTATTAATAGTTTGTTACCAGGGAGCTCCACTGGGGTTGTGAGCACAATACAAAGACAGACCTGTTCTAGCTTTCTAATGGCTGATGAGTTGTCTTTTTTTAACAAAATTTTATGACAAATGGATTCCAGCTATTTCATCTCAGATGTTCAAATATCTCACATTTGAATGTAATATGTTCTAGGTTAATGGCAGCTTGTTGCAGCATGGCTCAAAATTACATTGATGTTTAAAAAATAAGAAATTAAGATCTGCATCTCTCTCTCTCTCTCTGTCTGTCTCTCTCTCTCTCTGTGTATATATATATGTGTGTGTGTTTGTGTGCCTGTGTGTGTGTGTGTGTGTGTGTAGGCTTCATATATCAGAGCATTCCTCAGGGAAATCACTTTTTCCATGTCTTCAGCTCAATGTTTGTGTTTAATTATGCTCTCTACATATTCAAGTATATTAATACTAAATTTGCATTTGATTATATCATATAATATTGTAACATTCATAAATATTTTTTAACAAATAAAATGGATCCAGCTACAAATGTGGAATGAAAAGACAGTTATAATACCCAAGATAAATAACAACAGTAGAAATGTGAGAGTACTATTCTATATAACTTAACTTTAAATGTTTTAATGTACATTCATACTCAAATGAAGAACCCCAGTGAAATATATGTAGTTATTTTGATTTGCAGTTTTTCAAATTATATATTATATTGCTTGAAATCACAATTTTGCTGTTTTATATTTAAAAATTCATCCTGTTTTTTGGTTGTCTAAAATCCAAACAGGTGCTGTGCAGTCTCAATGATTTGCATTGGACATATGCTTTGCAAACAGATGAAAACAATACTGCTAAGTAAAAAGCTATGTTTTAAATCTGTAGCAGTCAGGGCTGCTTTGAAAATATTGAATGAAGTAAAGTGAAAAATGATGTGATTTGTACAACTGAGTGCTTCACTTACAACAAAACTGTGATTTCTGGTTTGCTCAACCAGAAATATCTTAAGGATAATAGCTCTGAGTGCAAAGCACACAAAATTTGACCTACTCCCCCTCCCCTTTCAGCTTTTATGTCCTGGTTCATTTTCTAGAAAGATTTATTTTATTTTATTTTCCTTTCTCATGAAATATAATAATTTCTGTTGAGGCCATCAGTTTGCAACATAGCAATATTTTCTGCCACTCTTCTCGTCTTCACACATACATATACGAAGCATTCACTGTGGAATATATAGAGGTATGAAAGAGAAATGACTGTTATTTTTGGAAATATTGGAACCATTTGATCAAGTCATATATTTCAGGAAAAAAATAATACAGAAGATAAATTGCAGTTTCTGCATTTCTCAAGTATTTGCCACCTACTTGTCAAGTTTATGTGAAGCCATTTTGCTTCAGGAGTATATGAAATATAAATCTTTAACTCATATGTTCCTCTCTTTTCAGGATATATAATTTTTATAGTGCAATTCCACCAGGCAGTATTGGCACTCTTTCATAAGTTGTTATGAGCGCTCAGAGTTGTGGACTAAGATGGATGACCATAGTTTTTTTTTAAATAAGTAAAATCAATAAAGTAATATTGGGGGGTTGAGACTTGCATTTACAGATTGCTGTTTCAGGAAGGAGGAAAAATAATATCATTGTGTTATCATTTCTAGACATTTTCAGCCTTCAACATTTTAAAGTTTATTCTGGCTTTAATTATTTCTTAGAAACTACATAGTTATTAGACAACCATCATCACCTATTATAATTATCTTAGAGACCACAGAGGTGAATTTTCTCCCAAATTATTCTATGACAAATTGTTAAATGCTTTCATAACTTTCCACTATATTCCTATCAGACTGCAAGTATATTCCTGTAGATTTATAACCATTTGTTCAGTGGTCCTTAGAAGTTGCAGTGGTGCTGAACCAAGGGACTTACAACCCTTGACTAACATTGCAGTTGTTGCAATGCCCTCATGGTCATGTTCTTGCAAAGCAGGGTTTTAAGTAATAAAGAAAGTTCAACTTCAGAGCAGAGAGGCAAGTCTCTCCATGCCAAAATCTAAGTAGGATTTTCAGCCAAGAGGATTTGTAGTCCCAGAGTGGAATGGTTTACAGAAATCTCTTGACTCTAGGACTGAAAATCCAAGCAGTTCTGAGGCTCTTGTATTCCCTCCTCAACTTTCCCATGCATCTCCTGCCTCCCTCCTCTATCCAACAGCACTAGGGCTTTCAACATCCTGATATTTTCCCCACTAACTCAATTGTGGGAAGCCAGTAGGAAGTTGCTTCACCTAATGACCAGGACTATCTGCATTGCCATCACTTTTGCATTAAAGTCACCCAGAATGTAAACAATGTCTTTTTTGGACACTGATTTCAGAGTTTCTTGGACCATTGCATAAAAGCTCTCTATTTCAAGCTCTGTTGCAGCAGCGTAGACTTGGATAACTGTGAGGTTGAAGGGTTTGGCACAAATTCTGATGGTCATAATTGAGTTGCTGATAGTTGAGAAGCATTCTATTGCTCTAGCAAGTTTCTTGCTTACAGTAAATACCACTCCATTTATCTTCGTGGTTTCATGTCCTGTTTAATAGACAGTGAAATCCTCAGACTGAAAAAAGCCATTGTCCAACCAGTGTAGCTCATTGACATCAAGGAGCTCTTATTAAGCAGCTCTTGTTTGACAACATCTAATGCCGCTTGGGGGTGTGTGAAAGCCCTAATAAGCAGGCATATACATAGAATGAAGGCTACTGCTAAGCTTGTAAGCCGCCCTGAGTCTTCGGAGAAGGGCGGGATATAAATGGAATTAAAATAAATAAAAATAATTTAACCTGTCTCGTTCCCGTTGACATTCCATGTGGCTATCTGATCTATCTCTGTACAACACAGACATTTGCTTATGCCAGTAGCTGCATCAGCAATTAGGTTTCCTGTTGTCCTATCATTGGACATCCTATCTGATATGTTTGAGATCCTTTCCGTAGAATTTTCTTGTTGAATTTTATGTGGAGTAGGCCACCAAGTCTTTCTCCAACCCTTAACTCGCTTTTCAACAACTGCCCAGGGATAGCAACTGCTGCAATCCCTTTTAAGATGGATGATGACCAGTCCAGTATGGGTTTCTTTTTCTGTTGTCTCATCATGTTTAATGGGTTTGTGAATATTCTTTGTGTGTCTCCTCTGTTAAGACTTATCTACCTTGGGTGACCATTCTGGTATACTTTCTGGTGGTATACATCCAGCATAGCTTTCAACCTTAACAGAACTCAAAAGCCCCTCCCCTATGACATGGAGGTATCCACATGCATTGGGATTATTGATTATGTGCCATCAAATAGTTTTCAACTGATGGTGACCACATAGATTTTCTCTATGATGATCTGTCCCTAACCTGGTCCTGCAGCTCTTCCAACGTTACATCCATTGTTACTGTAACTGAGTCCATCCACCTTGTTCTATTCATCTATTTATTTTCTTGCCTTCTGTCTTTCCAGCATTAGATAGAGAACCATTGCATAATGTGTTCAAATAAGATAATTTGAGTTTGGTCATGAGTCTTTACCAAATGCTTTTGGCTGTCCATAGTATTCTCAGGATATTGTTTTTCCCAACACCAAAGTTTAGAACATCAATACTCATCCTACCCTGCTTCATCAAAACCCTACTTTCACTTCCATAGGAAATGCCAGGACTATCATGACTCTGATCTTTGCAGGTATTAAGACATCACAGAATTCATTCTTTCCCCAAAGCCTTCATCATGATTGTCCTACTAAGGGCTAGTATGTAGCACATTTCTTGACTGCTTGTTTCTTTACTGTTGGTAAAGTTGTAGTGGTAGTGTTGATAATATTGATCCTAAAGACAGAAGATATTCACACATTCAGTACCTTCATTGCCAATTCTAAGGCTGGTTATTCTGCTAGTTATCATTAGTTTGGTCTTTTTGATGCTTAGTTTTAGTACCCTTTTAACTGTGCTCTTTGATTTTTAGTATTACAGGCTTCTAGTTCCTTTGCATTTTCATCTATCAGGGTAATGTCACCAGCCTGCTTTCTGTGATTAGTGCAAGTTACTGGTATTTCTTCATTCTATTTTAAACCACACTCCTCTTCCAGTCTAGCTTCTCTTAAAATATATTCAGGATACAGGTTAAATATATAAAATGACAGTATACAGCCCTGTTGTATTCCTTTACAACCTGGAGGCACTTTATTTCACATGTTCTGTCCATCCTGTGGCTTCCTGACTTGTATATAAATTTCTCATGAAGTGCAGTGGTAAAGACCTTGAGAAATGGGAGTAAAGAGATGCTGCTTAGGAAATGGTCAGATAAGAGAGAGCATAGTGCACAGGTAAATACCAGGCAGACCAAGAGACTCAGAAGGATCTTCTCTAGTTTTGAGGACTATAAAGGAGTCAGTGGGAGAATTGTACTTCCAGATGTGCAATATTCCAAAATGTAGTTTTACAATAAAGTAGTTATAGCTTTTGTTGTGTTTCCTATCTGGTCTACCTGGTAAGGCTGACAGAAGGACAATGAGATGTTCTGGAATTCCCAATTTTCGAGTACATTCCATAGCTTAACGTGACTGACATAATCAAAGGACTTTTTATAATAATGAAGCACATAAATATCTTCTTTTTGGTATTCTTTGTCTTTCTAAATTACCCAGCATGCATCAGCAATAATGTTATTATTAGAATTATGTTATTAGAGGAATTTGCATAACAGTAAAACATGCATGCTTATTATGAAATCCTCTTGTAAGAAGTATTAATAATATTTATCAGCAATCTATTCATTTTGTAATAAATAAATTGTGTAGTACAGAAAGATAAGAAAATAGAGTATGATTACCAGTGGTTTTTTTCTAAAAAAAAAAAAAAGGTGCCGGAACTCAGAGGAACTGTCACTGGGAGCGATGCCGGTGTCTTGCTATGGCGTCGCCGCCCGTCCTTTGCACTCCCACCCCTGCGGCTCGGAGCCACATGCCGCAGGGATTCCCCTCCCCACAGCCACCGTGGGGATTCCCCTCCCTGTAGTTGCCACACCACGACTCGTGCTGAGCCCCCACCCGGAGCTGCTCTGAACCCCGACCCAGAGCTGTGTTCCTTGTGGCAGTGGTCTCCAGCGCCAAACAGCCTCTTTCCAACCACATACAGAAAAATTTGTAACAAACATTGGAATTCTCAAGGCCATGTTTGGTATTTCCCAGCAATCTGTTACTGGAAGGAAAAAGCAATCCCTGCTGTGTTACTGATCCCAGAGAAGCATTTGCCTGTATGCAGGTATCCTTAAAGGGACACGGTGGCTCAGTGGGTTAAGACACTGAGCTTGTCGATCAGAAGGCCGGCAGTTTGGTGGGTCGAATCCCGAGTGCCATGTAACAGAGTGAGCGCCTGTTACTTGTCCCAGCTTCTGCCAACCTAGCAGTTCGAAAGCATGTAAAAGTGCAAGTAGAAAAATAGGGACCACTACGGTGGGAAGGTAACAGCGTTCCGTGCGCCTTTGGCGTCTAGTCATCCCAGCCACATGACCACGGAGACGTCCTCGGACAAGCACTGGCTCTTCGGCTTTGAAACGGAGATGAGCACCGGCCCCTAGAGTCAGAAACGACTAGCACGCATGTGCGGGGGAACCTTTACCTTTACCTTTAGGTATCCTTAGGGTGCCATAGTTATGGATGAGAAATATTGGTTGCAAAGTTGGCATTTCTGGATGTAATACAGATATTTTGGACTTATTTTTGTTTCTTTGCATGTTTGATATTTTTAAAAAGGCATATGCTACTGACTACATTTACGCACATATGTAACATCTTTTGCTAGGATACACGACCACTGCTTGTCCAGAATGTGAAAAGTGAAAGATTGTGAATAAACAAAATTGTAATGTACAGATAATACCACCAGAAATTATTTTAGCCTTTTTAATAATTGTTGTTATTGAAGTTAAGCTCACTATGGAAAACATCATATATTGTTATGTATATACTAGGTTAATTATTTAAAGACTGAAGTGCAACATAACTAGATTCTAAATAATCTATTTTTCAAAACACACAATAGTCCAAACAATAAAAGTAAATTATGAATATTTTATTCTTAAGAATTGTTTAATTTAAAGTGGTTTAGTTGTAATAGATGGTTATAGATTCAAAATAGTTTTCAAGAGTGTACAAAAGATACTATTTTTTTCTAGCATCAGCTAAATTGGACATATTACATTGAGAAAAATGTTTCTCATTTCTTTCCTGTTACCTTTATTGATTTCATTGCAGAGATGTTAATATAGGAAATAGATTATTTTGTTATCTCATTTTACCTTCCAAAAGACAGAAGCAGATGAAAAATGTGAGGTTCTTTCCTGTTGGCTTTTTTGAGTTAGCTGTTTTAGATTCTAAAAGTTTAGTTCCTAAAGAAGTAACCTTGTAAATAATTTTAATGTCCTCCTCTAGTGCAGGGTAGGCAACATTGGCTCTTTTATGACTCAAGGACTTCAACTCCTAAAATTCATGAGCCAGCATGGCTCAGCTTGGAAACCTCTCTCTTTCCCCTCAGCATGGCTGGCTCAGGATTTCTGGGAGTTGAAGTCCATGAGTCATAAAAAAGAGCCAATATTGCAATAGGCTTTCCAAAGCCAATAGAGCAGGGGTGTCAAACTGCCGCCCCATGGGCCAGAGCGTCACGGAGAAACCGCGCCCATCCCATTGTCGGCAATGGGAAAAAGTTCCGATATGTTGCACAACATCACGTGACGTCGCGAGTTTGACATGTCTGCAATAGAGGGAGCTTTTTTTTTTTTTGCAAAAAAAGGTGCCGGAAATGCCGTTCTGAGCATTCTATGAGAAAAAAAGCCCTGATGATTACCATACTTATTTGTACTTTTAAAGTAATTTGGAAAAAGTGCTCTGGACTCACTGCAAGTGCAACTACCTCTTTTCATTAAAGTAGCATATAATTGCAATGTCACTTTTTTTCTAGCATAGTCAGAAGCTAGAATAAAGTTGAGCTGATTTAATGAAGAGCAGAGAGATGCTGTACTCTTAAAAATATCCTAAGCACTTCTTCCAATTCATTTTCAAATGTACACAGCCATAATAATTTATTGAAACATATATGTTTCTCCTCCAGCTTTGCATATTTTTTAAAAACCCTGAATTATATTCCATAGTGGTTTTTAATAACCTGTAGTATTGTAATGAATAGTGATAAACAATACCTGTTTCATTTTTTAAAAAATAAATAAATGTATAGATGTCACTGTGTGAGAAGCAGAAGAAGTGTGTTATTGCAGTCATATACATCTTACCCACCAGGCCTCATTAATTTGGAATTATAAAGAGAATACTGTCTTTACACAGCAGAACAGGTATTGTTCTGATGAGATGATGACAGCCCACCTCTTGGCAGTCCCATTGGGTGATAAATGTCCTAAGGCCCCAAAACTGACGACACATTTTTCATCATTAATCCAGCACATTGTGAATTGGTATAGTTGCATTGATTTCAACTAGGGGGTATCATATGCTGTTAAAAAGGTGATGACTTGCTAAAAATGAAGGACCGAAACTAATCAAATATATTAGAGGTTTTTCTGGCAGCTTGCTTAGATAGCTGTGGGGTACTAACATAATAAGACACTTGGCAGGCATATTTCAGTTTAGTATGGGAATGCCACATTTTAAATAGTTATTAAGTGAAACACTAAGGAGAAACACCATTTCAGCTTCTTTTGAAGTTTTTTTTTAAAACACACACACACACACACACACACACACACACACACACACTCTCAGGCAATAAAATTCTTTAAATTATTCCAGTGCTCATTCTGTCATGGAGGAAAGTTATGATAATTTGAAAATGTAAATGGATTCTCTGTGCCTTTATTATGGCTACTGAAATATTGAAAAGATAAATGTATAGCCCCATTCACTCAATGGATTGAAGACCTGATTATGCTTGCCATCTATGTACGGATTGCCTATAGACATAGTATTTTATAGACAACTATAATGAAATGTGGAACTCATTTATACAAAATATAATAGGTTAAATAAGATAGGTTAAAAAATGATAGTTATATAATATGTTAGCAGTTAATATATATTTACTTGGATACTATTTACATTAAATAAGTATATAGATGTTTAGTGTTACAATAATTGTTACAACGCTACATTTACTTTCTTTTCTCTTTTTTCTGTTTTTTTTATTTTAAGCACTTCTTATGTATAGTTTTTGTACATATCTGTATTATAACTGTTTTCTCTTTTTCTGATTTTTTTAATAAAAAGATAAAACATTGAATAAAGGATAATTTAAAGTAGTTTATAAGGAATTTCATTTGTAACAGTGTTATTGAATTGATTAATTTGTCTGTCTCCTTCATTTCAGTAGATACTTTTATTTTGGCAAGAAATATGTAACTCTTTGTATTCAGGTAGCATGTTTTCCTGACAATCCCTTTGATATTGTTAAATGTCTCTCTCTCTCTCTCTCTCTCTCTCTCTCTCTGTATGTGCGTGTGTGTGTGTGTGTGTGTGTGTGTGTGTGTGTGTGTGTGTGTGTTTAAAGAAAACATCTCATGTAAGTCTGAGCTACAAATGAAAAGTGCCCTGATATTAATAGTTCTGATATCCTGCGTCCTGTTGATGTTAGATTTTCTTACTTGGGTATGATTGTTATTATAGTCCATATTTTGTATTACCTGATAGTTTAGCATGGACAGAATTATCTTAGAGCAGCATGCTAAATCTTACAAAGTCACCATACAAGAATTTTTCAACTCACAACTGCATTTGGGACCAGAGTTGCCCTCACTAAGCCATTTGGTTGTAATGACTGTATGATTTAGCGATGGCAATCCGGATTGTTGGGTTACTGTAATGAAAGACACACAGATTATTATGTAGGAAGCAGAGGAAGTCCCAGGTAAGAAGTGTACAGGGTGCTTCAAGGGAATAGGGCCCCCCCTGGGAGGCCTGGTATAGCTCTGCATGAGTCAGGGAAGGGGTGCTGTGATGCATTAGGAGTGGTGTGAGCTCAGGAAGGACAGGGAGTAAGGTCATGGGGTAATTGTGTGCTTAGGTGTAAGCACGTGGAGCCTCAGGAAGGAGGGTTTTGGTGGATGTGTGAATGTCCATGAGTACAGGAAGGCCAGAGAAAGAGGGTGATGTATGTGTGTGAGCTCAGAGAAGCTGTGTAAAGAGGGTATGGATTATGCGCATGTGTGCAAGTGTAAGGAAGCAGTTGAAGAAGGGCACTTGTGGGTGCGTGCATGTGTGCAACTCAGGCAGCCTAAGGAAAGAGAACATAGAGTGCATGTATGTAAGTGCAGGTAGCCCAGGAAGGAGGATACTGGTGAGTGTGTGCATGTGTGTTGTGAGCAGGGAAGCCAGATAGTAAGGTGTGGGGTGCATGCAACAAAAAGGGAAAGGAGACATAGTGTATGTAAGCAAAGAAAGGCTGGGGAATTAGGGAGACTTACCCAAATGAATTGTAACCTTCCTTGCCAGCTTCCCTGTTGACTTTACTTGTGGGAACTGGAAGGAAAGATCTCAAATGGTGATCGCATACCCATGGGATGCTGCAACCCATCATAAGTTTGAACTGGTTGCAAAGTGCCTGAATTTTGTTCACATTACCATGGAACTGCACAGGATTTGAAACTTTGAGGATTAGTTTTAAGTCCCTTAGTTCAGCACTATTGTAACTTTTAATGGTTGGCTGAACAGTCATAACTTGAAAACCGCAGTACCCGTACACCATTTTAGAAGCATCTGTAGGAACAGATATCCATACTGAATCTGCATGTTTCTTTATTTTTTCATTATTTAACTTTAGAGCTAGAGATTGAGAGATGGAGTACAAAGTTGAAAATATCAGTCTTTTGAGATAGGTCAGGCCAGGAAACAGATAGCATAAGAACCATTGAAATTGGGTGTAGGGTTATAGGGTATAATAACAGAATATTGAAACCCTGGCGGAGCTTTTCTTTCTTCTCTTATGATAAACTGAATAGAATTTTTCTTTTTTCCTCTTTCAGTGCTAAACGTTCAGTGTTGAAATGATTCTTCCAATTATTTCAAGGTTATCTTTGTTCTCTGTATAGCAAGACAATTTAAACACACAGATGCTGCTGTTTTTTAATCAACCAATATAAAGAGAGTAATTTGAAAATTAAATATTATCTGAAATTCTACATGACCTAAAATCAACGCTGAAATATGTGATTGAAAATTCAGCATTTAATGGTATGTTTTTAAAATTGTGGTACATGAAGAACACTTTCTTAAAATTATTTTACTAGGCCAAAATTTAATGGAATTATATTCTAGTGGCTAGATCAGTATAACATATAATAAAATTTCAGAAACAACATGAGTATATTAAATAGGATTATTAAATGGAGAATTAAAGGAGACAGCTATTAATCATTGAGGATACATCTGCCCACCCTGGTCTCTGACAAATTTGTGTCAGTAGGAGACCAATAATTGAGAAGCAAAAAGTAGTTCATAATATAATTATTTAGGTTCTTCCTCTTTTATGCATTTGCTTATTTGTATTGGTTTTACATTCCTGTCACTGTTTTTAGTCGTAGAAAATATGGGGATATGAGGAGGTACAAATCCCTGGAGTTTTCTTGGCAAAGATTTACAGAAATGGTTTGCCTCCTTCCTAAGTTGAGAGAAAATGACTAACCCAAGGTCATCCAGTTGGTTTTGTGCTTAAGGCGGGACTACAACTCATGACCTCCCGATTTCTAGCCTCTAAATACTACACCAAAGTGGCTTTTTCACTAATAATCATACAGTGTTATTCCGTGCCCCATGTGTGTTGGAGGTAAAACTTAAATTAGCATTCAAAGTCTTCCTATGAGCTACGATTATGAAATGAACCTCACTACTATGGAACCTAGCCAATCTGGTTGATATTGAAAAGTGGAGCAGGATTTGGTTCAGTTGCATGTGAAACCAACAGAGTTGGATTTATGAAAAGCACTTCAAATATTGTTAGTTACTGTTCATCAGGCACCTTTTTTCTCTAACATATTTTGTTTTGGATGCTTTTTTGTTAAATGGTTTAAATGAAAAAGATTGTGTGCTGTAGCACACCAGATTATACTGTACTTTGTTCCTTCCATGTTTTTATTTTTAAATCTCTTAGTATTAATATGATGTTATTACTGAAATAACTATCCATTTAGTACTTTCTTTTAGCTTATTTCAAGTTTCCGTTGATTACAAGTCATGGTGCTCTTGAAGGAATTGACCAGAAATTGTTGCAGAATGCTTTTCTGTAAAATAAATTGTTGTCTTGATCTACACTTAAAAATTTTGAGTGCAAAACAAGTGGGACTCACCACAGGCATTATATATGTTTTTCTGTGACTGTATGTATGGAGGACATCTCTTAAGACAGGGGTGTCAAACTCAATTTCATTGAGGGCCGCATCAGCATTGCAGTTGCCCTCGGGGCCAGGTGGGTATGGCCAGGGTGGGCGTGGCCTACTGGGTGGGTGTGGCTAGAGTGCGTATGGCCTACTGGGTGGGCGTGGCCAGCTCTACATTGTTGGCATCAAGGGTGCCTATGCGGGCCTGGGCAGGAGTGGGACAGATCTGAGGGTCTCTGGCAGAAGGAGGGTCTCTGGGCCAGGGCCAAGGCAGTGGGGACCATTCCCTCACTGTTTCCAGGATGGCTTCGCGGGCCACATGAAACCACTTCGCGGGCCGGATCCGGCCCCCGAGCCTTGTGTCTGACATGTCTGTCTTAAGAGGAAAGTGAACATAGAGGAACAAGTTCCTAATATGTAATTTCTTTGTCATTTTTTCCAGTGTTTCTTTATGCAGTGCCACAATATTGGCCCTACTGGTACTTGATATGTGATTCAAACTTACTCATTTCAAAAAAGTACGAAAGACTGTTCCATGAAGCTTCTACATCATGCATAGTATTCTTCAATTTTGTTAGCATTAAGGAGCTAGCTAATTCATTTGTGACTTTTTATTCTCTCATTTTCTCATTAGAATTAATGAATTTTAATTTAAAACTGTTGCTTGAGCTTTAATGGTGTCAAAACCTTTTCTCTCTCATTCTTTTCCAAGCCATTTAAATAGCATTGCTCATTTAAAACCTGTTATGTTCAAGCAATTTTAATTCTTATGCTTCTCATTTTTTTTGCCTTTATTCATTCTTCCAATTTTTTGATATTGTTTAGCCATACATTATCAGTCAATCTTATGTGTTAAAAGTGCTCTGTGGGTCATTTTAGGATCACAAAATAATTTACCAAAGAGACCTAGAATGAAAGATGTGAAATGTGTTTCTAAATCAATTATGAGTCCATTCACTGCTAGCATCTTGCATGTAATAGTGTGTAACCACTTGAATCTAGTGGTTAAGGCACCAGACTAGAAACCCAAAACTGGGAGTTCTCAACCTTCGTTTTTCTCAACCTTTGTGATCTTGAACCAATCACTCTTTCTTAGCCCAACTCATCACAGGGGCTTTTTGGTTGTGAAGAAAATAAGGGGAAGGAGTATTAGGTATACCGGTACTTGCTGCCCTGATTCATTTATATATATATATATATATATATATATATATATATATATATATATATATATATATATATATATATATATATATATATATATATATATATATATATATATAAAATAAACCTATCTTTCTGTCTATCTCTTATCCATTCCATCCCATTCCCCCCTTCCTTCACCATCCATCCATCAACCATCCTATATATATATATATATATATTATATATATATATATATATATATATATATATATATATATATATATATATATGTATTAAACCTATCTTTCTGTCTATCTCTTATCCATTCCATCCCATTCCCCCCTCCCTTCACCATCCATCCATCAACCATCCTAGATTTCATCAGCTACCTAATAGTGTACTAAAATTTATTTTAAAAAATACTGAAAGAGAATTAATGCTTAAGTACAGAGCATTGTTTGAAAAACTATAAACAATTATCCTCATTTTTTCTTTTGTGACAAATGATGTGTATACTGCAGGCATTTTTATGTCTGCAGTATAAAGGTTACTGAACTATGAAAATTATTCTCAATTTTTTTAATGCATAATACAACAGACATTAAAAATAAGCATGTTGTCCGCAATGGGGTGGGCGCAGTTTGGTATGATGCATCCGGCCCGCGGGCTGGCAGTTTGACACCCTTGATCTGTCTGGAATGGTATAGGGTTTCCTGCCTAAGCAAGGGGTTGGACTAGAAGACCTCCAAGGACCCCTCCAACTACTACTACTACTACTAATTATTATTACTACTACTACTACTACTACTATTTTATCTGAAGAAATTGGTACTTTAGCAAAAATTTCATTTAGAATAAAATGAAAATTAATTGAATGTTCTAAATCATAGAGAAGCAATCTAAGCATTTTCAGAAAGTAAAAGACTTATTGTATATGTTTTAAAACTATTCTATACGATATATAGATTTTTAACTCAAAATATATATTTCTATTTATTCCAAAATGACATTTTAAAATGGTGAAATTGATAGCTAAAAATAAAGTGAAACATTCTTATGCATTTTGCATCTTAACAAGCCTGCTGTCTCATTGGAATGCACTGCCTTTTTGTGCTACAGTTTATTTTTGGAATTTAATAAGGCACCTGTCATATCTGCCTCAAGGCTAAAGAATATAAAGGAGGAGAAATCCGAAGTACTGTCATGTTTGAATGACATGGGGCCAATTTTAATTTTTTATGGGAGGTGACTGAAATTAACAGGCCTTAGTGGCAAAGAAGCATTGCTCTGCCATCTGCTTTAAATAACTTAAGTTGATGAGCCAATAATGACGTTGCCTGGTGACATTCAGTGGATAAATTGTTATTTTTTTATTGGTGAAACTTTGGGGGTTTGTTCTTTGAGTAGTATTCAGTTGTTTTATGTATTGTTCTTTAAAATATAATGCCACAAAACAGTTATAGTGAAATGCCAGGTCTAGAGATCACAACAATAATTTGAATAAAATGTTAATAACAAAAAATATGATGATTCCTCCCTAGTATTTGCTGATAAAGGATTTTAAAACTTTTTCCATTGCAGTTTCTTCTAAACATGATTAAATCCACATTAAAAAAACAGTTGCCATGTTTGAACATAAGTGTTTGTTTCATTTAAAACAGGAAATAAAGTTTTCATAAGCTCCTTCACAAGCATAAAAAGCAGTTTGGGAATATGGCATTTGAATTGAAACTTGAATTATGGAGATTAATTTATCCATGAAACAATTAAACCATATCTTCTCCATTCTAAAGCAGGAACAGTCCATTCAGAGGAGGGCCGTCAAAGAATCTCCACGCAAGAGCTCCTAATGCCTACACGAGCTTATTTCTTTCTTATGAAATCTTGCATAAACCTTTTCTCCTTTTTTTTAAAAAAACAAACAAACCTGAATGCCAATTATGAGAAATAATGTGTACACATGAATAAAACATTTCATTTTTACCTAATTTAGCTTTTAAAGCTACACTAAGTGTATTTCCTATTTATGACTCCAGTAATGACAATGTGCTTCCCTTAAAAAATTGTATACTGATGAAATAATATGCAACAATATTTAAATGTAAAGGAGCAATGTTGTGAGAGAAGAAAG
The DNA here is from genome assembly GCF_964194415.1 of Vipera berus. Classification (NCBI taxonomy): domain Eukaryota; kingdom Metazoa; phylum Chordata; class Lepidosauria; order Squamata; family Viperidae; genus Vipera; species Vipera berus. Next base: position 46,369,219 of record NC_138206.1, on the reverse strand, counting down.
CTCATAACAGATCCATTTGTAAAAGATCCACATATCTTTTACAGAGCCACTTGTAAAAGTTATCTCCACCTATCAATATAATAATAATCCTACTCCATTTTTACCTCAAGTTGTAAACTTTATAGAGAAGTACTTATTCTCAAATCTTTCGTGGAAAACACTCATCTTTAGCAAGCAAAAACCAAGCTTCTGGTACCAGAAATTATTGCTTGTGCCTTCCCTTGACTATTAACAAACAATGAACCATTCAAAGATTCATTTTTTTCTTTTTTTCTTTTATTTTTTCAAATTGGAAATCTTTTAATAGAAAAAAATATTTAATCTTTTAAGTCTAAAAATTATATTCCTGATAAATCTTTTAATGTTAAAATATTAAACTTGTAAGGGTAGAGTAAAAATATTGCTAATGCTGTGCTTGTTCAGGTGTTGGTGTTTATATGGTTTATGAAGTTTTGCAGGGCACTGAGGATCTGCCAATGGTCTAAAGTAAAATAAAATAACCATATGGCTGTTTGCAGCCATGTTATTTTAGCCAATCATGCATTAACATAGCAGATGGCTATGCTTTGCTTTGAAACACTATTTGTCTTACAGGCAACTTATCCAGTATCCAGTATCTGGAAAGGTGGCCTTTTTTCACACAAGAAAGAAATATTTATGGTAATAGTATCTAAGCTGTCAAAAAGAAGAGTCAGAGCAGACAAAACAGGAAAAAATAGTGCAGTTCAATATTTTTCATGAAGCCGCATTGAGAAATTCAAGCATGCTTGAACAAAGAAAATCTATTTTCTGCACTATAGATTTCTCCAACATTACAGCATTTACTTGACTCTCCAATTGATCATATTATCTGAACCTCATTTTGTTATATTCCAAAGAAGGAATTCATAAATTAAATAACTATTTTAAATGTTCCAGCTACTGATTATGAATGACAATCTATGACATACATTATGACTTACTTTAATGATTCACTTAATAATTACAACTTGGCAGAAATTTTCTTTATTCTTTTATTTTGTAAACATTTGATGACAGAAATTCTGCATTGTTGTTCGGATATAAAAGGCAGATGAAAAAAAGATAGTACACACATACATAAAAAACACACAGATTGAAACAAAGAATTGACCTAAAGAGTTCTTAGGGAACATAATAGGTCAGTGAAGTTTTGAAACAAACTGTCCTTATGAAAGAAAGATATTGACGAAAACATGAACAATCAATTAGAGGAAATAAACTGTAATATACTTCATACCATGGTATACTTCATGGTAGAGGACAGGAAGGCCTGGAGGAAATGGTATACTTCATGGTAGAGGACAGGAAGGCCTGGAGGAACGTTGTCCATAGGGTCGTGATGAGTCGGACACGACTTTGCAGCTAACAACAACATACTTCATACTAACCATAAACAATGAATGGCAAGTCACTATTACTGGCACGAGTAAATCAAAACTGAACAAATCACATAGTTTAGCACAATATATAAATATAGCTCATATTCCTTTTGAAAAGATAGACTAGAAAAGCTTAATGCAAAGATTCTGGATATATTCATTTGCATTATTCAAATAGTTTTTAAATATTTATGGTCATATTTGTCTAGCTGCCCATCTCACTTCTATAATATATTGAAAGCCAAAATACATTAAAAACCAACCCACCAGAAATTAATGTAAAAACAATATAAAATAAATACATACATATGTAAAAATGGTGAGAAGCATATAGAGTGTGTCAGTTAACCATCATACAACCACTGTATCGTGGGATCTCCAAGCTCATTGACAAAATTAGGTTTGGAGAGCTTTCATAAATTTAGATATTATAATCCCTTTCTGTATCATTATTTGTGTCCTGAAAGAGATGCCAGACATTAGCATTTCATATATCATGTTTTAGTGAATAACATGCAATAGTTACAGTGAATATCTACATGAGATTGAATATTTTGATTGATTGAATATTAGTCAAATTAACATGCATGTGAGTTTATGAAATGCTTATACTCATAAAAAATATTAGTGGAAAATCTGTCACTATGATAACTATCAGTTCTGATACTAATCTTAACAAAATTTAATCCTTATAGAAGAGAATATTTGTAGCTCAGGACTGAATTATTTTTTTGTGCTCTGAGCTTGGTTGTGTTTTTTTTTCCAGATGTTTCATTACCAAACTAGGTAACACATCAGTGCACAAAACAACAAGCTCAAAAAACAACAAAGACAAATGTGTATAGACTCTCATCAAATGATAAATTTATCTATATTTTAATTTTTTGTTCAAACCTAATCATGATTTAGTCACAAAAAGGATAGATAGATAGATGATAGATGATAGATAGATAGATAGATAGATAGATAGATAGATAGATAGATAGATAGATAGATAGATAGATAGATTCCTCAGATATTTGAAAAGTAACATTAAAGGAAATGTGAATTTACTAGCAATTACTAACTTTCTGTTTATAAAAAAAACTATTGGGCTTGTCCACTTCTGCCTATGTACATCAGATGTAGTGTTATAATCCAAAACTTAATGCCTGAATTTGTGAACACTACAGCACTGTCATGCTTTAATTCACTATTGTTTAAATTATGTTTTCATGCCTATTTCACTTTATAGTAACCACAACAGATTAATGACAATGCTGTTTTTTCCTTGTAACAAGAATATCATGATTAATTTTAACTGACTTGTTTTGGGGGTCCAAATATAAATCATTTTTTAAAACTACTAATTATGTAAAGTAATATTTTTCAGATTGGATTCAAATCATTTGCTGTAGTTCTTACTCTATTTGGTCTATTGTTTCATGTTAATATAAAATTTTTGAGTGGAAAATATCTCTCCTAAAATATCTCTAAAATATCTAAAATATGTCTCTGCTAAAAACAAACTGTCTAGATTATATAATGTTAATGGTTTCCGGCAATGAACATACAAATGTATTTGTCACTTGTCATTTAATTTGGCAGTATTAGCTTCCACTAGTTGGGTAAAAAATGTGCTCCATTTGACCTGATCTAGACAAACTAGCACCAGAACCAGCATTTATGGCTACAAATGAGGTGGGCATAGCAGCTGCAAGACATAAATGCCAAGTTTCAGAGTTTATATTACAACTGTACCATCTGGGTCTCTGGCTAGTTCCTATTATTGTCTCTTGGCTGCCTTCTAGCTAGCTTTTTTGGACAGCACAAGAGCGTATGAGATATTTACTGGGTCAGATCATTTATGGGAACCTCTTGCCATTATTGATTCCACTTGTTTCCATTGAAGTGAACTGAAATGAAGATAGTTCTGTTGTTTTTTTAAGTGTATGATTTGAATGAAAAGAAACAGGTGTTTTTAATTCATTAAAAAGCATCATCCTGTTTAATAGACAAAGCATTAGAATTGCTGCTTGCTTATACATCATATAAAATTATCTGAGCTAATGTCTATGTATAATAATAACTTGAAAAGGTTTAGCATGATACCTTTTTTACATCATACCATTCTGGAAATTCATGTTTACAATACATACCGATAGATATTTATCGTTTCCTTACAGGTTAAGAAATATTATCCAAACTTCAGATAATGAGTAAGAAATAGTGGGCAAAAGAAATTAGAAGTATGAAAGAAGAAAAAAAGATCCATCACTTTGTTTTGAGAATCTCATTATGTCCATCAAACATCTCTACATTCTAAAAGCCCTCAGTATGCTTTGTACTTGTCACTCAGTTGGATATTTGATCCACATCCATTCAGCATTATTCATTCCTGAATTCATTCCTTCTTGTTTTACCATATACACTTCTTACAAACTCATTCTTGCTGTGTTAAAATTGCTTTGCTTCCTTCCTACTTTTGTATAATAAAGTGGAGAGAAGCACACGTTTACATTTTCTTCGATAAATATTCATTTTTCTTATGAACTACATAATACACTTTTCTACCAGCAGTAGTGTACCTTGAAATTTCTGCTATCCCATATAGTATAAAGTTTATATTTAGATAGATATATTTATTAATTAGCTCTAGTTTTTCACAATTATGTAATACTTGCAATTTTTCACTCCTTTTTCTAACACAACTATTTTGGTTTTTAGTAAATTAATTTTTGAGAGATATATTCTACGTTTCATCATACAGTTTATCCAACATTTAATGCAAATCATTCAGATTCTAAGGTAACTACTCAGTATAATTGGCATACAAAATCTATATTTTAAACCGTAAAGTCCAATTTCACCACAAGCTTTATATATTTGTACATTTTGTTATAAATATACTACACAATCAAGGCCTCATCATACCTACTTTCTGTTCATTGTTCAAGTTATTGTCATATTTACACAAAATGCTTCATAATTCATATACAGTACTTTCTCTAAATCAACAGTGTGCAAAAAACTATCACATTCACATATTTGCTCAGTTGAAAAGCAAAAATCTGAACTACCCTATATACTATAAAACTACATTGTACTATGAATTTATCTCATGGTTACTTTTCTTAACCTTTCAGTCAAATTCTGACAGATATTCCCAGCTGTACTCTATAAACCAGGCATGTCAAACACAAGGCCCGGGGGCCGGATGCGGCCTGCAAAGTGGTTTCATGTGGCCCGCAAAGCCATCCTGGAAACAGTGAGGGAACAGCCCCCACTGCCTTGGCCCTGGCCCAGAGACCCTCCTTCTGCCAGAGACCCTCAGATCTGTCCCACTCCTGCCCGGGCCCCTATAGGCACCCTTGATGCGAACGATGTAGAGCTGGCCATGCCCACCCAGTAGGCCATACGCACTCTAGCCACGCCCACCCAGTAGACCACACCCACCCTGGCCATACCCACCCGGCCCCCTGAGGGCAACCGCAATGCTGATGCGGCCCTCAATGAAATTGAGTTTGACACCCCTGCTATAAACTAATTGTAGCTTTTGCATTTGTGCATGCTAACTTTCCCCCCATGTATGGAAAATGTAATGGAGTTCTCTTAGTCATCAGGTGTAGATGCAGTCTTTGCTTACATGTTAATCAAATTAATAGCCACTTGTTAGCAAACCATTTTCTCCATGTTGGTCTGTAATTTTAGATATATGGAAATAACTTGAATTTTTTCTAGTATTTTGGGGGAATTCAAATAGAGAACATTTTATTTGTAGTAGACCCTTGCTACTTTTTGTGTAGGAGATGACCAGGCTGAGCCTGAGAGAGGGGTCAAGTGCATCTTCAGTCTCGAGTCCCTTTGCACCCTCAAGAGATCTAAGTCCAGCCCACATTGAATTTCATTCTCTTATCTACTACCAATTTGCTTTGATTGTTAATAATTCAGATTTTTGTAGAGAGTCTTAGCATGTAATAAACCTGTATTCATTTGAACTGACTTGGCTGTGCTTGTCATTGTGGATTTCATGGAGAACTGTATTTTTGGGGAGGAATTCTTTTCTCATGTATGTATGTCTCATTCAAAAGCTCACTATGGTTATTAAATATAATTCTCAGGAATTGGAGTTTAGCATCAGCTAAAGAGGTTACCCATCCATGGTAGTATTTCTGTGCTTATCCCACAGAGTTGTTGTAGGTATAGAATCAAAAGCAATTTTAAAATTTAAGGATGCCAGATATAAAGTTGATTTTAAATTATGTACATACTTCCAGAAAAAAATGCTGTTGCAACAAAGAGATATGATAAGATGGTATAGTACCAAAAATGGGAGCAAGATTCTCTAAAGCTAGCTTATTCATCCCTAATTTTCCCCCCAGTTTCCATCTGAGCTGAAAGCTAAATATTTTCATATAAACTTAGAGGTTTATAGTTAGCTGGGTTTTCCTTATTCTCTTTGTTGTAAACAATAACTACTATTGTTGTCTCCCAGGCATAGGGATCTGCCATATTTGGTCAATAAATATAAATAGAAAGGCCAACAAGGATGCCCACCAGTTTCAGTTTAATTACTTTAGGTAAGACAGAATCATTATTTGGAGCATTTCCAGTTTTAAACAACTGTGTGTTTTCCACTTCTAAAAGAATTGAAGCAGCTATCCAACATGCTGAAGTAATAATCACACTGCAATATGTGCAATGGAAGAAAGTGCTCAATTATAGACCTAGGGATAGAGGTATCTAAAGTGTATTGTTCTATCCCTCCACAAATTGAATTGTCGGTTTTATTATCCGCAGATGATATGAAATTATATCCCTTAAGATGATATGAAATAATATCTCTTGCTTTGGCTTTATTTCACTTACCAAAGTCTTGGGATATTCTCTAGAGCTTCCTAACATTGTGTAATATTGTAAGTTTCTATTGTTAGAACTTGAATACATAACATGCCTAAAAACATCTACTAGAATTGGTGTAATCACATCCACAGCAATTAGCTCATAACTAAAGCTCTTAGTTCATAACTAAAGGGACGCGGTGGCTCAGTGGGTTAGGACACTGAGCTTGTCGATCAGAAGGTTGGCAGTTTGGCGGGTCAAATCCCGAGTGCCGCGTAACAGAGTGAGCGCCTGTTACTTGTCCCAGCTTCTGCCAACCTAGCAGTTTGAAAGCACGCAAAAATGCAAGTAGAAAAATAGGGACCACTACGGTGGGAAGGTAACAGTGTTCCGTGCGCCTTTGGTGTCTAGTCATGCCAGCCACATGACCACGGAGACGTCCTCGGACAAGCGCTGGCTCTTTGGCTTTGAAACGGAGATGAGCACTGGCCCCTAGAGTCGGAAATGACTAGCACGCATGTGCGGGGGAACCTTTACCTTTACCTTAAAGCTCCATATTATCTGATTCTTAAAGATCTTGGCAAAGGGATCCCTTATTAATTAAATTAATAATAGTAATAAAATCTTTCCTAATGTAAGATCCTTCTGTCAAACTCAGCTAGTTTTTCTGCTTTTTTTTTAATCAGAGCGTACAGATGTTTTTTATGTAAAAAAATGAAATTGTTGCATGTTGGAAGTTAGAGATTATCAAATTAGCTAGAGGTACTGCTGGTGCACAAGATGCTAGACATGCTTGCCTAAGCATATCCAAATGTTTAATTAGGTTCTCCTACTCACATCTTGGTAGTCCTCCAAAAGAATCGACTAGCTATGCTCTTTCTTCTAAATGCTTCTTACCTCACTTCGTACATGAATGTTTATTTAGGCAGTCTCCTTTTAAATACAGAGGCCCCTATGGTGATTGTATCTGATGTATCACATTTAGGCTTTAAAGAACTCACTGTTGTAGGTGGCAAATTTTGGTCTTTCACAAAAGCTCAAATTGGAAAGACTGCAAAAGTCTGAGGGGAGCATTTCATCTTAAATAGCATACAAGGATGGGTGGGGTGGTTTTGTTTCTTTTCAGATTCTACCTGGCAGCCATTCATATTTCAACAAAGATCATTAAATACACAGTACAATACACAGTGGAGTTACCTCTAAAAAAAGATGATAGGTTGTTTTGTTCTCTGTTGACCATTATTAATGTGTTGTTAGATACAATTTGCAAAACAATCTGATTTAACTGTAGGTAAAATTTGGATTCATTCTCCCTCTCTACAGCAACCTGATGGATATACTTTTCTCTCCAGGGCTTTTCTGTCTGTTTAATGAGGAGAAGGGGGAGCCTCTCTCTAAGCAGATACCTAATATTTTCCACATGGAAAATAAATTTCAACAATGTCTACCAATTGATCTTGGATGGACTGCTGTGAATACACCAAATACTATAAATAAAGAGTTGTCTCTTCCCTTTAATTCTTACAACTATTCAGAGATAGAAATAACTGCTTGTGCAAGTATAGACATTCTCTGGATAGAAAATTAATCATGTTCCTGCTTTTTAAGTCCACATTCCCTTGGTTTTCCAAAGAAACTGGAGCGGCCTCACATAAGAATAAACTCTTCTTGAGAACCAGAAAGAAATGGATTCTGATTGTACAAGACCAAGCCTTCAGAACAAACACATATAAAGTCACAATTGAGAAGACAACAAAGGATAACAAATGCCACCTCTGCAAAGAAACTAAAGTAACAGTGGACTATGGACTACCTGATTAGCTGCTGAAAGAAGATCACACAAACTGACTACAAACAACTATATGACAAAGTAGCAACAATGGTGCATTGGAATATGCGATGGTGGTGAATATCTATTCACCAAGCTTGTGGGTTAGTTTCTGAAAGTTTTATTAATAGGCTAGGTAACATCTTCAGCTAAATTTAGGCAATGTTAGTATTGGTGTTCTTCTTATAAGGGTTACTGACCACACAAAGCCCTTATAAGCAAAATAACACCAACACCAATATCAACACTGACATTCTCTAAATTCTGCTCAAGATGTTGTCTAGCCTGGTAACGAAACATTTGGAAACCCACAAGCACTGAAATACCATTTATTTGCAATCAAGAACTAATGTGACCATAAAATAGACAAAGTAATGGAAAAATGAAGAAGTGCTCTGGGATGTTAGAATTCAGACAGATGCGCACCTGCCACATAACATCCCAGACTTAACAATTGTTGACAAATGGGATATTGGAAAGAAGGATATCCTATGAAATTTGTTTCTTGCTGTTAAGCGCATATCTGGCAGACAATTGAACAGACTCAAATATACATTTTTCGTTAAAAAAAGAAAAGATAATAATACCAGGGGATTGGTATAAAAGTATAGGAAGTGGCAAATTGGTAGCTGAAATGAAAAAGAAAACTTTCTTAAAGGTCTTGTACCATCTATCAAATATATTGAGAAGGGAGAAGGGATGAGTCTGGACCACCATATAATGAAATAGTTTCAAAATAAAATAACTATAATCCTGCAAGCTCTAGGAGACACTTTTATAGTCTTTGTTAGAGCTATTTGCTATAATCAGCCTTTGCACTGTAGGTTTTGAGAAACCTTCTCTCAGTTCCATCATAGCAAACCTGCTTAGTCTTCCAGATACAAAAGCCATGTTCTTTTGGAATATGAAGCAACTCTTTCTGGGGAAAGCAGTTTGGTTCCCTCCTCCCCCTCCACTGTTTACAGGAATCTAACGGCATGACAGCTGTATGCTAGGATAGGCATCTTTTTGCTGTCCAGGAAAATAAAGCTAGGCAGATGCATGAATGATAAATAGTTGGACTTGAGAAACTGCAGTTATAGGACTACCAACAAAGGCAGCAAACCCTCAAGCAAATATTGATCATATTTCACTTACTAAAACAAATATGGACTCGCAAATAAAAAGAATGATGTATTTACGTGGTAAGCAAAAGAAGAAAGATTTCCCCCCCCCCAAAAAAAAGTACTTGACTGTTAGATAGATTAGCCCATTAGTTGGGAAGCCATCCTTGACTGGATTAGCAGATGACTAGGTGTATTGATGTGATCTGATAAAGATAATTGGCCAAATGTCTCTTCGAGGTATACTCAACACAGCGAAGTGTTCAGCAATAATAGGCTCCATTAAGGTTCAGATTCCTTTCCTTAATTCTTAGAATATGTTATTTTGTTAAAATAAGATTCACAGAATAAAATTCTTCCAACAATACATATCTTTCAATTTCTATAATTCAGAGCCAACATTTAACTAGCTATTTCCAGAATTAGAATGAGAAATAGAAGGGTATTCCATTTATTTATTTATTTATTTATTTATTTACTTATTCATTTATTTATTTATTTATTTATTTATTTATTTATTTATTTATTTATTTATTTATTTATTTATTTATTTATTTATTTATTTATTTGGTTTATATACCGCCCTTTTCCCAAAGGACTCAGGGTGGTTTACAAGGCAAAATTTAAAAACAATCCAATATAAAATTAAAATAAATTAAATTAAGCCTAGCCACAAAAATTAAATCACAATTTAAAAATATTAAACCCCTCAGTCCAGACCAGATAGCTCAAAGAGCCAGGTTTTTAGGTCCTGGTGAAATGAACGAAGGTCGGGGGCAGTCCGGAGTTCCGTTGGCAGTTGATTCCATAGGGCAGGCGCGCCCACAGAGAACGCCCTCCCCCTGTGGATCGCCCGTTGGCAATCCTTGACCGGCGGTACCCTGAGGAGGCTCTCCCTGTGGGAGCACACAGGACGATGGGAAATTGACGCTGGCAATTTTAGAAACCTAAACCTTAAAATTCAGTCAGTTATTGTAGCTGTTGTTTGTTCTTTGTTCCTGTTATTAATTTCAAAGAAATAATAAAGCAAAACATATGGAAAGCAGAGACATTAATGAAATAATATACCACATCAACATAATATAAGATTTACAATACCACCATATGCTGATTCTTTAAATCACTTAGAGTGCTGTAAAAACACTATGAAGCATAGATAGATAGATAGATAGATAGATAGATAGATAGATAGATAGATAGATGATAGATAGATAGATAGATAGATGATAGATAGATAGATAGATAGATAGATAGATAGATAGATAGATAGATAGATAGATAGATAGAGTAACTTTAGAAAAGGTGTTAATCTACCCTAGTTAAGCCAAATTACAAATATTGTGAATATTAGGCCTGTACATTGTCTAATTAAACACATCACTCAGCCTTTAACTATTCTGGATAATATCTTTCCTACTGACATTGCTTTAATTATGTCAGTGTTTCAAGACTGAGTTCTTCTAAGTATGACTTTAAAACCTTGATCTTTGCAATAATTATTTCAGACTGATAAATATAATATGGAAGTTCCTCCTCTTGTTTTGAAAATAATTGCCTAAACTTTATTCTATTTTACTATTTTAGAGTTTATAGGAATCATACTAAAGTGTCAGAATAATTTAAATTTTCTTTACACTTTTGAATTACCGGTACATGGCTCATAAAGCATTATTTATGTATTTTTATTGAACTTTTTAATTTTAATTTTAATCCCATTTATATCCCGCCCTTCTCTGAAGACTCAGGGCGGCTTACAATTTAAGCACAAACCAATGTGCTTAGCAATAGCCTTCATTCTATGTATATGCCTGCTTATTAGGGCTTTTGGGGGGCCCCCAAGCGGCATTATTACAAAGTCAGCTTAATTGCCCCCAACAATCTGGGTCCTTTAATTACAATAACAAATTACTAGTTGATTAGCCCAGGTGACCCCCAGGGCTCTGTGCTCTCTCCATTGCTCTTCTCTCTATATATCAATGATTGCATCTCTAAGGATCCCTCTGCTAAAATACTGAAGTTTGCAGATGATAAAAGAGTTATTGGTCTCATTCGAGAGGGTGGTGAGTCTGCATATTAAACCGAAAGTTGAACAACTGGCCCTTTGGTGCAGCTGGAAGAATCTGCCTATCCCAAGTCTTTGGGAAGGACTTAATAGGTAGATAAAAATGCCATATTCAATCTAAACATCTGGTTGACAGCATGACCAATGATGATGATGATGATGATGATGATGATGATGATGATGATGATAATAATAATAATAATAATAATAATAATAATAATAATAATAATAATAATAATAATAAACCAGGAAATGTCAGAGTCAAAGCAAAAGAACTGGAAAAAATTATGAAATACCATGACCTGGCCATCGAAACTGTGCAATTATGGATGAAACATGTAACAGTGATACCTAGGATGCTGGCAGCAACCTGTGTCAACCATTAGTGCCAGTCAATTTGAGTGTTCAGTTGACTGAGTTTCATGTTTTATGAATAAAAGTTTTATAATAATAATAATCCCCCAGTGAGGCACTACCTTGACATGGTTCTGGGACTTGTGTACTCTGAGGAAGATGAGAGCTATGCCAGAGGTTCAACCATACTGGACAGGTCTCATCAGAGGAGTCAGACAAAGAGTGTCTCCCATAAAAAATATGTTTTTTTTATTAAAGAGTTTTACAAAAACAAAGTTTTACAATATATCCCCAAATCCCCCCCCACCCCAAACCCGCCCACTTCCCCCCCACTTCCCAGAGCTAAATACAGGATTATAGTTACAATAATCATATTCTAAATAAAAATTATGCATGATATACAATTAACCAAATTCATAATGTGCTTTAACTCCCCTTTAACATAACTACAAACAAAGTACCAATAACAATATCCCACTAAAATCTACTCATAAGCTAAATGGAACTTTTTAGTCCCATATTTGTTCTGAATATAATTTATCCATCTCCTCCAAACTGAAATATATCTTTCCTGTGAATGATCCTTCAGATAAGCAGAAATCTTAGACATTTCTGCAAGATTCGAAACTTTAAACACCCATTCTTCTATAGTGGGCAAACTATCCTTCTTCCAATATTGTCCCACCAGTAACCGTGCTGCTGTTATCATGTTCAACATCAAGTTAGTTTCTTTAACATCACAATCTACAACAATACCCAATAAAAACAATTGCGGAGAAAACTTTATCTTTCTCTTAAAAATCTTTTGAATGTTCCACCAAATTTTGATCCAAAAAGCTTTTATATTTCTACAAGTCCACCACATGTGAAAATAGGTAGCTTCTAAACTACCGCATCTCCAACATTTAGACTGTAAATTAGGATAAAAAATATGTTGAGACATAAATTTCAGAATGCCATACTGGCTCAGATGTCGCCCGGGTTAACAAGGTCCGCACTAGATATTTGACTTCCTGGATATCTGGTGAAAAATGGGTTACATGACTCAGGACTGTTGGCTGAGCAACCAGGTTCAGCAGTTGCAGAACAGAAAAGGTGTTTACCTGTCACAGATACACAGTGATTGAAAACAAAGAAATAATGATCTGTTATTACAAATCAAGTCCAACAAGAAGAGGATATCTAAAACGAATGCACCAGTTCTGGAAAGAACAACATCCAGAATCAGAAAGAACAGAGACTAGCAGATCAACGCTGATTTATAATACGAAATAAAGTATTCACAGAAACAGAATTGGATGAACTGCAAAGATTTACCCAGGGCAAAGAAATCAAAGCCTTGCCAGAAGTCATTCAGAATGTAGAGGCAAGCCAGGGGAGTTGGCAGTGAAGGAATCCAGCAGAGATATACAACTGTTCTCATTTGGAAACCAAGCATCTCTACCTCAGGAAGAACAAAGCCCTCTAACTAAAGAAATAAAAGCATTGAAACAAAGAATAACAGCATCTAGAACAGCACAAAAAAAAACACACAGAATAAGGCTGCCTGCATTGAAGCTTGTTCCAAAGAAACAGCTAGCACAAGTATTGAAAGATGAAAATACTGCAATATCAAGTATAAGCACCAATTCACTGCAAGAAACAAACCAACTAATATACAGCACAGCTGCAGTTATAACTGAATACCTGGGATGCAAAATCAACAAAGAAGAAAAACAAACAGTGCACCACAAAAATGGAAGGTTAGACTAGAAAATAAGGTCAGCAAGTTAAGATCACATGCAAGCAAGCTAGAACAGATGAAAGAAAAGAAGCTGAAGAACAAGAAGACCAAAGAATACCTAATCAAGAAATACCACTTAGAAACAAGGAAGATCAAGGAAGCCCTGGAAATAATAAAGCAGCAAATAACAGCTATAGCCAGTAAAATCAGTAGATACGAAGCTCAAATTGCAAATTATAGGCAGAACCTCCAGTTTCAATTCAATCAGAAACGTTTCTACCAATCCATCAATGGAGAAACTGCAATGAATCAGTCAGTACTTGACAAGGAAGAAACAGTACAATTCTGGAAGCAGATATGGGATAACCCAAAGAAACACAACAAGGATGCAGCCTGGTTAATAGAGGTGGATGCAAATGAAACAGAAGTTGAAATGAAAGAACTAGTAATAACAACAGAAATGGTAGCAAAAAGAGCAAGGAAGATCAAAAATTGGTCAGCAGCAGGCGAAGATGAACTGCATGGGTTTTGGTTAAACATCAAACTTATATACCCACTCATTGCCAAGCAGTTCAACAATATACTACAAGGAGGAGAAATTGAAAAGTGGCTAACAACTGGGAAAACCTACCTAATAATGAAAAATCCAGCAAAAGGGGCAACGCCAGGCAACTACAGGCCAATTACTGCTTACCAACAACTTTCAAATTGCTAACTGGTGTGGTAGCTGAAAACAATCTCTTTCCACCCGAGCAGAAAGGAAACTGTCCCAATAGCAGAGGAACAAAAGATCAACTCCTAATAGACAAAATGATCTTGGAAAACTGCAAGAAAAAGAAGAGCAACCTGAATGTGACATGGATTGACTACAAAAAGACATTTGACTCTCTGCCACATGACTGGATAATCAAGTGCCTAGAAATAACAGGAGTCAGTAGAAACATCAGAAAATTTGCGCAAGGATCGATGGCACAGTGGAAGACACAGTTGCAGGTCAATGGTGAAAGACTGGGAGAGGTTAATATCAAGAGAGGAATATTTCAAGGAGATTCATTATCACCACTACTATTTGTTATTGCACTGTTTCCTCTGTCAACAATACTGAATAACTCAGGACATGGCTATCAAACATCAAAAACATCTGCCAGACTATCCCACCTCCTTTACATGCATGATCTGAAGCTGTATGGAAAAACATCATCTGAAATAGAATCGCTGCTGAACACTGTCCGTATATATAGCCAAAATATTGCAATGGAGTTTGGCTTGGACAAATGTGCCACACTTACTCTCAAGTAAGGAAAAATAGTGAAAACTGAAGGAATAAAGATGCCCCATGAAAATAACATTAAGAGTCTGGATGAGGAAGATTACTTCAAATACTTGAGTATCCTTCAAGCTGACAGCATCAAGCACACTGAAGTCAAGAAAAAAATTAGAGGTGAATACATCAAGAGAGTGAAGAAGATCTTAAAATCCAAACTCAATGGAGGAAATATTGTGAAGGCAATCAACACCTGGGCAATTCCAGTCATTAGATACACAGCTGGAATAGTGGTCTGGACTCAAGCATAACTAAAAGCAATGGATAGGAAGACCAGAAAAATAATGACAATGAATCATGCCCTTCATCCACACAGTGACATTGACAGACTCTATCTACCAAGGCAAATAGGTGGACTTGGAATGCTGCAAGTACATCAGATGGTTGAAGAAGAAAAAATGGCTTTGGAAGAATATCTGAAAGACAATGAGGAAGATGCACTGAAATTAGTATATCAGGAAGGCTTACTGACTACTGGAGAGACCAAACTGGCCTACAAGAAAGACCAAATGAAGAAGAGAATAGAGGCATGGGAAGACAAAGCACTACATGGCCAGTACATTAATAATATATAACAAGACCTGACAATGGCTAAGAGCAGGAAAGTTGAAGAAAGAGAGCGAGGACTAATTCTGGCTGCACAAGACCAAGCCTTAAGGACAAATACATACAAAGTCAAAATTGAGAAAACAGCAACAGACAGTAAGTGCTGCCTATGCAAAGAAGCTGAAGAAACAGTGGACCACCTGGTAAGCTGCTGCAAGAAGATCACACAGACTGACTACAAGCAGCGGCATGACAAAGTAGCAACAATGGTGCATTGGAAGATCTGCAAGAAATATCATTTCCCTGTAAGCAAGAACTAGTGGCATCATAAAATAGAGAAAGTCATAGAAAATGATAAAGTTAAACTGCTCTGGGACTTCAGAATTCAAACTGACAAGCACCTGCAACATAACACCCCGGACTTAACAATTGTCGATAAGAAAGACAAAAACATCTGGATAGTGGACATGGCAGTGCTTGGAGACAGCAGAATAGACGAGAAAGGAGAAGATAACAAAATAAAAAGACCTACAAATAGAAATAGAAAGACTATGGCAAAGGCAAGCAAGGGTAGTACCAATAGTAATAGGCGCCTTGGGTGCAATCCCAAAACAACTGGAGCACCACTTGAACACCATTGGCATTGACAAATTTGCCATTAGTCAATTGCAAAAGGTGGTCTTAGTAGGAACTGCTTCCATCCTGCGACAATATCTGTAATATCCATATCTGCCTATCCCAGGTCCTTGGTAAGGACTCGATAGGTAGACAAAAATGCTAAATCCAGTCTGAACATCTGGCTGACTGTGTGATTAACAACAACAACAACAACAACAACAACATATTTATTCTTAAAGATCAATGCACTGTGAAAATGTGTGGTCTAAACATTAAAGAAATATTTCTTAATTCTTTTTTTAAAAATGACCCATCCTTGAGAAGCCTATATTTGCTTAAAAGCTGTGAATGTCCTTATAACAGACTTTACAATAGATGCTGTTTCTTTTTCCATAGTAGCCTTGAAAAGAAAGAAGGAATTACAACAATATAATAGTATCTGTTTTGTGGAATAGTTAAAAGCAAAGGTTTTTTTCCCCTTTCCCTTTCCCTTTCAACTGCTATATATATAAGAAAGTAATTTAATACAAAAGAATAAAAATATTACTACTTTATATACTAGCAAGAAACAAATGAAGCGAAAAGTAATTAAAACATTAGCTGACATACAAAATAAAAAGTAAGTTTGGGGCCTTTCTTTTAGGTCTTTTGATATCAGAGAATTTATTTTAAAAGTCTTATTAATGTAATGTATGATAATAGTCTGTGTCTTTTAATTAGCATGTAGGAAATAGCAATAACACTTATATATACTGCTTCACAGTGCTTTACAGCCCTCTTTAAGCAGTTTAGAGGGTCAGCATAGTTTTTTGAAAGAACTTATTTGTATTTTGGTGCAGATAGTAAGCTAATTTGCAGTTCTTTCATTTTGTACAGTTTCTCTTTATTTGGAAATTAGTTTTTATACTAGCTTATATTAGATTATATTAAAATGTCCCTTGACATTTTTACTGCCCAGATGCAACCAGTGCATAGGTTTTCTTGGAGTTGCAATACAAGAAGGGGTTGGTGGTTGTGAGAGGAGCGTTTAGAGATGCTCCTGGTTACTTCCATATAAAATTTGCAAAATTATTGTGAATGTATTAGTTGAGAGGTCAATGAACTGCTTCACGTGGCTATGGAAATTGCTTAAGTAGGATAACTAGCTGAATACCTTGCCAGAAACTGTTCGTAAGTACAGTTCGTGAAGCCTCTGGGATGCTTCTTCAGATGTGTTATAATGTACAGCTATTTTTAATTCACACTATGTATAAAATAAAAACTCTGTGAGTCTATGTATGTATATACGTACAAAATAGAAATCTGATTCTACTGTTTAGCATGAAATCATTGCCAGAAACTTTTTGATATGCATTCAAAAGAGCTACTAACGTATAAATAACATAAAAATGTTGCTGTGTCTCCCAAACTTGTGCATGCGTTGACAGGGATTTAATGGAATCTTTGTGAACAAACATCCATAGACTCACACTTCAAAAAGCTAAAATGCATGAACTTACTAATAAATTAAAGGCAATCAATAGAAATTTAAATCTGTCAAGAAAATGGTAGATGGTTCTTATGCTTAAGAGTGGGTGGGTATTCAACTTGTTAAGAAAGATTTTAAATTCCATTTAATGAGCGAAGCCCAGAGCTTGGTAGTTTTTCTTAATCCATGTCAACGACGTGAACACCTTTTACCAAATTAAGATGACTTGCCAGGGATGGGTATTCCTATTCTGGAAATAAGTTTTCATATGTTCTTTTGAAAAGAAAAGAATGATTATTATCAGTAAATATGTTTCTAACACTTTAAGTAACTTTGAAATGCTCCATCACTAAATTTTTATGCCCATACAGTATAACTAAGAATATGGGCCTATAAAACCAGCTGATTTTCAAAATCAAGCAAAATACTAATTATATAATTCAAATTATTCTTTTTTTTCCACACAATCATTCTGCATGTAGTCTGAAAAATCACCATGAGGCACAGAAAACAGCAGTATTTTATAGAAAGAAAAAAAATGCACAAAATGTTCTTGATAATAGGGAATGACATTTTCATTGCATTTAAATACAGTTTTTTCTCTTCTCCAAAATTATTGTTATACTGTCAATACCAGAAATAAAGTTTCTGATATTTTATACTACTTCTGGATTTTCTTTAACAGAAAATTAATATATTTAAGAAGATGCAAGTCACTATGCAAGGAAAATAAGTAAATACAAATAAAATAAAGCAGTTCTAAGAGGGATTATTCTTTCTTGCTCCTGCATTAGTGTTTGTGGCACAGGAAAGTAGTAATTTATTGATGTAGATGGCTATGTAAAGTGCTTGCAATTTGTGAGGGGGCTTGACCCTTGACTGATGGGCCATATGTTGCAAAATCCCAGAGGCATAATTTGACTGAATTCTCTTCCTCTCCCTGTCCATATACCTATGGTCCTTGTTCTGTTACCAGATATTGAACTATAGACTTTCTAACTCCTCCAATAAATCTCTGAGTAATGGCTCAAAAGGCCATGAATTTAACTGTTTCTTTACAGAACATACTTGTTTTTCTCAGCTACTAAAACAGATGATCAATATTATTTATATCTGTGATAATTTAATTAGTATAAAACTAGTCTGTTATATTTATGAATATGTTCTGTAGCAAAATATGATGCAAACAAATCTACGGTCTGTAAAATTTAAATTGTCACCATAGGAAAAAAAAGCCTATGTTTAATGATTTCCTTTACGATTAATCAGTATGAAAATGTATTAAAGAAAAATTAACTAATGGGGGGAAAGAAGGAAAAAATCTGAAATACGGATAAAGAAGAAAAAAAAGATGAAGCAATTTTTCATCTTCACTGCAGGAGTTATAAACAAATTTATTAACCCTCCTCCCACTATAAGGTTACATTACATGTTGCCCTTTATCTCATATCTAGTCGCTTTTAATGCACAAATCCAGAAACCCATAACTCATTTTTTTCCATTTTCAGCAAAATATTTTGAGTTTTAGTTGTATTCGTGGTCACACAGATCAATTCACAGTTCATTCCCATGTTAGCAAAGACTATACTTGTAGCTCCCAACATTATAGTCTCTTCATTACTATCTTGTATTTGTTGTCCTGATACTTTCTTTTGGTCCACTTGCATCTCCTCTAATTCCAATATTTGGATAATAATTTATTTGTGTAAAATTACTTCTGAATTCTTTATCAATAACTTAATTGGTGTTGTAGAACCTGGTCTCTTGCCTTCTTCTTGACAAAATACACAAGTATATCTCTTGGTACACTTCTTATTTTTCTGTGTATCAATTAATTATATAAATTCTGCCCACTTTATCTTCTTCATCCCATTCTAAATGGGGATCTTGGAGTCCTAGTGGACAATCACTTAAATATGAGCCAGCGGTGTGCTGCAGCTGCCAAAAAAGCCAACACAGTGCTAGGCTGCATTAACAGAGGGATAGAATAAGATCACATGAAGTGTTAATACCACTTTACAATGCCTTCGTAAGGCCACACTTGGAATACTGCATCCAGTTTTGGTCACCACGATCTCAAAGATGTTGAGATTCTTGAAAGAGTACAGAGAAGAGAAACAAAGTTCATTAGGGGACTGGAGGCTAAAACATACAAGGAACGGTTGCTGGAATTGGGTATGTCTAGTTTAATGAAGAGAAGGACGAGGGGTGACATGATAGCAGTGTTCCAATATCTCAGGGGTTGCCACAAAGAAGAGGGAGTCAAGCTTTTCTCCAAAGCACCTGAAGGCAAGACAATAAGCAACAGATGGAAACTAACCAAAGAGAGAAGCAACCTAGAACTAAGGAGAAATAACAACAACAACAACAACAACAACAACAACAACAATATATTTTAGTAAGGTTTCACAACTCTCTAATATCTTCATTAGGTTCCCCTTCAAAAAAATACCCCTTCAAATACTAAAAGTATTTAAAATGCTATTGTTCTTAAAGTTTGACAGTCCCATTGATAAAATGCTCTGTTTTATCTTGTTTTCTCTTCTGTATGTGGCCAAGATGGTAAGCAAATCTGTTCTACCATAAATTTGACTACTTGCTTTGTTTAGTCTCTTCTCAGAGTATGATTATACTTTGTTATATTGGTTTTATTTTTTATTTTTATTTTTTGGTTTTGATACCATAATTGCCTGTGCTAAAAATAACTTCCATTAGCATCCTGTGTGTCAGTACCCTCTGGTTAAAATTTGGGATACACCAGACCAGATAAAAAACAACTTTGAATCAAGAACCCAATCTTCTCTAAGGAACAGATTTCCAAATTTAGAAAGAATTAGATTTGACTGTATATGTGAGTAGAACTTCATGGACTGGTGATATTTGCATGTTGCTTCAAGTGAAAGGTGATAATGAAAGAAAGAATCTGAGTTGAATCTGTGCAACATTCTGAATGAATGTGTTCTGGAAGGAAGGAAATTATTCCATCCAGTGATATGAATAGATATTCATTCTTTATATACCGTGTTTTCCCCAAAATAAAACCTATCCCAAAAATAAGACCTAGCTTGATTTTCACACATGCACCCAATATAAGCCCTACCCCAAAAATAAGCCCTAGTTTTGGGGTGAGGTGTACTGGTAAAAATCAAGCTAGGACAGGGGTGGGGGATGGAGCTACACCCCGCACTCACTTACCTTAGGCCCCTGCAAACAGGCCTCCCATGCCCCCAACACCTGTCATACTGCTGACCAAGTTCTGTGGCTACTTGTGGCCACATGCCACGTAGTGCATCACGCCACTGCTGCTGCTGCTTGTAGCACATCACGCTACTGCCACCGCTTGCAGCAACAGGCCACGAGGATTGTCACACTGATCACACTGCTGCTGCCACTGCTGACAGCTGCAGGCTGCAAGGCTCATTGTGACACTGCAACTGCTCACAGCAGGATGGTGCATGATGCATCGTGCTTATCGCGCCAGTGCTGCTGCTCATGGCTGGAGGCCACAGGGCTCATTATGTCGATCATGCCAGTGGTGCCGCTTACAGCAGCAGCTCAATCGGCATGAGTCACATGGTCTCCTGTTGTGAGTGGCGGCAGCAGCACACGTGGCACATTGAGCCATGCAGCTACCACGAGCAGCAGCACTGGAGTGATTGGCATGAGCCACATGGCCTCCTGCTGTGAGTGGTGGTTGCATGAGGCTGCAAGCAGCTGCAGAAGAACTCAGGGAGCAGTGCAACAGGTGTCGCGGCATGGGAGGCCTGGCTGCAGCAATCCTAAGGTAAGCAGGTAAACATCCCCTGAAAATAAGACCTGGTGCCTCTTTTTGGAGGCAAAAAAATATAAGACCAGGTCTTATTTTCGGGGAAACATGGTAAGTAGTCCTCAACTTAGGATCACCATTGAGCCCAAAAATTATGTTGCTAAGAAATATGTTAGGTTTTGCCCTATTTTATGACTTTTCTTGCCCCATTTATTATGTGAATCACTGCAGTTGTTAAATTAGTAACTGTTATTAAGTGAATCTGACTTTCCCATTGACTTTGCTTGTCAGAAGGTCACCAAAGGTGATCACATGACCCTGGGACACGGCAGCCATCATAAATATGAGTCAGTTGCCAAGTGTCTGGATTTTGATCACATGACCATGGGGATGCTGCAATGGTCATAAGTGTAACAAATGGTCATAAGTCACTTTTTTCAGTGCCGTTGTAACTTTGAACAGTCACTAAATGAACTTAGTTTAGTATGAAAGACAATATTGTATAACAACATTCCTTATTATGCAACAGGACTTTTAAAAAGTATCTTACATCCCATTACATTTCCAAAAGTTATATATTAGAAATATTTCAATTTAATATAAAGTATTGAAGCAAAATTTGACATGTGGCTGGTTGGGAGAATCAAAGTTCTTATAGCAATATATTTCACCTCAAATTATTTATTACAATCATACAGAAGTATAGAAACATGAGAAACAAGTGTATAAAACATTACAAAAAAAATTTGATTGGCAGTATCCCTCCAGAGAATCAGTTGCCAGGTGAAGACTCTTTGTGCATGACGAGTATTCTGCACCAGTGCATTTTGGTCCTTCTCAATTATGAATAAGGGCTAGAACCAGATTTATGATCGCTATTAAATATAACTGCTGATTAGAATATCTATTATACACTATTTACAAATCAAATGTGGGCAAACTTGAAATTTGGGAAAGGATATCAAAGGTTTTTGGAGTTATTTAAAAAAATAAACAATATGATTATTGTAGGGCTTACACTACAGTTTTAATGTGTTCTCAAAATAGCAAAAGAAAACAACACTGGTATGTGGCAATTGTTATCGGAGTGAAAACAACCCTCAGATTTGGCAATCATTGTCAAAGCAGGATTTAAAGTTACAAAAAGGGGCTTAGGGCCTACTTAGGTTGCTGGAGTCCCAAGTTGCCTGCATCTGCTCTAAATTACCTATTTATAATTCATGATTGTATTGGAGGGGGGCAAAGTAGCAGCAGGGTCATTTGTAGTTTTCTTATAGCCATATAGACATTATTTTCAATACACACAAGAAAAAAATAGCAACCAGTGACTTAGATAAAGAGCAGTCAGATATGTCTCTTGGGGACAAGCAAACCATGTGAAGTGAGAACTATTGTAGTAAGAGATTGCTACTCTAGAAATGGTTACCACATACATTATAGATTTTACAGAGCTGCCAGCTCAGTCAACTTACAAATGTCAAACATGATTTAAAAGGTTATTACACTATCAAGATGAAGGAAGAGGATGAATTTCATCACCTAAATATTTCTTTCATCTTTTAATATATTATTCATTTGCAGAGTTCAATATAGTCCATAGCCTCCTTTTATTTTTCTCATATTGGAAGAATCAATTGTGTTAGACAATTTGATCTTCTCTGCTCAGTGTGATAAATATAACAATCTATGAAGTTCAATAGTGAAGTTGTTGCTCCTGTAGAGTTAATGTCTAACTTATAGAAATGTACGTTTCTGTGTATGTGTGTGTTTGTATGTGTATATACGCACATCATCATCATTATAACAGCACTATGCACCATGCAAGAGAACAGGCATCATTCTCATGAAGTTTATGATTCCAGAATAGAACAATAAAAAAGGAACAGTAAAGAAAAAGAGAATGGATATTACATATATTAAGATTTGATAACATAGTTAATAAAAAGGGTTATAAGAAGTCTTGGGGTGAAACCCAACTTCATTTTTTAAAAAAGGTGGGCTTGAAGAGAAATATTATAAAAACTGTAAGGAGGCATTCTGAAAAAAACAGTTCTACATTTATAAGGCACTATATTTCATGAAAGAAAATTTAATGGAGAGGAAACCTGAAAGATAGGGTTAGGGAACAGCAACAAAGATGATTAGGGGACTGGGCTAAAACTTACAAGGAACAGCTGCTGGAATTGGGTATGTCTAATTTAATGAAGAGACGGACGAGGGGGGACATGATAGCAGTGTTCCAATATCTCAGGGGTTGCCACAAAGAAGAGGGAGTCAAGCTATTCTCCAAAGCACCTGAAGGCAGGAGAAGAAGCAATAGATGGAAACTAACCAAAGAGAGAAGTTATCTATCTCTCTATCTCTATGTATCTCTATATATCTATATCTATATGTATGTATGTATGTATGTATCTATCTATCTATCTATCTATCTATCTATCTATCTATCTATCCATCCATCCATCCATCCATCCATCCATCCATCCATCCATCCATCCATCCATCCACAGACAGACACACACACACACACACAGGGATGCCCACAGAGATACATACATACACACAGAGAGCACTACTGAAATACATTTGTATTTTAAATTTAAAATATTGAGGTATAATTAATAATTAAAAAACTAATTGGATTCCGTAGCAGATTTGACTATTGAGTTTCTTAAATAATGTTGAATGCTTTTAGGACAAAAGCTATAAAATACAAATATTTTTATTTGGCCACAAAATCTTAATCCAATAGCTATAATAATTGATGAACGTCTGATAGAAAGTATAGCAAATTTAATCTAGACATGACAAGACTTCTGTGTATGATGAATATCTTTAGGGCTACAAGTTAGCTCCAGGAGGATACCAGAGGGACTAGCCATCTTTGGACCTTGGTCCCACTGTAGTCAAAGCCTTGTTAAAAGCTTCGGTTCTTGGATTTTTATAGGTATTTTGCTTTGAGATTTCACTTTTTTCAGTGCTCATTAGTTCTGGTGGCCTTTCTAAACTTCTCCTTTGGGGAAGAAAGTGACTGTGACAGATGGTGAAGGAATAGAATTGCATTGGAATACTGTCTCTCTTCTTGTTTGTTCTCTCTACTTTCCTGGATAAATTCCCATATCAGAGATATACATCTTTTCTAAGCAAGTATATTTGCTAATATGTTTTTACTTTTTAAATCTTAAAATACCTGTTTTTAAAGAGTACTATATCAAACTGCTTTTTTATATAACATTATGTCATAATATAATATAATTTTGCTTGGAAATATATCTCAATTTCTGATTGTTTATTTATAATAGACTTTAAAAATGGCTTACAGAGCCCATTATATGCAATTAGCAAACCAATCAAGTAATAATATAATAATACGTCCTTTTTTAGGTTAGAAATTGAAGACTGTTTTCTATTTTTTGTTTGTTAAAATTATTTCCTTTTTTAAAAAATTACTAATTATATAAAGACCAGAGAATTAGTCATAATTCCATAATTAATAGCAGGTGTTCCCTCAGATATCCCGGACCCAAGCCATTTAGGGCTTTATAGGTCATCACCAGCACCTTGAATCTCACCCGGAGGGCAACCGGGAGCCAATGCAGCTCGCGGAGTAGAGGTGTTCCATGGGAGTATCAGGAAACCCCGATATCACATTGAATTCTTCTGTTCATATACCTACTTCTAAGTGAAAGTTTGATATTAGAAAAATTGCTTCCTCTGCTGAAGGATTCCAAACTTTACCCATTTATAATAATTTTAAACCAGCCATAGACTCTCTCTGAAACGTTACATGGGGGAAGCAGAATATCTCATGGGAAAATGTTTTCTTATCAACTATGTGCTTATAGTTATAGTTATAAAAGAAAGGATGGAAGAAAGAGTGGGGAATTATTCTTAAGAGGGTTTGAATGGAATCCTGAAAGGGTAGAAGGTTTTGGACCAGCAAGGAGTGGGCAAGAAGGATTGGAAGTAGCAATATGCTGGTCTAGGCTGAGCAGCAGTGAAGCAGAGGCAGCTAGCTAGAACTGATCAACTATAAATTAGGCAGAGAAAAAATGGCACAGAAAAACAAATTCTTGTCTACATATTGTAAAAAGGTAAAGGTTCCCCCGCACATGTGTGCTAGTTGTTTCCAACTCTAGGGGCCGGTGCTCACCTCCGTTTCAAAGCCGAAGAGCCAATGCTTGTCCGAGGACGTCTCCGTGGTCATGTGGCCGGCATGACTAGACACCAAAGGTGCACGGAACGCTGTTACCTTCCCACTGTAGTGGTCCCTATTTTTCTACTTGCATTTTTACGTGCTTTCAAACTGCTAGGTTTGCAGAAGCTGGGACAAGTAACAGGCGCTCACTCTATTACACAGCACTCGGGATTCGACCCGCCAAACTGCCAACCTTCTGATCGACAAGCTCAGCGTCCTAACCCACTGAGCCACCGCGTCCCTGTACTACATACTACATACATATTGTAGTATGGGCTTAAATGTAATCATGAAGAGAGCAGGTCTATTGCAGTCTGATACTCGAGAATTAAGATGACCAGGATATTCGGTCCAGGAATTGGAAGCCACAAACCTATTTGTTAGACAAGGAGGCAAGACAGGAGAAGAATAAGAGGTTAGTAGCACATAGTTCAGAGAACAGAGAATTGTTTCCAGCAGGAGGAGAGATCTAGAGCCTAAGTTCTCTGATATAAACAATATTATTTGCTTAATCGAGGAACTTAAACAATCCTTCTTCTTGAAGAACTGCACTGATTTCTGTTATTTGATCCTCTTTAAATGGAAACATGATTTAGGGGTTGACACTCTCAGAGGTCAGATACCGACTCATTGCTATCTGAATCATCAACCCACTGATGAAGTGACTCACCTCTCTCAAGTGCTGCCTCCTCAACTCTTAAGACTGAGAGTTTGCTAGGTCTTCTGCTCAGCCTCAGAAGCAAAAGGGGGGAGGGGAATACAGAGGATGTTTGAGTCGAAAGCTAGTAAAAACAAAGTTTTTACAATGCGAAGATAGTCTTCAGTTAAGTGGACAACTGAGCAGCTTCTCTGTTCTTCCCTCAGAAAAAAGAGGAAGAAAAGATTGTAAAAATCCTAGACTTATGGACCTTTGGCTGGTTTTGGTTTTCCCTCTTGTTAAGGGAAGTCCTCCTTGATTTGCTCCTTTAGCACTGAATGTAATAATTTACAGAGATTACGGGAGTTAAGATTTGTAGAAAGATCAGTTAAATAAAACTTCAGTAAAGAATAACACACTTTCATTTCTATTCCATGGGTTTTAAGGAAGGCGAAGGATTTACCATATCTTTTCCTTTTCTTCTGCGGCTGGCTTAAATGAATTTTCATCCATACGTAGACTAGCTGGAAAGTTGTTTATTTTAAATGACTCAGCCTATTAATGGATACTTTTGAGCATGTCAGGTTGCTTTTAATGAGCTGAGTTGCTTTGGTAGGCTATAATATTTATTATATTCCATAATGAATGAAAACCTGAACTAGACTGGAATGGAATCTGAGAGGGAGCTTAAAGAAAATAATAGGTGCTAAAAAGTTTCTTTTTATATTGCTAGAAATTTATATTAATCTTACTCCTGTCTTTAACCTTTATATAAATTTTAGATTAATTAGCTAGCAGCTTATGTTATTTTACAAACCTGTGTTTGGTTTCTACTTTGTGAATAATGAATTTGCAAGGTACAATTATATACTTTTAATAAAAATGTTGTATGACAAGTTATAAAGAACAGAGAAATGTTTCTTGGTTGCTATTTGTACATTGGAAAATGGTAATACTGGACACCAATATTTACTAAAATATTGGATTTCTTAATGGACTGAAGTAGACAAGCAGGTTGTAATTCATGAGCACATACCTTTCTTTCCCTTCTATTAAGACCTATATGTGGACTGTCCCTCTTATCTTTTTTATGTTTAGATTCCAATCCTAATAAACAAAGGAATGGAAGACACCTTCTCCATTTTTAGCTTACTATTTCAAGGTGCTGGTAATGACCTATAAAGCCCTAAATGGCTTGGGTCCGGATTATCTAAGGGAACACCTGCTGCCGGCATCAACTTCCCATCGTCCTGTGCACTCCCACAGGGAGGGCCTTCTCAGGGTACCACCGGTTAAGGAATGCCGGCAGGCTATTCCCAGGGGAAGGGCGTTCTCTGTGGGCACACCAGCCCTATGGAACCAACTTCCCACGGAACTCAGGACTGCCCCCGACCTTCGCTCATTTCGCCGGGACTTGAAAACTTGGCTCTTCATGCTGTTTGGCCCAGACTGAGGGGTTTTAATTTAATTTAATTTAATTGGGTTTTAGTTTTAATTTCAGGGACTGGAATTTAATTAATAGTTTTAACTGATTTTAATTTTTGTATGCTATGTTTTTTAATTTTCCCTGTAAACCGCCCTGAGTCCTATGGGAATAGGGCGGTATATAAATTTAAATAATAAATAAATAATAATAAATAAAATAATAAATTTATTGGCCATCAATCAACGTACATTAAAGAGTAATATATCCTGATTCAAGATAATATTAATCAATTTAAACTAATGGTAAACTGAAATTTCATTTGCATTATTTTGCTTTCCTTCAGTCTAATTGAAAGTAAATTACTTTTCTTTTACAAAGAAGATGAAATTTGTAATGATTTTCTTTTGGGTAAAATACAATACTTGCATGTAGCTGAGTAATGAGGTAACTAAAGGAGGTGTGTAACTGCCCAAATTTGTCATTATTATAATCACTTATATGATTTTTGAGGTCTCTATGGATATTTAGTATATTTAAATTATAAGGAAAAAGCATACCGGGACTATTCCAATCCTATTTTCAAATTAGGTATGATATTAGATTTAGATTAGTTTTTTTTTTATTTCTGGATCAAAAAAAAATTGGTGGATTTTTAGAAACCTTCAAACAATCTTTGTGAACATTTTGTAGCTTTCTAATCAGCAGTGGAAGATTTGTATAACACTTTCCATGGTGTGTTAAAGAGGTGTGAAACACTACTAAATGGTTATTTTTTTAAAAAAACTGAAAAAGACTAATTCTCAGGCAACTATACATATTTTTCTGAATTCTGTCATTTTGTATACTACTTATTAGGGCAGGGAAAGGTAGGAAGTTGACAACCTCCTGCATACATTGATTGGATTGACATTTGCTTAGTTGTAACAAGCTGCCATATTTTTGGTACCATGGGATCTTTGGACTTGATTTAAGAGCACTGACACTAACTGCCTATTATTTCATGTTTTCAAACTGTCAGATCTGCAAGGGATGTCAGTATAAAATTACTGGATTGCTTTATGTGCAGGGGAAAATGACCTTATTGACAAGAATAAACTAATATTCAAATTTAAGCTTTTATACAGTATTTATATAGATGAGGGACCAACTTGTGAATGTTGAAAATTGATCTGATAGGTCTAACAGAAAAACAACAATATAAAGTCTGTTTAATTAACAAACTATGTGTGCATTTTACTTGTCTATTTAACATTCTATTTGTGTTTAAAGCAGACTGTGTGTGACATGCATTAACGTAAGGAATAGGTGGATAAAAATAAAGTAATAAAACAACAGCAATTCTAAAAGGCCTTATATTTAAATTACGTTTATGAGTGTAATATTCAACTTGTCAAGCCCATGAATCCTTAAAATAGCATTTATTTAGCCAAATATTATTCCAGAATTGGTAGTCTTCTAAGTTAGCAGCTCTTCTGTCATGCTTAGATTTTGTCTGAGTCTGGGTCCCTCATACTGACTTTGATAGTCTCTAGACATCTGATCAGCAGTTCTGCCATATCTCCAATTTAACCTAGAGTGGAGATACTTCAACCTTATCAACGTATTGATGATACTTTATCTTGAACTGGCTGGTTACCTCCCCCAGAGATTTAATGTAGATCTTAAATAAGATGGGAGAGAAAACTAAGCCTAGAATATTCTACACTGGAATATCTGAGGATTGACTCTCCTTTCCACAATCAGAAAACAGAATTGCCCACTTAGATAAGAGCATAACCACTACAATACAGTGGCTCCTATTCCTAATCTTTGCTATTGTTCCAGAATGATGCTGTCAACTCTCCAAAGTAGACCAAAAGCAAAGATGCACATGCAAATACCATTTTTATTGTAAGGTTATAGTAACAGTATCTCAAAGTCTCAATGTGTTTTCTCCAGCCCTCCCTTGATATTCATGAGAACTAGGAAGGGTCATGTCTGAGATGCTTTCTCAAATTACATTTTTCCCCAGACTCAGGTTTTCTTTATTTGATTGTTGTCTTGGTTGCAGTTCTTCCTCTTGTTCTCAAGGTTATTCCTTCTTCCATGACGTATAGCCTGGCAAATAGTACTAAAGGCTTCTGAGAAATCTAGAAGGTCAATGATAATTGAACTCTTCCCTCCAAGTCCTACCAAAGGTTATCCACAAAAGCAATGAGTGAAGTTTTTGTACTATGGGCTTGATTGCCAAAAGTCTAGTTGGTTCTGTTTCTTTCAGAGTACTCAATAATTATTGCCTAATAATTGTTTTTAGCAACCTTCCTGGAAAATACGTATTAGGGGGTATTTATTGAAAGATGGTAGATGAAAGATAGATTCTTAAGGAAGGGGAAAACCAAACTGTTTTTTTTTTAGGCCTCTGGCATTTTTCTGTCCCATAATGAGGTGCTGATTATATCATCATCATCATTGCTCCATTCTTCCCTAAGATTCTGAAAGTATAGCTGACTGACACTCTGTGGTGCAGTAATGGGGGCCAAGTAGTTACACTTACAATTTTCAAATTTGGGTTGATGTTTGTGTTTGGTTATGCTTATTGCTCATATGTGTTTTGTTATGCTTATTCCCCATCATATAAAGGACCATTATTCCTTATTCTGCAATCATCATTTTGGGCATCTTTACCTGCTTCATATCTTGAGCTATTCAGAATGCTAAGCTTCCCCAAGATTGCTAGAAGCTGCTTGTTAGCAATCATATCTAGTGCACATTGTCTCTATATTCTAGAGATGAACTATGCATCTGAGAAAACTAGCTTCCAGATCAGTTGGAAATTCTCCAAGTGCTATCTGAAATCTGTCAAGCCCTTCAGATAACTAGGTGTAAGATAGGTTCTCTCTCTCTCTCTCTCTCTCTCACACACACACACACACACACACACACACACACACACACACAAACAAACACACACACACACACACACAGAGAGAGAGAGAGAGAGAGAGAGAGAGAGAGAGAGAGAGAGAGAGAGAGAGAGAGACACTACAAGCTATCAGCTTAGAACATCTTAACCAGTCTTCTTTTTTGGACAGGACCTCTGACTAACTCCAGGATCCCATGACCTTC
The DNA here is from genome assembly GCF_964194415.1 of Vipera berus. NCBI lineage: Eukaryota > Metazoa > Chordata > Lepidosauria > Squamata > Viperidae > Vipera > Vipera berus. The sequence continues at coordinate 46,338,840 of NC_138206.1, read as the reverse complement.
CTTTCCTTTCACAGCAAACTCAAATGTAGCCATGGATAACTAATAACTCCAATAATAATCTGCACTTTTCCACTGAACAATGTACACATTATTGCCTCCTTAACATCAGAAAGGGAGGATGGTTTTTGCTCACTTAATGATGCAAACAGTATAAGGAAATGTGGCCTTTGGTCAGTATACCTAAGCCGTTTTCCTTTGTTTTCCCTGCATGTGCAAAAAAAAGCCAAAAAAGAAAAAAGACAATGGGAATGTTACAAATATAGGACCCATTAAAATATCATGTGGGGAAATGAAATTATAGATAAAGAAAAACAATAGCAAACAAAACTTATAAATTTAGGGGGATGATGGATCAAAATTATACATTGTCTTTCATATAAAATAAAGGTAGCAGCTCCCACCAATGTGTCAGTGGATAGGATCGTAGATATACCCATATGCATATCAGCAAATGCATTTATATTAACAGCTAAGAAGAGAAAACCTGGATAAATTTTCAGATGCCTTTTATGATATTGAACAAATTACATAAACAGGATTACCACTGATACTATTCTATGTTTAAAGTTTTGCTCTCCGTACCAGTATCAAGAGTGCAAACAATTCCTCGCTGTGCAGGGATATTTGGTACAGCAATTATTGTACCTACAAGATTTGTTTGGTAACTGCATAATATCTTAACGTTCTTCTTCAGCTTTCCCAGTGGACCTATATAATAGATATTGCCTTTTGACCTCTTTAATTCTATGATGTGTGGGATTATTATGGTTTGCTTCTCTTTCTTCCTTCAAGCCCATCAACACAGGTCATCGGGGTTCTGATTTCTCTAATTCTGTCTCAGTATATACCAGTTGAAAGCATTTAGCTGAGATTAAAGCAGATTCAATGAAATAATCCCTATGAGTGAACAGCTTCAAAACAGCTCAGACACAGCTCTTTGGGGGATGAGCCAACTCAACACAAGCTAATTCCCCCTTCATCTCCCTTGTGGTGCATTAGGCACACTATTCCTGTGCTATTTTTGTTGGGGTTTTTTTCTATTCCATTATGACTATGTTTATAAATTGACAAAAGGTAATGTCTTCCACAGGAATCTAGAATGCTTATTTTCTAACCATTTAAATGTTGATCTTTTTTAATAAGTACATTAAAACATTATTCAAACAAAATATATAGTATTAAAAATGAGTTTTGAAGTTACAGATATTGATGACCTTGAGAAAAAGGAGAAAAGGTACCACAAAAGGGAAAATTGGTAATTTTAACTTTTAGCAAAATAATATAAAATATATTTTGAGAGTTACTGCTAAGTTACGAGATATATTGCTGTAGAAATAAGAACTGAACTATAGAAAGAAAAGTAGAGATGATTCAAATGTGAATGCATGCTCTGGTCTTTTGAACTTTATGTTTGTTTCAGCAAATGGAAAGTGGATATGACTTTATATGAACATGTAACCTAAGGCTTGTATTGTATATTAATTACAGCTTTGTTTAATTGAAGATATTATGGTGTCAATCAAGTGTGCATTTTGCATTGCTGCATTGTTACAGTAAATCATAGGATATCTTTGAGGAGGTTCTTTTAACTTAACTTTAACTTATTCCTATTATGGTCCCCCTCCCCACTTATACCTTTCTGTTTCTTTTTCTTTCTTGAGCAGTTTTTCCCCCTAGTTTTTCCATAGGATTTAAGAGGCATTCTATTATTAGAATGCCTAAACATTAGACAAACAGACAGACAGACAGCATCTTTCATGAATAGGTAGTCCTTTTAAACTTCTCACCACAATAGCCAGGGAACTACATTTTCCTTCAGATAAATTGCTAAATGTAAATAAATTTTGTTCTGTTTCTGCAAGTTTCTCAGTTCCATTAATTTCAATATACATTTCTCCTTTTCTGTTATTTAAAAAGTACTGTATTAACAAGAATGATTAACTTGACACCTAAACAGAATTTCACTACCCACCCACTTACTCTTTAAAAATGTTGGTAATGCTGAACCTGTTGGTATACAGTGGAATCCTTACCCTTTTTTTGTTTCTTTGGGAGTCAATTAGTAAGGCATGTTCACTGTAAATACCAATATTCATAGTAGAAAAGCAGTCTCTCTAATGTATGTTGCTGTATAAATAGCATTTGTTGAGTCTCTAAGCATTTTTTCCAAAAGATTTATAGAAAAAGGAAGTTTATATAATTTTATTTTTTTCCCTATATTGGTCGTCTATAGTTTGAAAAGGAAGCTTACAGGAGGAATATTAGCTATCAAGATTGTAGTGAGAAAGTAAAAAATGCTATTATTTTCTGAAAATGCAGTGTGAAGCATAGTTTTTTCTGTAATTCCAGCAGACAAAATCTTGCTTCTTCTCTTCTCTTGTTTCATACAAGATTTAGTTGCTCTTGCATAGCTGTCAAATTCAGACAGACATAACCTGATTTTAGCATTTGTTGCTGGATGAAGTTTGTACAGGGATTATAGCAATGTTGACTTAGTATTGTACATTTGGGTTACAAACGATAGTGCAGATTCTGTACGGATCCAATAACAAAATTGTTTGTAGAGTATCCAGCTATTGGCTAGTGAACTTAAGTTCCCTTTGTGTCTGGTTCTGCTGGTATGTCTGGCTTGTGGCCTGACTGGACCTTACTGCAATATAATTAGCTTCCCAAAAGCCTCCTCAGCTTTTTGCTAAGCCTCCTGGGCCTTTTCTTCATGGTAGAAATACCAAAGGTAGGAGAAAACTAATTTTCATTTTTTTCTCCCTTTCCTCCTCTTTCTGACTTGCTCTATTATCTAGAAACACAGGCTAATGAGCTTTCTGATGCAATGTAACCTTAGGGAATTTCCTTCACTCAGACTTCCCAAGTACTGCTTGACTAAACCATTTCTTCTTCTCTAGGCTCGGGCTGGGATATACTACTATCAGGTCACCTCAGAATTACTTCCCAAGCAGCTTTCTGATCTTCCCTCTACTGCTACTCAGAACCTCTTTGAATGTCCTACACAAATAAAAGCTCACATGTACTTACATATACTGCCCTCTACAGTTCTTTCTCCTCTGACATTGTTTCTTTTTTTCTCATCCATTCTGACTTTTCTTCTTCTGACAGTCTGAAAGCAACAAATCAGCACCATGTGTCAAACAAGCAAGTCCCTTGGTGAGGTAGCTGTCCCCCCCCCACTTTTTTTTGTCTTCTTTTCCTAAGTGGAACTCTTTCAGCTATCATGGAAACGAATTGAAAGAATCCATGTATTTTTGCCTCCATGATTATCCTTTCACATTTTCCAAGTTTGTGTTGAATCTGGAAACATGTTTAACCATTACTGCTTATATGTACTACCAAATTTCTGGCGATTACATGTACATTTATATTGCTATCTTATATGCATGTTAAAATACAGCCTTTTTTAAATTCAGCAATAAATGACAACAGTCAATTGTAATTGTTTTGAATTTGGTGGGCAGGAAGGATAATATTGGTGGTCCACTCAATTCTCTACCACTGCTGAAAATGAAGTGCTTCTCCCATTTTTTCCTTAAAAATATTTACATATTATTTCTTCATTTCTGTCTTTTATTATGTCTATTTACATAACGAATGTAGTTAGTACTGCTTATTACTTATGCTTATTACTGTAAAAAGGTTATGGACAATGGATATTTTTTTCATTAAGTAATTTCAGGAAAGCCTGCTAAGATGACTTGTGAAAGGCACTTATTAAAGAACCGAACTTTGCTACTGTTAGTTGATCATGTTGACCATATATATACTTTGCAGGAAAGTGCTTTTTTCAGGATCTATTAATAACTGTATATCATCCAGCTATCTCTCCAAAATTAATTTGTTTTGTATATAACATAGTTGCTGCATAATAGTAAGAAAATATTCACTCTACTGATTGAGTCATATAGCTATCATCTATTTTTAAAAAGAATTTCACTGTTGGAATTCATTCACCATCTTTATGTATTTAGAATCCTGTGAAATTTGAACAAAAATTTAGAGTAGTATTTAATAGCTCTGTTCAGCAAGGATATTTCAAGATATTATTGTAATAAGTATAAGTAACCATGTATTAATGGCTATGTGTTAAAGAATTAGTCAAAACTATGTGAAAGAATGGTATTAAACAAAATCTATTTTTAGTGCTAAGCTGTCTTTTATTAATAATCATAATAGTATTTTAATAGCTACATAACTTTCAGATGCTTTGGGTAATGTTAATTTTCATATCATATGCTAAACAAAACATAGCTTTGATGTTTAGTTTGATACAGATCTATTTTATCATGAAGAAAAACATTTGACATTTGCTTAATATTCTGTCCATAATGAAGGATTTTTTTCTTTGGAATGTACATTTGCCTAATATCTTCCTGTCATTTGAGCCATTCTTTTTAATATTGAAAAACTTGGCCTTCCTATCATATTTTATATGATATTAGAATAGACTGTAATTCTGCAGTTAAGTAGTTTAATATCTAATGATGTTGAAACTCTGTCTATGAAGATCATTTTACTAAATATTAAGTTTATTAAACAATAGATTACTGTTATGCACACTACATGGAGCTACTGCTGAAGGACACTTAAAAGCTTCAGCTTGTGGAAATGTGGGAAGTTATGTATAAATCTAAGTCAGTGCACATTACACTTCTGCTCTGTGAACCTCATTGGTTACCATTTATTTCTGGATTCCACTGAAGATGCTGGAAATAACCTGTAATGTCCTACATGGCATGGTGTTGTGTTATTTGAGTGATTGCTTCTCTCCAATTACATTTATCAATCCCATTAGGTCCAGTAGGAAGGACATATTTTATGTCCTGTCTACAAAGGAATGTCTGATGGAATCCATAAGGAGAGCCTTTGCTTCTATAGCACCCATCTTTAGGAACTTCATTCCCTCTGAGGTCAGATTGGCCCAACCTTGTTGGCCTTCTGGAAGGGCTGAAAACCTTGCCATCTGGCCTGGGGATCATGTAAAATGGGTATGCAAAGTGGATGCATTGCTAGAGATATTGAATGTATTGTTTTTCTTTCTTTTTAAAATGGTTTTAGTGTTTTTAATGTTTTAATAATTTTTCTTCTTAGGTTTTTAGTCATTATGGTGTATTGAATTTTTTAAATTTTTGTATGTTTCCCAGAGTCACATTAGTGAGATGTGCAGCTTTATAAAATACCACATAAATAAATACAATTATTTAGTAAAATGGGCTTTACAGAGTTACAGACTTAAGGTATGAAAAAGGAATAGTGGTAATCTGAGCTTAACTTGGTCCGTCAGGTCTTCCAACAGTACACCCTTTGACACTGTAACTGAGTGCATCCATTTTCCATATCCATCTTCTTCTTCCCCTTTTATCTCTTCCAGCATCAGAGCCTTCTCCACAGAGTTAGCTTTTCACATATTGTGTCTTAAGTAACCTGGTTGTAAGTTCCTCAAGTGAAAACTCTGGATTGGTTTGTTTTATGGTCCATTTGTTTCCTTTTTTGGCTGTTCATTGTATTCTCAGGAGTAATCTTTGCTCCAACATGAAATTACGGTAATAAATGTCAATAGTCTGTCTATCTGGCTTTTTAAAACTCTAACCATAAAATGTCATAGAATAACATTGCCTGCACTGATCTTTGTGATTATAGAAACATGACAATATCTAAATATCTTTTCCAAGGCCATCACGGCTACTTTGACATGTTCTAGTCTGTGTTGTATTTCTAGATTGCCTGTTCCTTTACTGTTCATGATTGATTCTAAAAGGCAGGAGCTGGTTCTTCCACCTATTGTCATTAGTTTGGTCTTTTTTATGTTTAATTACAGCCCTAGGTGTTTTTCATAATGTTCCTTAACCTTTGTTAGAGCTTACAGCTTTTGCATTTTCAGCTATAAGTCATCAATATAGTGCAGGTTATTGATGTTTCTTTCTCCAGTTTTAAAACCATGCTCATCTTTTTAAATCAAGTTTTACTTAATAAATATTCAGCATAAAAATTGAATAAATAAGGGAAGCTTACATAGCCTTTTCTGACTCCTTTGCCAATTTGGAACCAATCTTTTCACTATGTTCCGTCCATGTTGTTGATTCCTGACCTACAGTATTTATAAGTTTCTCATTGGAACAATAAATTGTGGTGGGATCCCCATTTTTCTAAATATATTTCACAGTGTGACATAATCAACACAATCAAAGTCCGGTGTAGCTTAGGCTGTTACTCTTGAACAATTTTTTAATACCAACTGAAAGTTACTAAATAAGTCGAATATATGATTTTCACTCTTGTCTTTCCTATTAAACTTTAAATTTGTATTTATATTCAATTCAAATCTAAGATTAATATCATCACAAATTGGGCATGCACGTATGCACACACACACACACACACACAGAGAGAGAGAGAGAGAGAGAGAGAGAGAGAGAGAGAGAGAGAGAGAGAGAGAGTATTGTTATGTGTTGAAATGTTTTTATAGAATTTAAAGGCTATTTATAAAGTACCTAGTGTGCCAAGATACTAGTGAGAATAAGAAGTAGCTGAATAAATCCTGCAACTTTGGTTTTGTGGTAGTGAAATTAGCACTGCAAGAAAATATGCTGCAAAACTGCGGGAGAGCAGCTTCAAATGTAAAGAACTATATATGCAATTTAAATTTCAGGGACTGTTATTAAAAAGTCTCACAAATTACACTGGATGAAACTTTTACTTTGTGTTGTTTACTCTATTTTTCAATTAATATTTTTCCTAACCTCCATTTGGTATATGATAAAAGATATATAGAGATAGAAGTGACTTAACAGTCTTAAATATATGAATAACATTCAGGTTAGAGGGCAATTTCAGTTTTTAGTTTGATGCCTTTAGGAGACACTTTAATGAGTTGATGTGAAGCTTTTATACTTTATTACAAATGACAGTTTGAGGACACTTGTAGCTGAGAGATGAAAGAATACTGTAACTACACTATTCCTTCATGGTTATTATTTTCCTAAACTTGTTTATGCATCTCCTGGCATTTGCATATGAATATAATTAAAAACAACTTTGTTTCATCAACAGTAGGCACAATTAAACCTTTGGGGGTGAGGCATATGAATAGTTTTATTTAAGAGTAAGTGAAGATCTTCAGTTTGTGAGATTTCCATAAACAAATCTGAAATATTCAGTATTCTTATCAGTGCTTAATTTCTGTGTTAGTCTACCAAAATCAGTGTCTACAGTAGAGTCGGGGTGGAGGGGGGTCAGTTAAAGGCATATGCATGGCAGTCAACACGCAAAAGTTGTGAATTACTTTTGACACAGACGTTCATAGTAATACATGTTATTCTTTCTCATTTGTGATTTACAGCAGTTGCCTTTGTTTGCCATTTGTTTATATTGAAGAAAAAATAAATTTATTTGATTTTCAAAGTTATGTTCACAAATAAATTTATATTAAAGTACAGGATTTTATTAGGGGTATATATGTAAATGTGTGAGGGACGCGGTGGCTCAGTGGGTTAGGACGCTGAGCTTGTCGATCAGAAGGTCGGCAGTTTGGCGGGTCAAATCCCGAGTGCTGCGTAGCAGAGTGAGCACCTGTTACTCGTCCCAGCTTCTGCCCACCTAGCAGTTCTAAAGCACGTAAAAATGCAAGTAGAAAAATAGGGACCACTACGGTGGGAAGGTAACAGCGTTCCGTGCGCCTTTGGCGTCTAGTCATGCCGGCCACATGACCACGGAGACGTCCTCAGACAAGCGCTAGCTCTTCGGCTTTGAAACGGAGATGAGCACCAGCCCCTAGAGTCGGAAACGACTAGCACGCATGTGTGGGGGAACCTTTACCTTTACCTTTATGTAAATGTGTATATTTCTGTATGCATGTTCAGTATTTTTATTTTTTCTATTACACAGTTATTACAAATCCATACTAATATTGGATGGAAAGGAAAACAAAACTGTGATATAGACATTTTTTTAAAAAAATGTGTACTTTATATTCATAATTAATGTACAGTTTAGACAGTTACATAAATTTTTATTTTGGAAATGAAATTATGACATTAATATTTCCTGTTTGCATTTCTTTCCCTATGTCTTCCATGGATTCTCAATATGAATGTGTTGGAATAACATTTATGACCAATATGATCTTTTTATATATGAAATAGGTAAGTAACTATTTTATTATCAAGGTGTTATGGTAGAACACTCACTTAATTAGAAATTCCTAACAAATTGTCCAGCTTAAGGGTAGGTATATAATTATAAATACAATAATTTTTCAGATAACTTTTTCCTCCCTCTTAACCATAAGGGGCTCAGAAACTTTTGCTTTTATTTTATTACTTCTACAGTTTATTTTGAAATATAAACAAATTGCATGTATTTATTAGTATAATTATTTGAGATGAATCAGTCATAGGTTTTAAAGCTGTTGTTTTTTAGGAACACAGTTAAAATTTTTTAATAAATATAAATTAAAATAGGACTTTCTGATCTTCTGATGATTGGCAGAAGATAGTCTGGAGGCATTAATTGTAATAAAATCTTTACTGCTTTTACCAGGATAATATTTCTTACTTATAATGCTGATGATGCTAGGCTAAAGAGCCTAAGAGAGTTTGTCAGAGGTATGGAATCATAACTAAATCCACAAAGAGTGAATATAAGTGGCTGAGTTAATAATAACCCAATAATATTATTGCTGTTGATGTTACATAAAGCTGAACTATATAGTTTAGTCAGAAATGTTGGCAGAATGTTCGATCTTGAAGAATATGTATATGTGTTTATACATACATAAACACATACATATACAAACTTATGTATATACACAAACATATACATATATTTTTTTTATTTTTTATTTATTTTAATTCCATTTATATCCCGCCCTTCTCCAAAGACTCAGGGCGGCTTACAAGCTTAGCAGTAGCCTTCATTCTATGTATATGCCTGCTTATTAGGGCTTTCACACACACCCCCAAGCGGCATTATTACAAAGTCAGCTTAATTGCCCCCAACAATCTGGGTCCTCATTTTACCTACCTCGGAAGGATGGAAGGCTGAGTCAACCTTGAGCCTGGTGGGATGCGAACCTGCACTTTAACTATTTAACTATCCAAACATTAAGTTACCAATTATTTTCAGTGTAACAAATCAGAAGACCCTGTGGCAAATGTTTTTAAGTCCACTGAATTTCATCTCCAAGCTTTTTTAAAAAAAATAAAAATAACATTAAAATTATATTGTTGCTCTATTAAATCAAAGAAATTTTTTAACTTCATTAGTTAAAAGTATTTCTAGTTTTAATGATCTGGGGCCTCTTCTGGGAACTTTCAATCTCTCTTTCTTTCTCGTTTTATTTCTCATTAATTTAGCCTTCTATCCTCTCTTCATACACTTCTTTTTTTAAAGACTGAGTAATTAATACATTATTAGATCATTTCAATTTTTTCTTGTGTATACATTGAATTAAAGCCACTACAAATTTTAATGAGATTTACAGCATTACATTATCGAATAAGGCTGCAAGATGTATAAAGAGTTAAACACAGTAGAAGAAATCCTTTAATGTGACTGTGAAACTGGTCTCATTTATTTGTTTGATATGAGTCTAAGCCTTTCCTGAAAGTAACGTGACAAATCTGACCTCAGTCTCAGGGGAGATGAACCTTAGTTTTCTGCTCTGATGGCTGTTCAGTTGCACTGATTCAGTCTTCAGGGTTAAATTGAGCAGCTCTGTAATGAAGAAAGCTTTTTATCATTCAAGAATGACATTTGTGCAATGGATTTAGAGGAAAAAAGGAAGCAGGACAGCTTTAACATTTAATTAATAAAACTGTGATATATTTGGCACATTCAGGAGTTTTGTCACATCTATAGTCACTTTCTGATATACATTCTTTAAAGTTGATTTAAGCATATTATAAATTCATAAAAGGAACATATTGGTAGTAAACAGCTCATAATAGGTAATAAGAAAATGCATGTAACACAGAAAGGCTTGTGACTGCTTTTTAATTTTGCTGCATTGCTAGTAAAATAAATAGAAATCCAGGGTAATGATTTAGATAATTGTTATTTGTTATTTGACTGAAAAGGTAAAATGTGGATAAACACTGCTTCTGCATTCAAATTCTTTCTGTGTGTGTGTGTGTGTGTGTGTGTGTGTGTGTGTGTGTATTACTATATTACTATATATATATATATATATATATATATATATATATATATATATATATATATATATATATATATACAGTAATTTTTCCATTGGCCTTCTTTTCTAATTTTACTGTTTATATTCAGTAAAATATTATGCTAAAATTCTTGTCATTTAAATAGAACTTAGAATGCCACAACGAAATTAATGCATATATTTTCCAGTTTCTTTTAAAAAAGAAGCCATCCCATGCCCTGCAGAGACATGCTTTCATCACTTAGTTATAAAATGAACTTTGTTAAATAATTTGCATTTTTAAAAAAATATTTTAATTTTATGAGCCCTATTTATAATCAATTGTTCTCCTCTTTGAGCATGAACTATGATCAACTGCTCGTAAGTGACAGCAACCCTGTGTCTTTAAAGGCTATTGCCTCACTTTGATAAAGAGCATGGGAATTTATGAAGAGATGCCCCACACACCCTTTGCTTAATTTCCCTTAGGCACCAGTAAGAATAGGAACTAAAAATCCTTGGTGTGAACACTGTCACTTGAAAGTTTATTTATCCATCTTCTTTCTTCATTCTTCTCCCATTTTTCTAAACCAAGAGATTTGTTTTTCTGTCCTGGAAGTTTGGATTGCCAAGTATCTGATAAGATGTTGATGTGTTTCTTTCAGTTCCAAGTAATGGCATCTTGAACACACTTCCATAGATACTGGTTCTAATTCTAATGCAGCTTTCTTTTAAATTTTACAGTACTTAACAGTAACGGCAATTCAACAATGGTGTCAATTATCTAAAGAGGTTTAGTATTCTTCTGTATTCTGTGTGCTCAAACAGACTTTAGATATCCACTTTGTCCATAGATTTTTTTTTCAAGTATGCAGCTTTTGACATAGCTTTTAGTACTGTTTTGACTTGGCATTTTCTTAACTGATGCCTGACAGACATATGGGAGTACAATTCCTATCATCCCTTACCACAGCAATCAATTGTTCTTCTAAAGTTAGAGTTGCAAAAAAAATATCTTGTGTGTTTAATATATAGATCAGGGGTGTCAAACTGCCGGCCTGCAGGCCGGATGCATCACATGGAAGCTGCGCCCACCCCATTGCCGGCAATGGCAAAACAGTCCTGATACCTTGTACGACATCACGTGATGTCACAAGTTTGACATGTCTGATATAGATGGAGACAATGAGAAATAGAAAAATATTCAGTTACTCTACTTTATGCTATACATAAGGGAACTATGTTTTCTACTGTTGGAACATAAAGGAAATTGAAAGCTTTGGGCATCATTAAAGCCTTGCAAGTATGAATACATTACTTCTTTCCATTACCTCAGGACTGTAAAATCACTGTGAGGTCAGAGAAACAAAAACGTGCTGCTGTGTTAATATTCATTAAGTTGTTAGTAGCTTCCTGTTTATGAGATTCTCAGAAATATTGTCACCAAGGTTATTCCTCTTTTAGAAACTGGCTAAGAATATGCATCGAAATGTCTTTGATTTTATGTCATTTCTTACGCTGCATAACATTTTTATAGAACAAATGATGTATAATATTATTTTGATGCCTTTACCAAAAGAGCAATGTACAGAGGTTTTTTTCTTTCCTCATTTTTGAAAGGTGATAGAACTCAGAGTGACATATAATTCTACTCATGCCATGTAGTAGCCGTGACAAATACACTGCAATGACAAGTCATCTAGATTGATTTAGGTTCACTTTGATATGAAGGATTCAGAAAAGCTGCCTTTTTTTGGATTGCCATCTGTTTTCACCAGGAATAGAATACTTGGTGGGGATAGAGAGACTCACTATTTACACAATATTTCACTACACAGTAAAGAAGCAATAAATGTGAAATGTATCCAGAATTCATATTATCTGTATCTGTGTCTGTATATCTCTATGAGAAGTACTGCTCATTTGTGTGCCAAATGTTTAAGGAATTCTATCCCATTCTAAAAACTCACAGACACACACACAGACGCACACACACACAGAGACATAGACACACACAGAGACACACACACAGACACGTGCACACACACACACACACACATATATATACACACACACATATATACTGTATATTTATTTATTTATTTATTTATTTGTTTGTTTGTTTGTTTTTATATACCGCCCTTCTCCCGAGGGACTCGGGGCGGTGTATGTGTGTGTGTGTGTGTGTGTGTGTGTGTGTGTGTAATGACTGACTGATGAGAACAAAATAAGTTCGAAATGGCCATATCAGCCTCCCTAATTCTTTATTAGCAATTTGAATAATTTACATATATATATATATATATGTAATTTACATATATATATATATATATATATATATCTGACCAACCACTGCCTATCCAACACATACTTCATCTACAATGGACAAAGATACAAACAAATGGAAGGAGCACCCATGGGATCACCCCTTTCACCTGTCATCGCAAACCTCTACATGGAACACTTTGAAACCCTCGCTCTAGAAAAATCCAACCACAAACCCAAACTCTGGCTTAGATATGTAGATGACACCTTCGTAATCTGGCCACATGGCAAAGAAAAACTGGATGACTTCCTCACACACCTCAACAGCCTACACCCCAAAATACAATTAACCATGGAAACAGAAGCTAACAATCAACTTCCCTTCCTTGATGTCTCAGTCTACAAGAAATCCAACGGCTCCCTAGGACACACTATCTACCATAAAAAACACACACAAACCGCTACCTGAACGCACTCTCACACCACCACCCAGCACAGATCAACTCTGTAGCCAAGACACTCATCTCCAGAACAAAACACCTAGCTGACGAACAACACCTAAAAACCGAACTACACACTCTCACTAATGTACTAACAGCCAACGGATTCCAAAGAAACATGATTACCAACTTAATCCGAAGAGAGACACCCACAAAAATCCAAGACAGAGAACAAGAAAATGGCAAAGCCCTCCTCCCATACTTAAAAGGGACCACAGACAGAATCAGCAAGATCCTCCAAAAACACAACATCAAAACAGCATTCTGCACAGAAAGAAAAATATCCACCATCCTAAGAAACCCCAAAGACATAATTGGGTTAGAAAACCAAGGAGTATACGAAATCCCGTGCACCACCTGCCCCACCACATACATCGGACAGACCAACAGAAAAATAAGTGCACGCAATGAAGAGCACAGGAACTCACTCAGAAAGGGAGAACAAACTTCTTCCCTGTTCCAACACTTTAAAGCCACGGGACATGAAATTGATCTTAAAAAAAAACCAGAACTATCGCCAAAATTGAACATTTTAACAACAGAATAATCAGAGAAGCCATCGAGATAGAAAAATGCCCCCACAGCATGAACAAATGAGATGATACCTCTCGCCTACCAGCCATTTGGAAACCCGCCTTGATTGACAGACGAGTCCCAACCACCAAGAATGATACCAGACCCAAACTCATGATAACATCACATGATATCACCACCACACAATCATTCAAAAAGCAAATCCGAACCCACAACGATAACGACACACAACCACAAAACAGAAACCTAACTACAGCTGCAACATCAGCCACTTTAAACCCCTCCAAACCACACAATAAGCAAACTGACACCCACTATAAAAACATGGCACCACCACAAACACGGAGCCGAACAAAAGCAGCACAACTCACCAGTTCAGGTCTAAGGCTGGCAGCTGAGACCAGCCCATCCACTCAAAACACATCCCCACCCAATCAGAACACAGCCCCCATTCAAAACACACTCCCACCCAATCAGAACACAGCTAAGCCCCCACCAAATCAGAGCACACCTCCACCCCATCAGAACACAGCCAAGCCTCCACCCACAGAACACACCCCCTCTGGCAGTTTAAAAAAGAGGAAAAAACAGATACTATCACACACTTCTCCCAGAAGAACTAAGTGAAGTCACCAGCCTGAGGATGACGGATGAGATTTCGTTGAAACGTTGCCCTGATACCTCCACTTCTACATGGGGAAAAACCCGAATGACCAAAGATCTACATACAAACACCATATATATATATATATATATATATATATATATATATATATATATATATATATATATATATATATATATATATATATATATATATATATATATATATATATATATATATATATATATATATGTAGAGAGAGAGAGAGAGAGTCTAGATTGGTTAGAGCACCACATTTTACATTAAGGCATGGGGTTCAAATCCTGACTGGTAACCTATCTTAACAGTAGGAATCTTGAGCAAAGACCTTCTAACGCTTCACCTGCCTATTTCAAATAGGAGAGTGACAAACTAGGAAAGTCATTCCAGCTCAGATTGATGTGAGATGTTGGGGAATCGGGACAATCTGACAATAAGTGGGCTACTAGAAAAAGACATGCCCTCAGAGTCTGACTCAGTTTCACTGAAGGCTGGTCCAGGCCCTCATGTGCCGCAGCAATTCCTCTTGGGATCTCTGACTTTCACCAAAATGTACAACTCAGAAGCAAGCCACAAGAGGCAGAATTCACCAGCAAGGTTTGACCACATCTATCCATACTCAGCAGAGAGAGTATTTAAGTCCCCATAGGAACAATTGGCCTCTTGCTAGAAGCAGCTTTCCAGCATTTGGCTTATTTTTGGTGACACTTGGAATCTAGTTATTCACAGCCTGGCTTGTTGACTAACCATGACCTCCTCTTTCTTTATCTGCAATTGTAAACCTTTGGTTTGCTTTTGGATTTGCTCTGTTCAGTTAAGTCTGATCTACAATTAATTGTTGTTTCTTGTCATTTTGCTGTTGGGATTTGCAGAAGCAAGTCTCACTGTGCCAAGGAATTGTGTCTGGCTTTTGAAAATATCTAGGACATGAAAGCCTAGATGAGTCAAAAGACCCTGGAATTGATGTAATGCTACCACCACATTAGACCTAACGAGAGGGGATATATGAAATATGCGAGGGAACTATGGATTGGAAAAAGACCTGCATCCATTCTAACTGAGAAACAGTTAGTTACCCAACTAGTAACCAAATTTCAACATAGTGAAAAGGATGCTCTTTTCACAACTTGAGTTAGTCTAACACATTATATTCTAGACTTCAGAAGACCCAGAAGAACAATTGGTTGTGCAGCCTATAGCTGAAGTTGGAATGTCATTTCTACCCTTTCCCCCAATTACAGACCATACCAGCTGATATGGGAGATAGCATAAACAATTGTAGTATAAACTAGCTACAGTCAATCCTTGAGATTGTTTACAAAGGCTTGTGGAGAAATATCATAAAATATGCTAGAAGTTGCCAATAGAACCCTCCTCCTGTGTCTGCTGCTGCTCAGGCATTCATGGATGCTTTGGATTTCATACCGTCAACAGATACCTAAGGTAGCAGACATTGGGAAATCTACCACTGGCTGGAAAAAGCTCAACTAAAACACAATAATAAAGGATTTCATATAAGAGCACAAGATTAGGCTCTAAGCACTAGTTCCATAGAAACAAAAGTCTACACAGGGCCCACTGCCTGCTGCTAGGTTGTAAGTGCAGATGCACTGATAGGTGTTCAGATTTGATCACATGAACATGGAGGCATGACAACAGTCAGAATTTCAGGCATGAGTTATAAATATCTTCCTTCAGCAACATTGTAATTTCTGACCCACAGTGGCTCAATGGCTTAAAGACGCTGAAGAAGGTCTGTAGTCTATCAGTTCAAGTGCTAGCACCACATGACAGGATGAGCTCTCACCATTTGTCTCACTTCTGCCTACCTAGCAGTTCAAAAGCATTCTACATGCTAGATAGGTACCACTTCAGTGGAAAAAAAATAATAGTGCTTCATGCAGAAGTATGAACCCAACTGGTACTGGATCTGTCCAAATGTGATGCCTGAATTCCAGGAGACAAATAACACTGCAGAACACCATTATGCATTCTGATTGCAGAACTAGTTTGTCCCCTGTAATGCATTTCTGGATAGCATGCAACCAAATGGACTAGCAATCTTATGCAACCAAATAACTACTCTGTAGGCTCCTGGCTAATGTGCCATCGCCATATGCTAAACAAATAATAATTGTAATTTCTAAGTTGCTGAACAAATGATTGTAAGTCAAGGTCCATACATACATATATACACACATTAAACTATTTGTGTCCCTCTGGATCATTCTTCTTTATATATATATATAAAGAAGAACTGGAGAAAACATTCTCATGGGTCCTTTTGCAAAAGTACTAGTATAAATTAACAATAAGAAATGCAGTTTCAAGTTTCAGAACTTTTTAATAGTGATGATACAGTTGTCCATGCCATAAATGCTTATAAGGATAAATTACTAGATCTTTATGTCATTTTAGAATAAAGAAAATCATGTTAATTATGTGAATTTTAAAATTTAACAGCATAGGAAACAAATTGTAGAATTATAAACTGTAAGACTTGGAAATAATCAGAGAAATTGTGGTTGAAGTTGCTGTTTAGTCTTGTATTACTATCTACAGCATCCATAATAGATGGCCATGTAACCTCTCTTTAAACACTTAACTCAAGGACAGTCAATCAGCTTTCAAGGAAGTCTATTCTGTTGTTAGGAAGTTTTCTCTGATGTACAACTACAATACGTTTGCTTGTAATTTAATTTTTTTCCATTATCTTTTAAAGAATGTTGAACAGTTTTGCCCATTGTCCACAGGATGACATTTGGACACACTTGAGTTTGTCAGCCATTCATAAAATGTGCTCTGAACTCAATGCAATAGTCTAAACATGGTCTGACCAGTAAGAATAGCAAAGTCAGATGATAATCTTTTTTATGACTTGAGACTTCTGTTGGTAAAGCATAGAATTGTCTGCTTTTTAAATAGCTGTATCCCACTGTTTGCTTTCATTCAACTTGTGATCCATCATTAACAAAGATTGTTTTAGAATTTAATTGTTTTTCACCACCTTATACATATATCTTTGATTTTTCTACACTAATGTAGGTCTTTGTATTTGTCTTGAAATCCCTGTTATTAATTTTTGCTAATGTCATAGAAAATTATTCCTTTTGAGAAGAACAGAAGGTTAGGCACACTTATATAAATTGATTTATTGACAATTATGATTATCCGGAGGCAGAAAAGAACAACCTAAAGAGAGGTGAGGTTACAGACCCTCTTTATAGATATTTGCAAATCAAGCATTTCATTTGTATGCTGCAGCAGTTTTCATATTGTACATACAGCAAAATTGTATTGGTCAGTTTCCTCTAGCAGTGTTCATATTATAATTACAGATTGGATTGACCTGTGAATATAGATTAAATGAAGAAACTTAATAAAACAGTAGGGTTTTGCATCAAAGGTACCTTCCAATAGAAACTGAACCTCTACTGTATCTAATATAAGCATACCTAGGATTGCCAGATTTCTGACAGGACACAAGCAATTAAAAATGAGCCATATTTGTTGGGGGGGAGAAGGAAACTGTTTAACTTTCTTAGCATATATGACAAAAATTACAGTGAAAAACTGCAAAGTAAAAGTGAAAGTACTTAGGCCTACATGTATATGAAATTATTTTTTATGGTATCAAGAGTTTTTCAATTGTGGAAATTTGAGAGAGCTGGTTAGTAGGCCAAAGCCTTTAGTGTGTAACTAATTAAGCTCTTGTCAGTTTTAGGCAGCAGTGCCTGTTTGAGAGTACAGATCTACTAATTAAGATCACAGATTTGAGCTTCTTAATTTGCTGTTAGCATTGATTAGGGAAGCTGTGTAGTACGGGGAAAAGCTATTGAGTAAGATATGCTAAAAATATTTAGATTTTAAGTTTATACATAAGTTTATGCATTAAATATGTAATTGTACAAGATTTGATATTAAGGCTATGCCTCCCAGACTGAGGTCCTTAGAACAAAAAGGAGGACATGTCTTCCTGTTGCTGGACATTATCTTATCTGGTATTGACTCTTCCCCTTCAACTTTAGACACCTGCTAACTCTTTTCAGCATGTCAAGATTCTCATCAGCAATCCTTCTTTCCGATCTAGAATAAACAGAGTATTTCTTGACATGTTACATTAATTTACATGTCCCAATCTCTCTCTCTATCATAACATAGATTTTACAGCAAAAGCCAGGCACATTATAAGTGCTTATTTTATATCATATTTCCAACAGAAGCAAGGTATCCCAAATGTCAGACTTTAAAATTAGGTATCTAGTTGAAATCACTGTGAGATGTGATTATATACAATGTATCCCTTTTTGGTTCCACTCTTTCAGCCATCTCCTGTGGCTCCCAGTCTTCTGCTATGTGCAGTCAAAAAAAATGGGACTAAAAAAGTTCAACCAATCAATTCAAATATGCAGGGTAGGTGCATATCTCGCCTTGGCTCCACTCTTCAAACCCTGTTCTGCACATGTGCGCATGTACGTGCATGCGCACACATTTTTTGCGGCTCCCAGTTTATCCTTTTGTGAGGGAACCGGTTCCGAGTGGCTCTTTCACTGTTTCAGGTTGCTGACCCCTGCACTAGATTATGGAGCAGGTATATTGGTGGTTTCAAGAGAAAAGAGTTGAACAGTTCAAAATATACAAGCTAAATAGTCCTTCCTGTCTCTTAAGGTCTTCCTTTCATTTATAGTGCTGTGAAGTCAGTTGGAAGTGATTGCAGAATTTTGAAGACTTTCTTTTTGTAGAAAGAAATAGTAGATAAACTTTACAAAATCACACAGATTGATAAAAGCAATTAAACCTGTAGAAAATGAGAGAATTGTTGAATATGGTTCATTTTTTATTTATTTTTTTCAGGCACACGAAATCAATTATATTCAAACAGAGAAAAATATTCTAAAAATTTAAACTCACATCTGTTCATTGGGCTCTTTAAAATTTAATTAAAGATGCTACATGAATATTTGAGTGCAGAAAAAATATGTTTAATTCATTTTCAGAAATACCTATAGAATATTATCTTTCATTTCTGGGCAACTTTCTTTCCTAACCTTCTTGAATATCTGTTTTGTTCTCTATTCTTTCTAAATCAACACTGATTTCTATTTTTGTCTCTTTTCATATTTCTATTCATAGTTTTAGTTTTCCTCTTTTATCATTCTGTTGCTGAGTATTTCTTTCCCACCCTATCTCATACACACAAGTACACATAATTATCCTGCTTTCCACTAAATTCATGACAAGCAGTACGAAATTCTGAATAATTCAAATACTGAAGAGAGCTATCATGAAGACTGTATAGAATATCTGCCAATAATTATATCATCTTCAATGGTACAAAATACAGGCAAAAATATAATATTTATTTCTTCTGTTTATATGGCTGTACATCTCACAAAGCAGCTCTGGGGTGTATACAACATTTCAATATATGTAATAGCTGAAGAGTCCTCAAAGACCTTTTATGATAGACTTGCAAGTGTTTGAATAATAAGATTGTTTTTATGCAGGCCAAAAGAAACACTATTTTTATATTGTTTATACCAAGGGATATCTTTTGTTCTGATTATACGGGATCAGTTTCAGTTTATGAGGTCTGAAGATATACTTTAGTTATCTATCTCAGAGGTCCCCAACCTGTGGGCCACAGCCCACTACCAGGCTGTGGCTGCTTGACCACTAGGCTGCATGAAGGGATGGCCAGTGCACACGCACATGTGTGTGCATGCGCCCTCCCCACACTTGTACTAGTGCTGCCCCAGCATGGCCCCCAGTGCTAGTAACACCTTGCCCTGAGCATCCCATCGGCACTAGTACCACCCTGAGCATCCCACAGCACTAGTGCTGCCCACCCCAGTATGTCCCAACGGCATTAGTGCCACCCATAGCATCCCACAGCTCTAGCTCCAACCATTTGCAGCATTCACACTCACACAGTGCTGTTTGCACATGTGCATGTGCTTGCTTGCGGCCTTTTGCATGTGGGCATGTGCTCTCATGTGACCCATTTGTGTGTACGCACGTGTGGGTCATTTTTGTGCATGCATGTGGCCCATTTGTGCATGCGCATATAGAGGTGGCTGCCTTCCTTTCCAGGCTGCCAAACCAAAAAGGTTGGAGACCTCTGGTCTAGCCTATAAAATTTTCTCTACATCTGTCCTTATCTTCAGTTCATTTGAGGTGGATCTAGAGAGCGTTAAACATATATTTGCAAGATGAAGTGATGTTATCAGCTTCAAAGAAAGCATTAGTCTAATCAGGATCCAGAGGTTTTTGCTAGTTACCTTCCTTTCACAAATATTCCAAAATGTTCCTTTTTGGAATATTTGCTTTAGAACAAGATGCTTAAAAATTAAGTTAAAATAATATTTGTTTTAGAACACACCAGTTATCTTGGCCATTTCTATTTGGATTCAGAATTAGCTACAATTATTTTGAAGAACAGAATCATCCAAAGTATAGAAAAATTTGGAAATAAAAGGATGTCATGCAAGTCTATTGATCCCGTTTAACTTCTTATAAGTTTTTTGCTATTGTTGGCTAGAGTGTTTTCATGAACTGTGTGCGCAGGGACTGGACTATAAAAGTAATGATTATACTACTAATTGCACTGCCTTTTAAAAATTCTGCCTATTTGTTTGGCTTTTGTTCCACTCAAGTGATAGTATTAACCATTGCACAGTCAAAAAAGGATACCATTAACTCACTTTTTGTAACAAACAAATCAAACTATTACAGATTCAGATATAAAAATCTATTTGTATAATTCTATAAACCTACATGGTATACAAATTCCTTTCTACATATTAGTTTTAATACTTGTAGGTCTGGAGAAATCTCTGAGATTTTTGAAAATTGCTATTGTAGAGAACTAGTATGCATCTTTATTAAGGGGCTAAAAGCTGCTCTTGGCCTGTTGAGTAATAGTCTTGGTTATGAACTGCAAAAGATAGTGGTAATTAAATTTTAATATAGTAATTCTCTACGTATTATTTCATAATCTTAGATTGTAAATTACAATGTAACAACAGGTTTTGGAGATCTCTAGAGGTCTCACCAAAAACCTTTTAAAGCATATTTTGAACCTCAGTCTAGGTACCTTTTACAGCAGTAATGTGATGCAATAGAATGTAGTTGCATATGTGAAATATACTAAGTTTAAGGCAGAAATAAGCAGTGGTAAATTAATAAATCCAGACTACACTGAAGCTAATTTTACTTGCTATTTTTCTGACACTTTCACTAATAATTTTTATCTTCAGTAATTTATTTATTTTATTTTATTTTATTGGATTTATATACCGCCCTTTCCCGAAGGACTCAGGGCAGTTTACAGGGTAATTAAAACATTGATACAAAAATTAAAAACAATTAAAAATCACCTTTATGAATCATTGTCCAGTAAATATTAATTTGAATTACAGTATAACTTACAAAAATAAAGTGATTCAAATATTAGTATTTTAATAGATTACTACTTACTACTAGTTTACTAGATTACTAGTTACTATTATAAAAAGGTAAAGGTTCCCCCGCACATGCATGCTAGTCGTTTCCAACTCTAAGGGCTGGTGCTCATCTTCGTTTCAAAGCCGAAGAGCCAGCGCTTGTCCGAGGACGTCTCCGTGGTCCTGTGGCCAGCATGACTAGACACCAAAGGCGCACGGAACGCTGTTATCTTCCCACTGTAGTGGTCCCTATTTTTCTACTTGCATTTTTACGTGCTTTCGAACTGCTAGGTTGGCAGAAGCTGGGACGAGTAACAGGCGCTCACTCTGCTACGCGGCACTCAGGATTCAACCCGCCAAACTGCCGATCTTCTGATCGACAAGCTCAGCGTCCTAACCCACTGAGCCCGTGTCCCTTAGTTACTATTATAGCAACTAATTAAAAGCATTCTAAATTATGTGGATTATCTTATTAAACAGAAATTCTGTACGTATGATACATTAGGATTGAGGAGTCTAAAAATTATTTGGAACTTTGAAAATTATATGTGTTTGTGTGTATATGTGTGTGTGTATTACATTCTATCTTCGATTTCTACACAGATACAGTATAAACATTTAAGTATACCTAACCTTTATGTGAAAAAAACATATTTAGCTTTCAATTTTATATCAACTTAATGTGCTTCTAACTCCACCTTTTTAGTATCGTAATCTTACTTATTCTATATAAGCAACATGAATTATGAAAAATGGTACCTGTCTTCAGTATAACAATAGCATTTCTTGACTTGAAACAATTTTGCCTTTTTCTCTTCATTTGTTTACATATGAGGTCTTTGTAACGGTATAAAGTAGCTTCTCTGTTAAAGGCAATCTATCTTTTAATGCTGATTCAACTATGAATGAATATTCTTTTCTGATTTCACGTTCACTAAAATAGTCATAATTCACAAAACTAAAATTTAAACCAGGTTTAAAGAAACAATTGAGGTTGAGAGAGCTTCCATGGATGTTTCTGGGTCAAAGTGGAATGTATCAGCACCTTCCTTGAACAGAAGAAGTCCTTATCTTCTTTTTTTTCCTTTTCTGAAGAAGAATTGTGTTTTTCTTGCTGCCACTAAAGGGAGACCTCCTTTGGGACCTTGTTAGATGCTTTCATGTGAAGACCATTTGACCCAGCTCTGATTAGAGAGCAAGTGTGGAAGGCTAGAGTGGTTGGGGGATGCCTTTGGCTAGTGTTCTCCCCCTTCTTCAACAGAATAAAACCCTCAGTGGAATATATTAGGGATAATAACAGGGTAAAAAATGTCAGTTGAAAGAAATGGGATAAATAGTGCTCCTTAGGCACAGATATGCATACTGGTTAAGCTTCTTTTCTTTATACAAAGAAAGCTATATTACATATTTCATTGTATTATAATCATTTAGTGTAGTACAGCTATCATTAAAATAAGTATGACACAAAATATTAGTAAATTTCAAAGTTTTGGACAGTCAATAATTTTGTTTCCTAAAATAATTAATACACTAGTGTTTTGCTCTGACAGACTGTGGAAAGATATTTTAATCATTGTTAAAGGAATAATGAAGGTCTTCTTGATGTTAAATTATGGAAAGAAAAGAAGTGGGATTAGCACATATCTGTCTTCCCACATTATGCTGTATTTTGAAAGAGTTCTTATGTTTATGGAGACATGTTAATTAAAATCTAAATGTGGAGATTTTTATTCTCAACAGAACTGCAAACCCAAGCAGAACATATTTAACTATACATTAATCAGCTGGTTCAGAAGCTGTTCTGGAAAGCCATAGATTTATTTATCCGTGTTCCTAAATCTTAATAACTAAATGAGAAGAAATCAGGGGAGGGGGGGAAGAATCCAGTAAAATCTTATATACTGAAAAAGGCAATATTTGCGGGAAAAATAAACTACTTTTTTTAATCACTACTTTAAACGAAGGGAAAAGAGTAGCCAGCTTTTTTCTCATATTATCTTACACATTCCATTTTGTCATTTCAAAAATGCATTGTACTGCATTGTACTGCTATGCTTGGAAATATACAGAAAACATTTATCTTGTAGAAGCAGCAGCCTTAACAAAACAGAACTGAAGAAAAACTGGACAGACTGATATGCTTCACCTCACACTGCCTTCCCTTATTTTGAAACCTTCAGTTTGAAAACCTTCTGAATTTTCTATATTTGTTCAGAAATAAGGGCTGAAATTATGATCCGTTCTCCACAGACATCCTAAAACCACATAAAGGGAACCTAATTAACCAAATGAGTTAAAAACTTTATATTTGTTCCTTTATTTATTTGCTTAGTAAACATTAATCTAAGTTAAAATTCTGAAGCAAAATTGAACTATCTTCAAATCCTGAAAATATTATTTGCATATTAACAGATGAAGCACAAGAATTATAATATATAATAAATACTACAAAGTGATATTCTTATGGTAGTTTATCAAACAGAAAATTCTTACTGCGTTGTTTTAGTTTTGCAATGATTCTTGTTGCATAGGTACTGCTTTCTGGATATTATTGAATATCACTTTGCTACAGTGACCTGATTTTTTACCATCTGTATTTACACAAAATAATTACATGCAAAATACAACATATCTTAACTGAATTTATTTCATTCAACATTCAACATTTTGAAAACTTACAGTATTTACTTTATACAATTTCAGAGACATCCATAATTTTTATAATATTTCTATCCTATCTGAATCATCTCAGGCTTCTATTATGTGGTGTTCATGGGTATTTAGGATAGTTATTTCAGATTTTCCATATTTAATTTGTTACTTAAAAACAATGTTTTAATGACAGTTATTTAAAATGCAATTTTAATAAGAAATATTGTACATTTTATAGTATTATAAACATATAAATACACACACACACAAACAAAACACCACTATAGTCCTTTCTTTTCTCTAGGTGCTTTAAGATTAATGCACAGCATTTGAAGTTTACAATTTATACTATAGGGTATTCAATATTTTCATAAATATTTAAGCACATTTAGATAGTATTATGTCAATGTATCTGGGTGCATCCTCTATATCCCCAGGCCAAACACATTCTAGCATCTATGTTGTCTCGGATAATCTATTAAATCTGAGACACAGCAGGGTTCATTGATAGCTCATTGCCATGTTGCAGAGCAGATCACCAGCCCTTTCTAAATTGCATTTCAAATAGAATTCTACTTCTGAATAATTCAAAACGAGTCTAAAAAATCAAATCCCTGAATTATAGAAACTGATACTTATCCACAAAAAGAAAAGAAATTTCCATGCTCCATAATTAGTGATTTAGGATTGGACATTTTGGATAATTTAACTTTTTGCTCCTGGTGCACTTTTCCATTTAAAGATGCCTTCTGACACTGTTTTATGTCCCTAAAGGTATTGTTTGCTATTTCAAAGGCTAATGGGAAGGACTAATTTTTGTCAGAACAATGAATGTAGAGAAAGGTTACATCATATTAACACAAAAGGAAGACCTGGAATTTTATTCTCTTCCAATCCAAAAACAACAGACACAAAAGATACAGCTCAAAATTGTGAGCAATATCTAATTTCCCTTATTTATCAAGCTAGGGTTTGCCAACTGTAGCTGAAACTATTCATGAATATTCCTTCACTGTTTTCCTATGAGTGCATTGTGCTGACACTCTGTATGTCTGTCTGTCTGTCTATCATATATCTATCTGATTGTACCTACTTACCAAAAAAGGAACATGCAGGAATAGGATCCTACAATCACCTGTAAAATAAGGTGTATTTCCTTTACACAATTTATCAGCTCTATGTATGCCAACTATCCTTTTTCATATGCATCAAAGCCAGTGGGACAACCAAACATTTACCTTCTTCCAGATGATGATGCAAATGAAAATATGATAAAGATGGAGTATTAACCTCCCTTGGGATGATGAGTGAAAAGAAAAAGGGAATAAAGCTGGATAAAATGAAATAACTAGACAGAAGAAAAGAAAAGATAGAGTCAAGCCTTGTAAATTATTATAAAAAGAGTCTACAACAGTGGTGGGAAAACCTTTTGAGACCGAGTGCCTAAACTGCAACCCAAACCACACTTATTTGTCATTGGGTGCTGGATGGGCGTGGCCTACTGGGTGGGCGTGGCTGGCATTGGCGTGGCCACTGGGTGGGCATGGCCAGCTCAATGTCACTTGCATCAGGGGCACTTGTTCGGAGCTGGGAAGGACTGGGGTGGATCTGAGGGTCTCCGGCGGAGGGGGGATGGGACCAGGGTGAGTGCCGGGTCATGGTCCACTGGAGGAGCCTCACTGATATTAAAGGGGGTGAGAGAAGACATTAAAGGGTGTGGACGAAGACATAGTAGAGAGGGTGGGAGAAGATATTAAAGGGGGTGGGGGAAGACATGATATTAAAGGGGGTGGGAGAAGAGATATTAAAGGGGGTGGGGGACGACATGATATTAAAGAGGGTGGGGGAACACATATTAAAGGAGGTGGAGGAAGACATAATATTAAAGGGGGTGGTAGAAGAGATATTAAAGAGGGTGGGGGAAGACATAATATTAAAGGGGTGGGGAAGACATATTAAAGGGGGTGGGGGAAGACATATTAAAGGGGGGAAGTGTGTGTGTGTGTGTGTGTGTGTGAGACAGAGAGAGAGAGATCCCCTTTTTGTAAGTTTGATTACTTTGCAATGCTTTCCTTTCCCCACACTTTTGCTTCCCTGCTGGCTCAATCTCTGTTTCTCTCTGCCACTTGTGCCGCCCAGATTTATGGTTGCAGAGCAATTTCACTCCCCACTTTAATATCATGGGGTGATTTTACGATGCTCCAATGGCCCAAATCAGCCATGGGGGGGGGAGCAAAATCGCTCTGCAGCCCTAGATCTGGGCAGCAGAAGCATTTTGCAGGCCTCTGACGCCCAGATTGGGCTGCTGGAGCATTGTAAAATCACCCCACGGCCATGGATACAAGCTCCAGAGGCTTCGAAAAGGCCTCTGTGTGTGTGCCCACAGGGATGGCTTCGCGTGTTGCCTGTGGCACATGTGCCATAGGTTCACCTCCCCTGCTCTACAACATCTCCATACTAATTTTCAAGGGCATCTGTAATTTGTAAAACAGATGCTTGCCATTCTCTGTAAACTCAGAAGATGACTTTTGTTGCTTGCTGCTCTTGTCAATTTATTGTAATTTGCAGAAAAAAAATCTTCAAATTTATTCTTAAAGTTATATGTTTATATGTTAAAAATCATGCAAAAGTAATTTTCTTTGCTATATTATTGAGGTTGAATTAAAATAATGGAATAAGTTAACTTGAAAAATAGTTACTGATTTGAATAAATGTGGCATATTATTTGTGCAGAGATTTACTTAGGTGCCATTGAATTGAGTTCAGCTTCTAGTAAGTCCATATACAAGAGTTTTCCATTAAAATCCTCTACGGCAACATCTTGTAGCTCTTTCAAGGACAGTCCTATAATTTCTCTGTATTGATCAATTCATGTTATCTATTGTCTTTCTCTTTTAGTTCACTCAACTTTACCAGGTACAGGTCCCCCCACCCCTCTGGATCCATCATCCATTCTACATGCCCAAAATATATAAATTCTGCTTCCTGATCATTGCTTCAAGGGACAAATTACTCTTTATTTCATCTAGAATAATGACCTGGTTCTTAGGTCTACATGTAATTAAATCACTATTTAAATAAGATCCTTAGTATCCATGTGACCAGTAGACCAATATCTTTAATTTTTAGTATGATAAGGCTAAGAATGTGTGGTTTGCTAAATCCCTGAGGAAGAGGAACTTTTGTACCCTTGTGGTTAAAAAGCAAGAGAAAAGCTTGCTGGAGGATTTTGTTCTTTTGAATTTCCTTGGGAGATGACAAAGGAAAAAGGGAATCTGAACCTTTTCTCCTCTTGCCCCTACAAAGAAAATCCAAAGGGTGAAATTTTCCAGTGTATAGGGAAGACTCTAATCCATCTGGAGCTCTAGGTACAGTGAGTTTAATTTACTTTTATATGTGATCAAATTATATATAACCCAGTTTTTTCTGGCGGCTTATTGGACGTAAACTACTCAAGAGTAACTACAAAATATTTAAGACATTAAATATTCCTTTTTGTTTGGTCCTATAAGAAAAAGAAAGTGATGCCAACAAGTTGACGTTGAAGGCAAAGATTGCTGAATCACACAGGACTAACCTAGTTGATAACATGTTACAGTAAAAAAAGTCTTTAATATATTTGTAATCATTTCCAAATCCATAATTTAAAGGAATGTATTGTCGCTTAATGTTTTTCTGCATACCACTTATAGGAAACAATTATTCATATATATACAGTACGAGAGCCATGAAGGATTTTGAATTACACAACACAAAGAATAGGCAGACTAAAACTACTTGCTGATCCTGGGGTGGATGAGACAGATTGTTCTCTTTTCATTTTAAGAAGGGAGTCAATAGAATAGAATAGATAGAATAAAATAGAGCTGAAAGGGGACCTTGGAGGTCTTCTAGTCCAGCCCCCTGCTTAGACAGGTGATTGTCTAATC
The DNA here is from genome assembly GCF_964194415.1 of Vipera berus. Lineage (NCBI taxonomy): Eukaryota > Metazoa > Chordata > Lepidosauria > Squamata > Viperidae > Vipera > Vipera berus. The sequence goes on along the minus strand of NC_138206.1, from coordinate 46,310,710 downwards.
TCTTCTTAAAAATCTCCAGTGATGGAGTGCCCACGATTTCTGGAGGCAAGCTGTTCCACTGGTTGATTGTGCTCACTGTCAGGAAGTTTCTCCTTAATTCCAGGTTGCTTCTCTCTTTGATCAGTTTCCAACCATTGTTTCTGTCCTTCCCTCTGGTGCTCTGGTGAACCATGTGACCTGCTCTTCCTTGTGGCAGCCCCTCAGATACTGGAACACTGTTATCATGTCTCCCCTATTTCTTCTTTTCTTTAGATTAGCCAAGTCCTGCAGTTGTTCTTTGCATTTTTTAGTTTCCAGGCCTTTGATCATCTTAATTGCTCTTCTCTGATTTTTTTCCAAACTCTCAACATCTTTTTTGAGATATGGTGACCAAAATTGGCTGCAGTATTCCAGATGTGGTCTTACTAGGGTTTTATAAAGCAGTACTAATACTTTGCATTATCTTGATTCTGTGCCTTTGTTTATACAATCCAGGATTGTATTAGCTTTTTTGGTTGCTGCTGGCTCATAGTCAAATGATCATCCACTAGGACTCAAGGTCCCTCTTACAGTTACTGTTTTTAAGCCAGGTCTCATCCAATCTGTATTTATACCTTTGATTTTTCCTGCCTAAATGTAAAACTTTGTTTTTTTCCACGTTGAAACTCATTTTGTTGGATAGGGCCCATTGTTCAGGTTTGTCTAGATATTTTTGTATCCTGAGTTTGTCTTCTGGGATGTTGGCTACTCCTGTCAGTTTGGTGTCATCTGCAAAATTCTATGAGTTCCCCTTCAATTCCGTCATCTTAACACATTTATGAAGATATTGATGATTGCTGGGCCTAAGATGGCATAATAAATGGTTTACATGTTTCCTAGCATTGTGTTCTTGAAAAATGTCCTAAGATTTTTTTTAAAATGAAATTTATTTATTCAATAGAAATTTAATAATGATCAGAAAATTACTTTTGAAACTGATGTCTTCTAACAAATTTTCAACTGTAGGGCCAACTATAAGAGGATCTTAATCACATACAAAAAAGTTATGCTAGACAGCACTGTTCACCTCACCTCATTCCATCCCTGCCAGTGTGCCACCATCATCAGGATAAATTAATTAAATAGTAAATATTCAACAATATTCAATCAGAAAAGAGCTAATTTGGAATGATTGAATTTAAGTCTTATCAATGGGCAGTTGTAGAATTGGCTGAGAAATTATTTAAAGTGGACTGGATTAACAACTCATATCAGTATCAGTTCAAGAATAAACAGTAGTAAATTTAAATACATTTAGCAGAGTTATAAATGTGACAAGCAATAGCAAAATAGTGCTGGATGCTCACAGCAGACATTTTATTCAGGAAAAAATATTCCCTTAAGGTCCAAAATAATCATTAAAACCAGTGTACCTCTTCTTTGACATCTGTTACAACAGAATGAGAGTATTTTAAATCCCCAAAACATAATTGCATAATGAAAAACTGTAGTAAATGAGGCAAAATTGTTTGGGGATTGTGTAAACAACCAATCAGATACCATTATTTTCCAGTACTGTTGTAATATTTTCAAGGAAAGATTAAGAAAACACCTTTGTTTGAATGTACTTCTGTTTTTTCTAATATTTCTAATCATCTCTAGAACTGGTTATAAAATGTAAACATATTTTTTAAAATTTCAGAACTTTATGCTTTCCAAGATTTGTTTTTGGTTAATTTATTAGAGTGTTAGTATTAACACTTCTAAAGTTTTCAATACTTTATGACCACATGAATGCACAAAGGACTAATTATATTTGCTATTATATTAATATACATATGGGATTAAAATATGCACTCTGTAACATATTGAACTTGAATCCCAATATTTTTGGATTGATGTGTTTATTTGGCCTTTTGAGAATGTATAGTAAGTGCTTTCACAAATTTCTCACTGGAGAAATTCCCTATTCACAAAAAAGTGCTTTATCCAAAATCAGATTGATAAATCTTTCGCTTAAAAGATGTTGGTAACTATCATTTTGCATTGCAGTATGTTGTCTTTCCAGTTGTTCGGTTTGTTTTCATTGAAATTATCTAATAAAAAAATCAGACATGGACCCTTATGGTCAGAAAGTAACATGTTTGAGATAATATATTATGGACTGTTGTGATCTGGAAAAATATAAGGAAATGTGGGATTGGAATGGGATTTATGTTGTAGCTGAATTTACGCAGGTCAGGCAATTGCCAAATAAATTTACTTTTCATAATTCTTTGCTGTTGTATCTGTACTGTAGGATGGTAGGGAGCTGAAAAAGAAAGAACTGTATATTTGAACACAATCTATAGCTGCTGCAGCTCCTGTTGTATCACAAGACACAAAAACCTACTACTTGCAGCATGTAGATTCTGAGTATTTTATACGTTCCTGGATGAGGGAGTTAACATGAGCAAAAGTTGTCTACAGCAAATGTAGGAAAATGGGGAAAAAATAATTTTGCACACATGTATACAAACATTCATTTTTTCCCCTCTCCATTTGTACTATTTTTGTATTTGTCCAATTATTTGGATGAGGTCTTATTGCCAGTACTATGAGATGTGTAATAACTAGACGGTATCACCAAAACACATATGGCTTTTGCCAATAAAAATATAGAAGTGGCCATTCAGAGTTTTTTATTCTTTGCTCCATCCCTCTCTTCCTTCCTCAGGTCCTTATCCACAGGCTTAGAGTATTCTTTCCTTCCCACAGCTATATCAACGTTTAGTATTCTTCTTTCTTCTGAATCCCTCTTGCCCAAGTGGGAGCTTCTGCTTTGCTGCCATCTCCAGTCCAGGCCTTTTTCCTTTCTGCTGGTTTTTATTTTTGGGTGGGGAGTGGATTCCTTCTTTGGCTTCAGCTGGATCAGGTTCCTCCCAGATCTTTTCTTCCTGGCTGTGGATTGTCCAATTTCTAGTTCTCTTAGCCAGGGCTTTTCAACCTTTTCACCCATTGTACCACTTTTAGGATAAGGCAAGATCCGAGTACCACCAGTCGCCCAGCAAGGTGTCAAAAATTTGACCCAAAAAAAAAGAAAAGGAAAAAATGATAAAGTGCAGGTAGTGATCGACTTACAACAATTCGCTTAGTGACTGTTTGAAGTTATAAAGGCACTGAAAAAAGTGATTTATGACCATTTTTCACACTTATGACTGTTGCAGCATCCCCAGGGTTATGTGATTTACATTCGGATGCTTGGCAACTGATTCATACTTATGACGTTCTGTGTCCCAGGGTCATGTGATCAACTTTTTGACAAGCGAAGTCAATGGCTGGGGGGGGTCAACTCATCACTTAGGTTGCAGGGTGCCTGTGTGTGGGGAATCCATGGGTCTCTGGTGGAAGGGGTGGGACTGGGGTGGGTGCCTTCCTTCCTTCCCTCTCTCCCATTGTCCCTACATTTCTTCTTTCCTTCCTTTCTTCCTTTCCTCCCTCTTTGTCCCTTCCTTCCTTCCCTCCCTCTCTCCCACTGTCCCTACTTTTCTTCTTTCCTTTCTTCCTTCCTTCCCTCCCTCTTTCTTCCTTCCTTCCTTCCTTCCTTCCTTCCTTCCTTCCTTCCTTCCTTCCTTCCTTCCTTCCTTCCTTCCTTCCTTCCTTCCTTCCTTCCTTTCTCCCTCCCCTCTGCATAGGAATTACAGCCAGGGATTTATCTCTCTCTCTCTCTCTCTCTCTCTCACACACACACACACACACACACACACACACACACACACACACACACTTTTCCTGGCTTGCCCCTGCATCTGGGGTTTCCTTCCTGACAGTCCGGGTCCTGCGAGAGGGCAAGCAGGAAAGGCAGCAGCGGTTGTGTCGAGCCCCGTAGGGGGGGTGTGCAGGTCTCGCTTTTCCCCTTTGCAAAATGGGCTTCAATTGAGCTGTGCTCTGACTTCAGGTGCAGTTCTCTCCCCACCCCAAAAATCAGGGCTTTTACTTGCTTTTTGCGCTGCGAAAGGGTGAGTCATGCAAAGCGCACCAGCACGAAAAGCGAGTAAAACACTTCATGTTTCCACAACTACTATTTGTAAAAAATAATTTTATAATTTGATTATCCTTAACACAAAAATAATTTGAGATAAATGGGTGATCAGGGTGCAGTAATTTATCTTAGGTATTTGCAAAATAGCATAGTGAATCTCAATGTTTTGCTGTAATTTGTTCATATATTTTCGAAAAATACCAATTATGTATCAAAATACAATCTCAGCAGTTGTTTCATGTTTTTATTCATACAAAATAGAGACAACAATAAAACTTTTCCTTTCTACTTGAAGTCACATAGCATAGGTCAGTGGTGGCGAACCTATGGCACATGTGCCAGAGGCGGCACTCAGAGCCCTCTTTGTGGGCACACATGTCATGCCCTGGAGATGGCAACCATCCCTCCTCAACCAGCCGCCTGAGGTCCCACATGGCCGGATGCATCCCGGCACGGCTGGTTTCCCTCCCCCCGTCCCTCCTGGCCTTGTATGCTCTCCTTTTCCTGGGCACAACCCACTGCATCGCCTCCTCAGCTGTCAGCCAGCTGTCCAACTCAGAGGCAGCTTCTCTGAATTGCTGGCTGTGGGCTGCGGAGCTCCGGAGTGCACCGGTCAAGGAGCTGGCAGGCTCTGGCTGCTGATGGACACTGTCAGACCCCATGCGCTCACTGGCCTTTGTGTGCAGGGGCCAATGGTGTCAGGCAGCAGCTGCCCTGGCCCCTGCCTCGCCTTGCCCTGTGGCAATGGCACCCCCATCCTGCTTTGCCTCACCCCGCAGGACGAGCCTCCTGCCCACCACCCCACCTGCCAAAGACCCCCTGGATCTCCCCCAACCCTGTCTGGCCCCCACAGGGTGTCCCCACGAGCATCATCGAGGTGACCACGCCCACTTTGGCCACACCCACCACAGTCTACCATGACCACCACAGCCATGCCCACTCAGTGGGCCATGTCCCACCTGACACCTGGTGATAAATAAGTGGGTTTTGGGTTGCAGTTTGGGCACTCAGTCTCTAAAAGGTTCGCCATCACTGACATAGGTTGACTCAACCTTTATCCTTCCGAGGTTGGTAAAATGAGGACCCAGATTGTTGGGGGTAATATGCTGACTGTAAATCGCTTAGAGAGGGCTATAAAGCACTGTGAAGTGGAACATAAGTCTAATTGCTATTGCTATATAAATTGGGAGCTAGGAACAGTGATGAATGAATAATATACTAGTTCTTTTTCCCATTTTCTAATAAATTAGAATTCTAAATCTTATAATTCCTATACCGTAGTTTCCGGTGTATAAGACTACTTTTTAACCCATGAAAATCTTCTCAAAAGTCAGGGGTCGTCTTATACGCCGGGTGCTGAAAATTTAGGGACAGGGCTGGCTGGAAAACCTGGAGCGGATCTCCCATTTAGTCTGCGCAGGGAAAGCGGGACCAATTGGAGAAGAAGCTGCAGTCTGTGATTTTTTACAGGCTGGGGTCTGGCCGTCTTTTCTTCTAAAGTTGAAGACCAGCTGTAGTATATCCCAACTTGAAAGGCAGGTGGGGAAGCCAGCAGCCAGAGCAGCGGCTTAGCTCTAAGGACACATTTGACTCAGGAACTGGGCGGGCTGGCTGGAAAACCTGGAGCGGATCTCCCATTTGGTCTTTTTTTTTAAAAATCCCATTTATATCCTGCCCTTCTCTGAAGACTCAGGGTGGCTGACAATTTAAAGCACAAATCAATGTGCTTAGCAATAGCCTTCATTCTGTGTATATGCCTGTTTATTAGGGCTTTCACCCCCCCCCCCAAGCAGCATTATTACAAAGTCAGCTTATTGCCCCCAACAATCTGGGTCCTCATTTTACCTACCTTGGAAGGATGGAAAGCTGAGTCAACCTTGAGCCTGGTGGGATGCGAACCTGCACTAATTGCAGGCAGCTTGTGTTACTTAAGGCTCTGCGCAGGGAAAGCTTTAGAGTGAATTAGGAAAAGTGAAAAAGTGAATTAGGAAAATAGGGAATGGTTGCTGGAATCAGGGGCTGCCACAAAGAAGAGGGAGTCAAGCTATTCTCCAAAGCACCTGAAAGCAGGACAAGAAGTAATGGATGGAAACTAATCAAGGGGAGAAGCAACCTAGAACTAAGGAGAAACTTCCTGACAGTTAGAACAATTAACCAGTGGAACAACCTGCCTCCAGAAGTGGTGAATGCTCCAACACTGGAAGTTTTTAAGAAGAGACTGGACAGCCATTTGTCTGAAATGGTATAGGGTTTCCTGCCTTAGCAGGGGGTTGGACTAGATGACCTCCAAGGTCCCCTACAACTTCTACTTCTTCTTCTTCTTCTTCTTCTTCTTCTTCTTCTTCTTCTTCTTCTTCTTCTTCTTCTTCTTCTTCTTATTATTATTATTATTATTATTATTATTATTATTATTATTATTATTATTATTATTATTATTATTATTATTATTATTATTTAATCCACTTGCACTGTTTTATGTTTACATGTTTGTTGACAAACAGCCTTATGTTTATAAGTGACAGTTTTCCTACTAAGCACCTGCATGTCATAATCATTTGAATTAAAATTACCATATTAAAATCAAATCTGATGTTTTTTAATTTTTATTTGGTGTGTGTTGGAAGAGGGGTAGTCTTATACGGCGAGTATAGCCCAAACCCTATAATTTAACAGGAAATGTAGGGGGTCGTCTTATACGCCCAGTCGTCTTATACGCCGGAAAATACGGTAAATAGAAATTTCTATTTCTGCCAACATATGGACTAATTACAGTCGATGTGTGCTAAAAACCTAGTGACAAGACCTGGTCTCAAGTTAAGATTGTGTTTTATTTCTTAGTTTGAGAATTACAAAAATTAAAAAAAAATAATTTTAAAAATAATATTTTAGGAAACATTCATTCCTAGATAGTGGCAGATGTTTCTCTCTTAGGACACAAAGAAAAAATATGTCCTGCGAACTCCGCATGTCAGGAAGGGCATCCAGCCAGTAAACTCTCATCGCCATCCAGTTGCCCTGACTCTATCCCAAATTAAGGGATTACAACAGGGATCTTCAAACTTGGCCCTTTTATGACTTGTGGACTTCAACTCCCAGAATTCCTCAGCCAGCATGCCTGGCTGAGGAATTCTGGGAGTTGGTCCACAAGTCATAAAAGGGCCAAGTTTGAAGACCCTTAGATTACAGGATCATAACATGGGAGTATATGTGTAAATAAGCAAATAACAATCAGGAATCAATAAGGTGTATGGTTCATATTCTGCAGGAAGGAAATTCATTTTTTTGGATTCTGAGTTTCTTTGTTCAGCAAGGAGGCAGGTACTCAGTGTTGGCAGGCTGCAGTGCTGCCAGTATGAATAATATTGCCAGAACCTTGGCAAGGACTGAGATGGGGTTCCTGATGGCAGTCAGTTATGCTGTATCTCCTGATTACCTAGTGTATTATCTTGGCTAATTATTCCATCTATATCCTGATTCTGGAACAAAGCACTGTGATTTTAATAGAATTTTCAGTGGTCAGAAGTCATTGTGTAATCGTTGATTCCTTATTGATTGTTCTCATCCTGTAGTGATGGGAATAATGAGAATGGGCAGTCAAATTGCCATGCACCTGACCTGAGCTCAGCAGTAAATCATAGGTCTTTAATGCTTCATAGATTAGCTCAATTCTGCTTCTTGGTTTGACTTGGCAAAAATCTCAGCTTGCTTGATTAAAATCATTATAGCAGCCAAAAATGAAGCTATATACGATAGCTGATGAGACATGGCAAGTGCCAAGACAGGAAAGGCTTGCAATCTCACAGGGCTAAAACTTTAGAGTTCAGATATTTTAGATTTACATAACAGCCATCTCTGACCTGGAATCACTGATTTCTGACTTTGCCTGCCCGTAACCTTAAACTTTAGTATGTGTTAAATAGTCCTTGAACCTGATCTGGAAATATATGTCAGACTAAGGGATTCCAGAATAATTCTCTACTCTTCTTCTATGTAAAGAAATGTATTTGAGATTTAGAGATTCTAAAGTGAACCAGTCTGAAGCAGCTTGCCATCAATACATTCTAGAGCAGGGGTGTCAAACAACATCACGTGACGTGTCGTGATGTATTGTGACTTTTTTGCCATTGCCGGCAGTGGGGTGGGCGTAGTTTCACTATGATGCATGCAGCCTGCGGGCCGGCAGTTTGACACCCCTGTTCTAGAGCTATGCAAAAGTACATAATATTTGCACTTCTGGTGATTTACTTTGAAAGTTATTGCACAGTCTGAATAGAATATAAAGAAATGTTGCTCAGTGGAAAAATTCTAATGGTTTTGAGATTATTTTAAACCTAAAGAAAGGATTTATTTTCTTTATTTGTGTTGCTTGATTCCACATGATTGAAATAAAAAGACAATTAGCTTAAATTGAAACATAATTACTGAAGTAATTCACAATTCTTGCTGCTGACCTAGTCTTACTATGGAAAAAGAAAGCAACTAAGAACAGATGGCAATGTATATACTTTCTTCATTACTGTAATAGTTATGCAGGTCAGAAATCCATTGAAGAAGAACCATAGAAAAATGTGTAAACCCGAGAAACATTAGGGAGAAAAAACTGTCATAGGCTTTTCTATTAAAATATCTGTTTGCTAAACACCAGTCATTTCTATAAAGTATCATTTAGACTTGTTTCCTGGGAGTTATTCCATTTAAGCAGATTTCCCAAGGAACTAATGGATGCAGCTTTTCTGTTTATTAGTTGATGAAATGAGAGGCATATGCTCATTGTTCACAAGGAAAAGCTTTGCTGTTTTAAAAGAATTGTAATAAAACAGTTTTATGTACTGTTAGGAAAAAGAGGAGTATCTGTGTGTACACACAAGTGGATTTTTCTACTAAAGCACCCATTTAGCCACATTCCATGTCTAAGCCTAGATGAATAGAGTTTTCAAAATCTATTCTAGTTTCGTGACATTCAATCCCATTACTCAGGGAAGAATATTGAATTATGAACTGAAGACTGACAACATCATTTTAAAAATTAGGAGAATGTAGAGACATTATTAGATCTCTTAGTCTCTCTTCTAAGAAAGATTACTTTATATACTGGATTTTCTAGTCATTTGATCAGTTTTGATATCCAGTATCCTAAACAATTGTTCCTTTAGAATCTTTTTGAGTATATAAATTAATGAAAGATTACCCACTACTAATCATTTCTTTTCCTATTTGTATTTTTATTTTTAGAAAAAACTTGTATGAGGAAGCCTAAATTAAAGATTTTATTTATTTTTCTCTATTCCATTACCCTTTGAAATATACAAAAATCTGTCAACTGAGTTATTCCTGGGAATCCAATCTATCCTAGGAATGCTGAGCATGAACCTCTAATTTATTCTCTTGTTTTGCCTTGCTTTGCTTTCTCATCTTCTCTCTGTACCTACAATCTTAAAGCTTCTGTGCATTTCCATGTGAGATCTTATAAAATGCTGGACTTTAAAAAAAAAATTATAAAGGTAAAGATAAAGGTTCCCCCGCACATGCGTGCTAGTCGTTTCCGACTCTAGGGGCCGGTGCTCATCTCCGTTTCAAAGCCGAAGAGCCAGCGTTTGTCCGAGGACGTCTCCGTGGTCATGTGGCCGGCATGACTAGATGCCAAAGGCGCACGGAACGCTGTTACCTTCCCACCGTAGTGGTCCCTATTTTTCTACTTGCATTTTTACGTGCTTTAGAACTGCTAGGTTGGCAGGAGCTGGGACGAGTAACAGGCGCTCACTCTGCTACGTGGCACTCGGGATTCAACCCGCCAAACTGCCGATCTTCTGATTGACAAGCTCAGCATCCTAACCCACTGAGCCACCGCGTCCCTAAAAAATTATACTATGTGTTATAAAATTATATAAAATTATAAAAAAATTATACTATGTGTTAAAGCAGCAATCCCCAACCTTTCTGGTTCCATAGACTGTCAATGACAGAGGGTGATGGTTTTGCGTGCACAACCTAGGTGAATAAGTAAAGCTTTGCGAGTTCGTCTACCTACTTGCACAGCCTGATTCCTACCAGTCCATGGACTGGGGGCTGGGGAGCCCTGTGTTAAATACTAACCTACTACCTACTAAATACTGCCTACTAAATCTTAAATAGGATTTTAAATGTCTATTTTACGTATATAAAATTGGAAATGAGATTTTATCCCATTTTAGCTTAGAATAGAGCTGGAAGGGACCTTGGAAGTCTTTTAGTCCAACCCCCTGCTCAAGCAAGTGACAATCCAGTCTCTCCTGACCGGCAAACAATCCTGTGCATTGGACTCCAGAACCATTTGACCACTCTTGTACCTGACTCCCTGGATTTGGAACTCCTTATTTATGCAAGTTACTAGACTGGTGGAAACTTGGTTGCTTCGTGTCCATTAGCATACGACTTTTGTTGTTTTTTGTACTGTAAGTGAAAATTTGCAACTGTGTTTGTGTGTCTGTGTGTGTGCTTGCACTGAGACTGGACATTAAGTATGAGTCAGCAGTGTGCTGCAGTGCCAAAAAAGCCAATTCAGAGGGATAGCATCAAGATACAGGAAGTAATAGTACCTCTTTATACTGCACTGAGATCACATTTGGAATACTGCTTCCAATTCTGGTCACCACAATTCAGATATGATGCTGAGGCCCTAGAGAGGCTGCAGAGAAGAGCAACCAAGATGATAAAGGGTTTCAAGGCTAATTCACATGATTAATGACTAAAGGAATTAGACATGTTTAGCCTAATAAAGAGAAGACTCAGGGGAGGCATGATAGCAGTCTTCTAATACTTGAATGGCTAGCACAGGGAAGAGGACAGTGATTTATTCTCCATTGCACCTGAATGCAGGACAAGAAGCAATGGGTAGAAGCTTCTCAGAGGGAGATTCATCCTAGAAATAAGGAAGAATTTTCTGACAGTAAGAACAAATAAGTCTCCCAGTATTAAAATTGCTTGATCGCTGGAGGTTTCAAGAAAAGAGTGGATAGCCTTTTGTCCTGGATGGTATAAGCACTCCTGCCTTAGGCAGAAGGTTGGATTAGAAAAACCTTCAAGATCCCTTCCAACCCTATGATTCAATGTTTCTTTGAATCTATGATAAACTTTGTCTAATGCATTGATATCTACTAAAACTATATATATATATATATATATATATATATATATATATATATATATATATATATATATATATATGTAAATTACTAACAAATTAAGTTTGAGCATATACATATCTCTTAATTCTCAGATAACATACTAAATAATATGTTAGATTAATTTGGTTTGTATCATCACAACTGACATTTTGTGCAATGCTTGGGGGTGGGGCAGTGCTAGCGCTGGTGGGATGCTCGGAGCGGGGCTAGCACTGGTGTGACGCTCAGGGAAGCACTAGTGGGCACTGGGCACTTGGGTGGGGCAGTGCTAGCATCACCGGGATGCTTGGGGCAATGCCAGTGTCGGTGGGATGCTTGGGGCAGGGTGGCACTAGCACCAGCAGGATGCTTAGGGTGGCACTAACACGAGTGTGGGGGAGTGAGTGCATGCAGCCCACAGGTTGGGGATCCCTGTTTTAGGATCAACCATGAACAGTAAAGGAACAAGTACCGAATTTTTCCATGTACAGTATAAGGTGTTATTGAATCACTCAATAGTTACATCACTCAGCTACAGTGGTGATGGTTATACCTATGTGCCCAATTTAGGGACAGATTGTCATGAAAAAAATCTGTAGTCCATGTGGTTGCTATGAGCTTAATGGTGCATATCAAATCAACCTAAAAGTCTATAAAGGTAGAATAAATACTATATAAAACACTTTATGGATAGTCTTCAATTTATAACCACCATTGGGACTAGAATTTCTGTTGCTAAGCATGAAGGTTGTTAAGCAAGTCATGTCCACTTTTATAACCTTTTCTGCCACAATTATTAAATGAATCACTGCAGCTATTAAAGGAATATACACATGATACGTTTTGCAAACATAAATATATGCTGGTAGCTCAGCACCTGAATTTTGATCATGTGACCTTGGGAATGCTGCAGTGGTTGTGAGTGCAAGGACCAGTCATTAGTCACTTTTTTTTAGAGTTGTTGTAACATTTAATGGTCATTAAACAAATAGCTGTAAGTTGAAGACTATCCTGTATGCACATGGTGAAAATGAATGACATTTATTGTGCAGTTGTAGAGTCCAATGCTTATGCCATCTTTCTGTTCTTATCTGAAATGAGAGCAATGTTGCAATGAGAGCAACATCATGGCAATTTTAAGAAAAAGTATGGATATGTCCTCACTTCAACTCATACGAAAAGATGGCGATATGGTTGATGAAACCAAGGATTTACTACAAAAAGAGCTTCTATAAACCTTTTATAAAGAAGAGAATCAAGCACTGGAGCAAGCCCAGTGAATATTATGAAGCAGTACCCAAACTATATTGGAATAATACAATGTGAAACAATTATGGCTAAGTAGCAGGATCTAAAATGTTGCTGGATATATTACAGTATGTACTGGAGAGTGTAAAAATAATTCCAGTGCTATAGAGATAGTCCACAACACAACCATTCACTTAGTGACTATTTGGAGTTACATCAGCACTGAAAAAAATGACTTTTAACTGCTTTTCACATATACAACCGTTGCAACATCCCCATGGCCACTTGATCAAAATTCAGATGCTTGACAATTGGCATGTACTTATGATGATTAAAGTGTCTTGGGGTCAAGTAGTTACCTTTTGCAACCTTCTGATAAGTAAAATCAATGAGGAAGCCAGATAAACCTAACAATCGTATTACTCACTTAACATCGGCAGTGATTCACTTAGGTAACTGTGGCAAGGAAGGTGGTAAAATGGGGCAAAATTCACTTAACAACTATCTTACTTAGCAACAGAAATTGTGGGCTCACTTGTGGTTGTAAGTCAAGGACTACCTGTGTCAAGCATGAATTTGTGATCAGTAACCAAAGTACTGAAAATATAAATTGTATCAGCTTCTTTATAATAAAAAAACGGCATATATGATACAAGTAGCAGTTTGTTAAATGTTTCAGGTTATATGTATGTGTGTGTGTGTGTGTGTGTGTGTATGTATGTGTGTGTGTGTGTATATATATATATATATATATATATATATATATATATATATATATATATATATATATATATATATATATATATATATATATGGGACGCGGTGGCTCAGTGGGTTAGGACGCTGAGCTTGTCGATCAGAAGGTCGGCAGTTTGGCGGGTCGAATCCCGAGTGCCGCGTAACAGAGTGAGCTCCTGTTACTCGTCCCAGCTTCTACCCACCTAGCAGTTCGAAAGCACGTAAAAATGCAAGTAGAAAAATAGGGACCACTCCGGTGGGAAGGTAACAGCGTTCCGTGCGCCTTTGGCGTCTAGTCATGCCGGCCACATGACCACGGAGACGTCCTCGGACAAACGCTGGCTCTTCGGCTATGAAACGGAGATGAGCACCGGCCCCTAGAGTCGGAAACGACTAGCATGCATGTGCGGGGGAACCTTTACCTTTTATATATATATATATATATATATATATATATATATATATATATATATATATATATATATATATATATATATATATATAGGTAAAGTAAAGGTAAAGGTTCCCCCGCACATGCATGCTAGTCGTTTCCGACTCTAGGGGCCGGTGCTCATCTCCGTTTCAAAGCCGAAGAGCCAGCGCTTGTCCGAGGACGTCTCCGTGGTCATGTGGCTGGCATGACTAGACGCCAAAGGCGCACGGAACGCTGTTACCTTCCCACCGTAGTGGTCCCTATTTTTCTACTTGCATTTTTACGTGCTTTCGAACTGCTAGGTTGGCAGAAGCTGGGACGAGTAACAGGCGCTCACTCTGTTACGTGGCACTCGGGATTCGACCTGCCAAACTGCCGACCTTCTGATCGACAAGCTCAGCGTCCTAACCCACTGAGCCACCGCGTCCCTTATATATATATATATATATATATATATATATATATATATATATATATATATATATATATATACACACACACACACATATATACATACATATGTATGTGTGTATATGTGGGCGCGCCTGACCTATGGAACCGTTTACCAGTTGAGCTCCGGATGGCTCCCGACCTTCGCTCCTTCCGACGCGACCTAAAAACCTATCTGTTTGAGCAATCTGGTCTGGTCTGATGGGTTCTGTTGTAATTATTGTTTTAATGTAACTTATCTTCTGCATTTGGGCATTAGGGTTTAATTTGTCTTCAATATCTGTATTTGTGCATTTTATTTATTTATTTATTTATTTAGTTATATTTATATACCGCCCTATTCCCTGAGGACTCAGGGCGGTTTACAGGGAATTAAAAATCCAAAATACAAAAATTAAGAACCAAATTAAAAAATATTAAATTAACCCTGTAGTCAGTTAAAAAGAACCCCAAATTAAAAATTCCTCCTCAGTCTGGGCCCGAGAGCTCAAAGAGCCAGGTCTTCAGGCCCCGGCGGAATGATCGAAGGTCGGGGGCAGTTCTCAGCTCCACCGGCAGCTGGTTCCAGAGGGCAGGCGCTCCCACCGAGAAGGCCCTATCCCTGGGTGTCACCCGCCGGCAGTCTCTTACCGGCGGGACCCTGAGCAGACCCTCCCTGTGGGAGCGCACTGGGCGAAGGGCATTTGATGCCGGCAGCAGGTGTTCCCTCAGATATCCCGGACCCAGGCCATGTAGGGCTTTATAGGTGATAACCAGCACCTTGAATTTCACCCGGAGGGCAACCGGAAGCCAATGCAGCTCACAGAGTAGAGGTGTTACATGGGAGTATCGGGAAACCCCCATTACAACTCGCGCGGCCGCATTCTGCACCAGTTGAAGCCTCCGAGTGGTCTTCAAGGGCAGCCCCATGTAGAGAGCGTTACAGTAGTCCAAACGGGAGGTCACAAGCGCATGAGTAATATTGATATTATTATCAAGCGCATTTTGATATTTATGTCACTGTTCACCGCCCTGAGTCCTTAGGGAGAAGGGCGGTATACAAATCAAATAAATAAATAAATATATACACACACATATATATATGTGTGTGTGTGTGTGTGTGTTTATATATATGTATGTATGTATAGATATGTGTGTGTATATATATGTGTGTTTGTGTGTGTATATATATAAATAGTTAACAAGCATTTTATATATATATATATATATATATATATATATATATATATATATATATATATATATATATTACATACACATTAACACACAAACATACACACAGTGACTAAAGTCTAATTCGAGTGTTCTGTTTACTTAATTTTTGTAATACTGGATTATCTTCGTTCCCATGAGTTAATCTTTATTAAGAAGTGAATTGATGTCTACCAGTATGCATTATCTGAAATAAATGTGCCATTTTCTCATGACTTTATCCTCTACAATTTTCTGATCCTTTTTATCATTCTGAATTATAAATAGGCCTCGGTTATTTCTCAGTTTCCCCCCTCCCTCATCTGATTTCCTCATTGAAACTATTATTATTAAATATATTGAACACTTATCTTTTCCCTGGAGTGTTTCACTCCACTTTAAGCAGCCATTAATTACAACTCTTTGTAATATCACTTACCTAATTTTTAATCCGCAACAGGATTTTAGTTCTACCCTGTGGTTATTTTCTATAACAGTCTCATCAAAGCTTTGCCCCATTCAAATAAATTACTTAAAAGGACCCTCTTTTATTTTCTGTTTAACTTTCTATTTCCAACAAATATGTATTAAACAGACTGGATTTTTAGAATTTTGACTTTACAAATCTATACTTAGGCAGGCAACATATTATTCTGATCTGAAATATGTTCTGATGCAACTATGCCATAACAGTTTTTAATTTCAGTGCTCACAGCAATATTGCCACTTATAATAATGTTTAGAAAAAAATTAGCCTATACTGGTAGTCCTCCACTTACGACAATTGAGCCAACATTTCTGTTGCTAAGTAAGACCATTGTTAAATGAGTTTTGCCCCATTTTACGATCTTTCTTACCACATTAAGTGAATCACCACAATTGTTTTTTATAAAGTTTTTACTAATTTTTCATACAATTCAGTATCTTACTGCGGCACCTCAGGGGGTTGGGAGTGGGTGGCACTGTTTTACAGTGGTTCTCCACCTACCTCCTGGGTCGTTCGCAGTCAGTGTTGACAGAAGGGCAGAGGTCGGCCTCGAGCCCTCTCGTTTGCGGAGTTCCTCAGGAGTCGGTCCTCTCGCCCCTCCTGTTCAACATCTATATGAAGCCGCTGGGTGAGATTATTCATGCTTTTGGGGTGAGGTATCAGTATGCTGATGATACTCAGCTTTTCATCTCCACCCCAAATCAACCCAGTGATGCCCTCAACGTGATGTCCCGCTGCCTGGAGGCGGTTCAGGTCGGGATGGGGAGGAACAGGCTTCGACTTAATCCCGACAAGACCGAGTGGCTGTACATACCGGCATCTTGGGCAATCCAGCCTATTCCATCTTTAACTATGGGGGGTGAGGTGTTACCCCCCGTAGATAGGGCTTGCAACTTGGGCATACTCCTTGACTCACAGCTCAGTTTGGAAGATCACATAGGAGCCGTGGCCAGGGGGGCTTTTGCCCAGGTTCAACTGGTGCGCCAGTTGCGGCCCTATCTGGACCAAGATGCCCTATGTACAGTCACTCATGCGCTCGTGACCTCTTGAATAGACTACTGCAATGCTCTTTACATGGGGCTTCCCTTGAGGACCACCAGGAGGCTCCAGCTGGTACAGAATGCGGCCGCACGAGTTGTGATGGGGGTCTCCCAATACTCCCATGTAACACCTCTTCTCCGCGAGCTGCATTGGCTCCCAGTTGTCCTCCGGGTGAGATTCAAGGTGCTGGTGATGACCTACAAAGCCCTAAATGACATGGGTCCAGATTACTTACAGGAGCACCTTCCCATCGTCCTGTGCACTCCCACAGAGAGGGCCTCCTTAGGGTGCCGTCGGTCAGGGAGTGCCGGCTGGCGGCCCCCAGGGGTAGAGCATTCTCTGTGGGCGCGCCTGCCGTCTGGAATCAGCTCCCTGTTGAGCTCCGGATGGCTCCCGACCTTCGCTCTTTTCGCCGTGACCTGAAACCTGGTTATTCGAGCTTGCTGGACTGGACTGAGGGATTGGGATTTTAAATTTTAGAATTTGATTTATTTGGGGGGTAAATTTAATTTAATTTATTTTTAACTTTGTATGTTATGTTTTAATTGTCCTATACACTACCCCGAGTCCTTTGGGAGAAGGGTGGTATATAAATCTAAATAAATAAATAAATAAATAAATAAATAAATAAATAAATAAATAAATAAATAAATAAATAAATAAATAAATAAATAAATACTTATTCAAGAAACGGGTTGTCTGAGTTTATCATTCACTAATACAAATTTAATTCCTAATCCTTTATTCTTTTCTCAAGCCATTGATAAAATAAGTCCCAAGTTTGAAGGTATTCTGTTTCTTCTTTTTCTTTCAACCTCAATGTAAGTCTGTCCATTTCTGCACATTCTAGTATTTTTTAAAATTATTTCTTCCTCTGATGGTATTTCTTCATTTTTCCAGTGTTGTGCGAATATGATTCTTATCACATGTAAAATCAAGTACAGGTAATTCCCGAGTATTCACTTAACACTCATTCAAAGTTACTTGATAAGCACCCCCTAGTGCTTATGAGCAAATCCCAAAGTTATGAATATTGTAGCACCACGGCAGTCTTTTGCCCTTATGAGTGACTGCAGTGGCTCTGCAACATTCACCCTGGTTATTCCCTCCCTCCCCACCACTTCCCTGTGTCTCCCTAGTCACCAGGACTTCAATATTCACTCTGTGAAGATTGAGATCCTTTGCTTTCTTGGCTGCTCCAGGTTTTAGGTGCGCTCATAGAGAATGGAGGCCTAAAGTAACACAAGATCACGTGAGATTAGTAGGGCGAGATCTCATGCTACTGATCTCGTGTGATCTCATGGTACTTTAGGCTCTGTTCTCTGCAACAGGGAAGGGAACTGAAGCTGGGGGACACTTTTTCGTACCTCCAGAGGCTGGATTGGGGCTCCGGAGGCCTTTTCCAGGCCGCTGCAACCTGAATCTAAGGCCAGGGAAAACTTCCGTGGCCCCCCTGCAGCCCAATCTGGGCTCCAGAGGCATTTTCCAGGCCAGTGCCACCTGAATTTGAGGCCAGAGAATGCTTCCATGCACCCCACGTGGCCTGATCCAGGCTCCGGAGGCCTTTTCTTTCTTTTTTTTTTAATTAAAAAGTTTTACAATACATTTTATCTTTAACAATCC
This sequence comes from Vipera berus, assembly GCF_964194415.1. Classification (NCBI taxonomy): domain Eukaryota; kingdom Metazoa; phylum Chordata; class Lepidosauria; order Squamata; family Viperidae; genus Vipera; species Vipera berus. Next base: position 46,292,378 of record NC_138206.1, on the reverse strand, counting down.
CTCCCCCCCTCCCTCCACCCAACCCTTCCTAACCCTCCCTAACCCTCCCCCCTTCCCCCCTCCCCCCTCCCCGACTTCCCAGAGCTAAATACAAGGTATAAAAGCAAAAAACAATCATAAACAACCATATGTTAACAACAATAAACTATTAAGTCTATCGCACTCTAGCTCATATGAAATGACTACAAGCAATACTAATATCACATAAAAAAGAAAAAAACTTATCAAATGCTAAGTGAAACTTTTTGGTCCCATATTTGTTCTGGATATAATCAATCCACTTTTTCCACTCCATAATATAACGTTGTTGCGAATGGTCTTTCAAATAAGCCGAAATCTTTGCCATTTGGTGCCGTGACTCGGATACGAACCGAGGTTGCTGCGGAGGCCTTTTCCGGAGGCCTTTTCTAGGCTGCTGCCGCACAGATTTGAAGTTGGGGAATGCTTCCATGACCTCCCATAGCCCGATCTGGGTTCCAGAGGCCTTTTCCAGGCCATTACCACCTGTATTTGAGGCTGGGGAATGCTTCCACAGCCCTCCCCCCACGGCCTGATTGGGCCTGGAACAGCAGGAACCACAGCAGAGAGGAGACGGATCTTTTCCAGGTGAGTCCAGCGCGGGAGGGAGTGGAAAGCATGCAGTATCTTAGTGGGTCAGGAAGGCCTTGGGGGCCTTTTCCAGCACTAGGCCGTCCATGGCCTTCCCCACCCTGAGGTAGCTCATGTTTGCTTAATGAGCCATGTGGTGTTTTAACGAGCAAGGGAATGATCTTGTACCTCGAACGAGATTCACTCTATGAGTTTTTCAAGTTACAAATGGAATGGACAGGCTCCATTACACTCATAACTCGACGACTACCTGTATATACTTTGTTTATCAATCTTTTCTGGCATTATACCTAACAAAAAAAGTTCAGGTTTAAAAACTATGTGTTTTCCCAACATCTTTTCTTGCCAGGTATATGTATTTTTGTCCAACCTCTTTGCTTTAGCACAAGTCCACTATACATGATAATAAGTACCTGAAGTGTTTGCAGAGAGAGAGAACAAAACACAAAAGAAAAACACAAAGTGAAATATGGAGCAGAAGTGTTGAAGTGAGATGACAGGAGAGGCTCTGCCCTTTAAATTGTGGCTCATTATTTCCTGGGTTCCTCCTAGCTACAACCAACATTCATGTCCCAACAACATTCTTTCTTCTGAAAGAATGAAGCTTTCAAATATATTTTTTAAAAATAATAGATAACTTAGTTTTGATATTTTTTTATTTTTAATCATTATTTCATATTTATGTGAACAAAAGTAATTTATAATATACAAATCCTTTTTAGTAGAAGAAATTTATTTATTTATTTATTTATTTATTCGTTTTTATAAACCGCCCTTCTCCCGAGGGACTCGGGGCGGTGTACAGAATAAGGTAGGCATACAGAATGAACAATAGTGAAAAACAAACAATAGCAAAATACAAACTGGGACCCCAATTAGAGCTATCAGGCCAGGCCGGACTGCTGGAACAGGTAAGTTTTTAATTCGCGCCGGAAGGTGCGGAGGTCAGGGGCCATCCGGATTTCGGTTGGCAAGCTGTTCCAGAGGGCTGGCGCACCCACTGAGAATGCCCTCCCCCTGGGGGCCACCAGCCGACATTCCTTGAGCGGTGGCACCCTGAGGAGGCCCTCTCTGTGGGAGCGCACAGGACGGTGGGGTGCTGACATTGGCAGAAGGTGCTCCCGTAGGTAGTCCGGACCCATGCCATGTAGGGCTTTGTATGTCATTGTTAGCACCTTGAACTTCACACGGAAGGCAACTGGAAGCCAGTGCAGCGCACGGAGGAGAGGTGTGATATGGGAGTATCGGGAGGCTCCCAAGAGTGTCCGTGCCGCTGCACTTTGCACCAGTTGAAGCTTCCGAGTGGATCTCAAGGGCAGCCCCAAGTAGAGAGCGTTACAGTAGTCTAGGCGAGAGGTCACAAGAGCATGGGTGACTGTACGTAAGGCATCCAGGTCCAGATAAGGCCGTAATTGGCGAACTAGTCGAACCCGGGAGAAGGCCCCCTTGGTCACAGCTCCTATGTGATCTTCCAGGGAGAGCTGCGAGTCAAGGAGGACACCCAGGTTGCGGGCCCTATCAACAGGGGGAAGTAACTTGTCCCCGATGTTAAGAGATGGGATGTTCTGAGTATCCTGGCTTGCCGGTACGTACAGCCATTCAGTCTTGTCCGGGTTCAGTTGAAGCCTGTTCCTCCCCATCCATTCCCGGACCGCTTTCAGGCAGCGGGACATCACGTCGAGGGCATCACTGATGTTGTTTGGAGTTGAGATGAAAAGCTGGGTGTCATCAGCATACTGATGGTACCCTACTCCAAAGCTGCGAATGATCTCGCCCAGCGGTTTCATGTAGATGTTGAACAGGAGAGGCGAGAGGACTGACCCCTGAGGGACTCCGCAAGCGAGAGGCCTCGGGGTCGACCTCTGTCCCCCTGCCAACACCGACTGCGAGCGACCCTGGAGAAAGGAGGAGAACCAACGCAGAACCGTGCCTCCCACTCCCAGTCCCCTGAGGCGTCGCAGCAAGATACCATGGTCGATGGTATCGAAAGCCGCCGAGAGGTCTAATAAGACTAGGACAGAGGAATGGCCCCTGTCCCGGGCTCTCCAGAGATCATTTATCAGAGCGACCAATGCCGTCTCCGTGCTGTAGCCCGGCCTGAAGCCCGATTGGTACGGGTCTAGATAAACCGCTTCATCCAGGATCTGAGGGAGTTGGTGCGCCACCACACTCTCAACAACCTTCGCAAGGAAGCGAAGATTGGAGACTGGACGAAAGTTATTCAATGAGGATGGGTCCAAGGTGGGCTTCTTGAGGAGAGGTCTCACCACCGCCTCCTTCAAGGCGGTGGGGAAGTGACCCCCACTCAGAGAAGCGGAGATGACCCCCAGGAACCAGCCTCGTGTCCCCTCTCGAGCTGCATATGCCAGCCAGGAAGGGCACGGGTCCAGTAAGCATGTGGAGGAGCTCAACCTCTTCATAATCCTGTCCACTTCCTTAGGAGTCACAGGATCAAATTCCTCCCAGGTGACGTCGACAAGACTGTCCATGCCTTGTTCTTCCAACTCAGCCCAGTTGGAGTCCAGGCCGGTTCGGATCCGAGCAATTTTATCCAGCAGATATTGGCCGAATTCCTCGGCTCGACCCTGCAAGGGTTCCTCCCTCACCTCTTGGTTCAGTAGGGAGCGAGTCACCCTGAACAAGGCAGCCGGGCGATTATCTGCGGACGCGATGAGGGTGGAAAAGTAGTTGGATTTTGCCACCCTTATCGCAGCGAGATAAGACCTGGTGAGGATTCTTAATCGCAATCGGTCGGATTCGGATCGACTGGATCTCCAACGGCTCTCTAGGCCCCGTCTCCGACGCTTCATTTCCCGGAGCTCCGCGGTGAACCATGGGGCTCGCTGGGATCTGCGCCGGGTCAGAGGCCGCATGGGTGCAACTCGGTCCAGAGCCTCCGTGGCTGCCTTCTCCCAGGCTTCCACTAAGGCATCCGACGAGCTGTGAGCTAACTAGTAAAACTTTATTATATCAAGAGCCTTCAAATTAATACCAATTGCTATAAAAATACTAAGGAAAAAAGTCATAGAGTTTAGATATATTATGTTGCCAATCTATATAAATAAAATATCTGTGCAACAATAATAATGATTAGAATTAAAAATTTAAAGCTATTTAAACTAATATAACATTCTACCATTGTAATTTCCCTCTGTGTGCTTCACTCAGGTGACTCATCCAAATAGATTTAGCTTGTGTGGGAAGGACTGACCTTTTTTATTTATGCGAGCCTGATAATTATTTTCACAAAATATGTGATTATGACATAAATTAAAGTTATCAGAAAGCAGGCCGGAGACTGCATACTTTTATTAATAGGCTCTAAAGGGTGAAAGAGAAAAATGGAGAACAGGTCAAGATAGCTCATAGTCAAATGGTTTTTGACCATTTCTGTCATATCCATGTAGTTTTTTTATCCTTATTTATTTGCTACGTTAATCATAGCTATCAGAGCCAAAAGCAAGAGTCAAAAAGATGTGATTACAGTGTTTTTTGATTATTGGGGACAGCTTGTTCATTATCTCCTGGATGATGCCCAAGAAACTTTTATAACCTTCTTCCAATAAAGCAAAAGTGTTGGCAGCTGCTGAGAAAAAAAAACTGATGACTATTATTCTTTAGGAAACAGAAGACACAAAATTATGAAAGCCTGTCTTAATCTGAATGTAGTTAAAAACAGAATATCCTTATGGCAATTGTGTGAACTGAATAAGCACATCTGAGTTAGCATTATTTTTGTCAGGCTTAGGAAATCAGGAGCCAGGATAGAGTTCAAATTTTTTACAAGTTTATTCCTTGCTACCTATATACCCAGAATTGGTGCTAGAAAAAAGTAAATAGAATTCAAGGGGGACTGGACCTGGGTCTCTTTTGGGAGCATATTGACTCCAAACTGATAATGGCCCTTGGGCTCAGCCTGATCATTTCCTACAGTATTCATCGTACGCCTCAGGCTGAATTCTGACTAGAAGAGATCTCAATAATGTGCTCCATCAGTGTAACTGATTCCTTACTGCCATTTTCTATCAATTTCTCCCAAAAGAAAAAAAATCAGATATGGGATAGAAGTTGTCCAATATGACCAGATGTTTTATCAAAGAGAGGGTACCGTATTTTCTGGCGTATAAGACGACCCGGCGTATAAGACGACCCCTGACTTTTGAGAAGATTTTCAAGGTTTTTTGTCTTATACGCCGGAAAATACTTACATGCCAGTTGCCAAGTGTCCGACACAAGCCCAATTCAGATTCAGCCCCGTCTGATGCAAATGGTGCAAAGCCACGCGCTCTTCCAGGCCAGACTCTGCAAACAGCATGCCAGAAGCTGCAACCACCGCGGGAACTCTGAGTCCCCGCCTTTCGGCAGCCTGCACGGCCAAGCACGATTTGGCTTTGAGATAGCATTTGCAGACAGAGCAGCCGCCGCATCTGGAGCCAAGCCCCGCCCAGGAAACGGTTGGCCAGGTGGGCCCGGAAGACGTGCTAGAGAGCTGGGCTTGGGCGGCCATGCCGAGGCCGGCTGGCAAGGGCCGCTGCATGGTCTGCGGGCAAGAGGGGCGCCAAGTACCGCTGTTCCACACTCTGTGACCAGGCAAGCAATTCTTCCGGTCGGCGCGGGTCAGGCGGTGCCTCGGCAGGAGCAAAGGTGCTCCCTTCCTACTGTCTGTCGCGGCCTACGGGTGCGACATTCAGTGGGGCCCCTCTTCGCAGCACACCGCACGGGCCTCACCCGTCTCCCCATGGACGCGCCTCCCTCACTACGGGAGCCACCCCCACCATCCCTGCACGCCACAGACACAGGCCCACCTCGACTCGTCGTGAGCCTGCCTTCCGCACGTTGGCTGCTTCTTCCGACCGTCCAACGCCGCGTCCGTCCCTCCAGCGATCGCTGGCCTGGCTCGGAGGCAGGGGAGGCTCGCGAAGAGGAGGCTTCTCCCTCCTGTCCGAACCCCGGTGGCGACGGCGACAGTGGCGGCTCAGCTCCAAGCCGTTCCATCCCCTCCCTTGATCCGATGAGTGATTGACACACCGATGCCTGGCAGCTGGCCAGCGCGCACGCACGCAGGACAACTCTGCCGGGTCTCGCCCAGTGCCAGCGGGCTCCGTGGCGTTCTTGACTGGGACCGGACCCATCCGGGCTGCAGTGCCTAGACGCGGTGTGGGCTGGGAAGTTTGGCAGTGACATGCTGGCTGGGACGCGGCTTCGGAGCGCGTTGACGGGGACTGCAGATCAGAGAGGTGAATAGTATTTTCCGGCATATAAGACGACCCGGCGTATAAGACGATCCCCAACTTTTGAGACGATTTTCATGGGTTAAAAAGTCGTCTTATACGCCGGAAAATACGGTATATCAATACATTATTTGAGGTAAATGGCATGATGATTTTCCTCAAAAAAATTGTATTACCTATCAGATATACTAATTCACACAAAACTGGCTACCTAAAAGAACCAGGAAGCATGGGCCTGGCCTGCAGCTACATAGATCTATTATCAATTTTCTTGGCCTCCACAAAATCAAACAAATCCCAGAAAACATATTCATCATTTTTGTTTAGAATCAGTAAAAATAAATCGGGTGTAAATGTCAAGTAAGTATGCATTCAGATTTACCAAAAAAGTGCTTACCTTGGGACTCATTGAAATTTGAACAGAATTGCATAAAATGTTATATGCAACCATAAGCAATCATCTTCTAAAGAATTTGAAATAAATTCGTTTAATTCTGAATTCTGTAATTATTGGGAGATAAAGTCTGGTAGTGCTATATTGGTTATCTTGGGATAAACTCTCCTGCATCCCAAATTAAAATTGAAAAGAATCTTGTTTTAAATGCCATTATTATAGCCAGGTTTAGCTGACATAATAATGTATTAAGTTTTAGAGAAATGCTCTGCCTTGGGGAACAGAAGCCTCTAAATTGGGAAAAATATGTATGGAATATAACCTCACCATTTGGATTTCTTTGTGCAGTTGAATTAAACAGCAGTTCCTTCACATATGTGACTAGTTGGCACCAAATACTGCTGATTTGTCATCCACATTAAGTAATACTAGACTATTGTGACAACATATATTCACACCTCAAGTATACGTTTCCAGGTAGTTCAGTTTTAGGAAATAATCTTAGTGAAAACAAAAGAAGTCTGGTCCTCCTCCAGAATGTCTGTAATCTACTCATAGAGCCAGTAAGGACATGAAATAGTCCTTAGAACCAAAATTAATTTCCTGCATCCAGGAATAGTGTCTGAGCAGAGTTGAATTACTTTAATTCTATTGGAGATATAGCTGTTAATCAGCATATTTTTAATGCATCTAATCTATGGCAGATTTTGTTCTGCTACATTTATGAACATGTTAAATAAAAGTAACAAGCTTTTCCTTTTCTTTAATAGTACTACTGTTCTCTTGACCTCTCTGGCTCTTATTTGCCTAATTAAGCAATGTCTGCCATTCTTTAACCTGGAAAAATCTCAAATGGCACTTTATCTCTGACTGCACACTTGAGTTAGAATTACTATTTCTTCCACAGTTTTGTCATTCGATTGTAAATCACCTTCCACAATTTCATAAAAGGGAAGTACATCCATTTTGGAATACTCAAAAGGGGTGATTTTAAAATTCATGAAAAACTTTTTTCATCATTATAGCTAGCTGTGATAAAGTACTTAAAAGTTAATACATTATCCTGTAACTAATATAGCTAGGTATCTCAGCAATTTATCTCAAATTGCTGAGATGGATTGCAGACTGCAAAAATTGACAAAGAGTGAATCATTGCTTACCCATTATGGCTTTTGTCTTTATTTTATTTGAAATAATTTGTAACATCGTACTGTTTAAGTACAGTACACAGTTTGAGATACTGGCTTTGAAGAGAGAGGATATTGGAGGAAGAGTTTTTCCTCATACCCTTTTCCTTTCACAAATTTAATACAAATTTTCCCTGTATCTTATCATTCTGAAATTCCATTTCTGCCATTCCTTGTAGTTTCATTGTTGACTTATCAGTAAAGGTGTTATTACTAGTTGACTGGTTATTACTTGATATTACTTTTGAATTACAAATCAAAACCTATCCCCTTTTTCATGGGCATTTATTTGATAAAAGTCCTAATGCCTGACAAGTGTTTTCCTCTATCCAATTTTTTTCTTCTATCCTTGTTTTCCAACAACTAAATTTGTAGTTCTTCAACTTCTCAGTAAAATACTACATCTTTATTAGCTATTACCTCCTTCTGCTTTACTAGATAATCTATTTCAACTTGTTGATAGCGTTTGGAATTTGTATGTAGAGTTGTATTTTAATACGTATTTTTAATGCTTTCCATTTTGCTATTATAGCTTGAATTTCCCATCTTTGTTTTAATAAACCAGTTCCTTCTTGTCCATTTTGTACAGCAGTACAAATAGAAATAATAAGCACACTTATTTCTTGTTAATTTAAGAAAAGATGAGATGTAACAGAAAGCAATCATCTATTTGTGATCTGCAGTAACTAATCAAAAACAGATATGGAAACAATTCAAAAATGATTGCCCTAACATCTGCCATCTTCCTGTTAAATACACTTGCTTTGTCATAATGGAATTGCTTTTGGCTAGATTGTTATTTTTTCATATTTATTGGATATCTCAGAAAATATTTTAAAAGGGCCAAGTTGGAAGTATAAAATAGATGAAGAAACACTGTGTGATATGGACTTGTTCCACTATACTCTATTTTGTCAACCTAGTTAATGTAGTACAGTATACTCAATACTTATCGTTAATTGGTTCCAGGAGGCACGATGAGTAGCAAAAATGAAGAGTACCAAACAATTTTTCCCCATAAGAAATAATGCATTAGTTACGAGGCAATGAACAAGTTCTAACTTGCATGTCAACTACCAAACAAACGATGAGTACTGGGACAAAATTTCCATATTTAGTTTTGAATAAAACATAACAAATTTGGATTTTAACATTATATAAAGAACTATGTTATTACATTGGCATTATTTACTTTCTGACCATAGAAATTATAAAATAAATTAAAAGCCTTATCATTTTTTCCATGTGTTCAAGCTTTAATTATGTTTAAAATTACCTCCTCAACTTTGTTTTTAATCTATTTTGATACAAATAGAAGAAGGCATCATATGATCTAGATTTTTAAAAATATTTTATGTAAGATCAATATGATTAATAATAAGTCCATGTGCATTGGAGAATCTTAAAAATATTTTATAATTTATACATTATGGAGTTAAAGGCTCAAATTTGGAGGAAAATGATACAGAAAAAAATCCCTTAATAGAGAGAGAGAGAGAAAAAAGTACATTTTGAAGCTTTGCTCTGAAGTTTTCAACACCATCTTAAACCAATAAGGCACTCTGGAGGATCCAAAACATCAATTATTAATATTAATGAAGATTAAAAACCTTTTGATCTTGAAGTAGATGTAAATTCCCATGAGCACAGCAAACTAATATACAACCTAATATAGAGATTCTTGCAGATCTGCTCTGTCAGGTTATATCTACTGACAGTATCTAAGATTCAGAAAGTCAATTAAAATTCTTTAAAGTCTATCCCACAAATTTAACCAATGCAGCTATGGGATTGTTAATAGATTTAGAACTACCTCAATCTCTACAACAAACTATAAACTATAAAAAAGAACAGAAGCAATTTAAAAATAGTTTGTTAAGATACTGATACTCAGTTGAAGAAAAATAAGCAGCACAATTAAACCTTTACACCCTTTATATCCTGCCTGTTTATGTTAAATCCTATGCCTCAAAAGTTGCACAATTGTCTGGACGGTGTGCAGGTCACTGTGATAAATAAATGGAGCTATTATACCTCAATTCCTTACTAGAATAACATATTTTTATCCGCCCTTCTCCGAAGACTCAGGGCGGCTTACAATCTAAGCACAAATCAAATGTGCTTAGCAATAGCCTTCATCCTATGTATATGCCTGCTTATTAGGGCTTTCGCCCCCCCCCCAAGCGGCATTATTACAAAGTCAGCTTATTGCCCCCAACAATCTGGGTCCTCATTTTACCTACCTCGGAAGGATGGAAGGCTGAGTCAACCTTGAGCCTGGTGGGATGCGAACCTGCACTAATTGCAGGCAGCTGGTGTTACTTAAGGAGGCATTAGTCCACTGCTCCACCAAGGCTCTTTGTGTGTATTCATCCAATGAATATCAGAGAAGACTGTAATGGGTATTACAATAGGCAGTGCTTTTTTGTTAAAAAAAAAAAAGGTGCCGGAACTCACACACGGCATACAACCCACCTTGCCTACCCTACAAGGTTTACCTTCGTAGTTGAAGAGAAAAAAAAACCTTCAATTTTTAAGGGGTTTTGTTCAAGGTAAGTTAACACCAGTCCTTTTTATATATATATATATAAAAGGTGCCAGAACTCACACATGTCATACAACCCACCTTGCCTACCCTACAAGGTTCCATCCAAAAAAGGTGCCAGAACTCCGTTCTGAGCATTCTATAAGAAAAAAAGCCCTGGTTAACACTATTAATGTTACATGCACTGTATGGCTTTAAATTACAAGAAGGCATTTTATTAATCTTTGGGGACATTTACCATTGCCATACCCATTTAGTTTAATGAGTGGAAATGTCGGCTTTCTTTGTGGAAAGAAATTGGCCCAATAAAACAAAATTTGGTTGCTTGTAAAAGATTGAATTATTTTTAAGAAGTTGTCAAACAAGGTGGGAAAAATTACATTTCGAGTTTAATATGGATATTGACTTGAAACAAATTAAAGTTGAAATTTTGTCAGTGAACAGATTACTTTTAATTTACGTTTAAGTTAAACCCAATTTAATAAATACATCTGATTAAACCTCATACTGTAGTGTAGGTCTACCTTTACATCTGACCAACACATAATTAATATATATTATTATTATTAATAATAATAATACCTCCAAATCACAAGACATTAGTTTTATTCTTATTCTTCCCCTCTGCAGTTTGAACATAAAATATAAAAGACTAAAAAGAGATTTTTGTAGACATCCCAGCCTTTGAACTACCCAAAGAACTGAAACAGCAAAGTTTTGCTGTTGGGCAAGCTTCCATGCCAGCCATCTTTCCTTCCTCTCGCTTCGCCTCTTTTTAACCTCACATCCCACCTTCTATAAGGGAAGGCAAAAGGCTCACTCACCCTTTCATGAAAGATGGCTTTCATGTTTATGTGTCTCCCACCGCCACCATCGGCTTTCACACCACATGGTCTGACCCAGCCAACCAAGTCACGCTCTGGCTGTGGTGCTCCGGCACCTCATGGCCCCTAGAGGAGGCAGACAGCACCGGAGGGGACACCGCCCGCACCATACCACCAATTGGGCATTTCCAAAAATAAATGAGGATAGGAAGGGAAACAATAGGAAAAGAACACAACTCTGGAAAATCCATACAAAAAATGGTGCTGGAACTCTGTTCCGGTGCATTCTATGACAAAAAAGTCCTAACTAGGTATTTTCTGATGATTTTAGGTCTAACCAAAAGCTGTGCAAGTATTTTCATAAAATATATGAAATGCAAATCTCTTTGATGTTGTCCCAGAAGCTCTTACTAGTGGTACTATAATTGGATTTTTATTCTCAAGTCTTCAATTTCAATTTGTAAATCTATCTGCTTTTTCAGTTTTACTATCTTCTCATATTGCTATATCAAGTTATTTTCTGATGTGTGATCACAGTGGTTTTAACAGTAAACCCCCCCCCCCAAATGCACCATTTTCAATGTGGGCAGTTTTGCTAAGGTGCCCTAGTGTTTTATATTTGATATAATATAGTTGGCATTTACTACCATTTGAAATATGTTATACTTGTGCTTTGATTATGTTTGTTTGCATACTGAGGAAGATGCTGGTCTGAAAACCAGGAGATGGTGAAATCTGGTTCTGCCTTAGTATCAAAGCCAGCTGGGTGATTTTGGGCCAGTCACTCTGTCTCAGCCCAATCCACCTCAAGGGCTGTTGGTGTTGGGAAAATAGGAGGAGGAAGGAGTATTATATATGTTAGCTGCTTTGAATTAGTTATAAAATAATAAAGCCTGGATGAAAATCTAATAAATCAGTAAAAATTTACTTCCATGATTGTTCGTTCGGTAAAGATTCTAGTTTTTAGCCTTGGCATGGTAACATTTTGATTTGATTTTCTCTTAATATTGAACTGTGAAGAAATTTATATCTCCATATATTAATTCAGCTTCCTATTTCTAATGTTCCTTTGATTTTGTAGACTTTAGTACTTTTTCTTTATGAATTTCTACCAATAGTGGTTCTTGTGCCTGATATAATCATTCAGGCTATTTCTCTTCTTGTAGCAAAGGTGCTTTTTCAGGAGGAAACAGGACTTTCTTGTTTTTTCTTTGAAGATGTTTCACTTCTCCAAGGACGGGATAGAAGGATTTATATTCCTTGCAGACAGCTGGTCATTTGCACCCTTTTAGAGAGTCACTGAAGCCATTTGGAGGTTTACCCGTGTCCTCAGAGTTACCTGAGCAGTGGAAATGTGTGTGGAACCTTCTTGGCTGCAGGATGTTTTTTGCCTGTCTTCTTTCACTACTCAAGACAGACATAGGATCTTGGGGATGACCTAGATGACTGAGAATCTCCATAGACATTCTCTTCTTGTACTGTTTTGTGTATGTGTAGTACTTTCCTTCTACCTTTACTTCTGACTAACTAGAGCCCATTGATAGCAATTACTCAATGGAAAGTATGATTCATGGCATTAATTTTCTTGTTTCCTATCAAGTATGTCTAGTTTAGCTCTATTCAGCCTATTGTGTGCCCAAGTGTTTATGGCTTTAATTATATTCCCTGCATTTTATATTGTTTCTTTTTACTAGGTTCATGTTATATAATTATAGTTTATACTCTTTTTAACTTCTTCATGCAATCAGTCCGAAGTTTTCATTAGTCCTAATTATTTGTGTATTCTGGTGCTAACCTTCTTAAGGCATATTTACTGTATACATTAACTGCAATCCATCTTTTCAACATTTTTTCCTTTTTTAAATGCCAGTGTGTTAGTCCAGACAAATTATGCATTTGTCTGGACTGAATTGCATTCATAATCCTCAGTAAAGTAATGGATAGTGTTTAGTAGAGATTCGCGTTCTGCTTTTGATTTTGTCATTTTTTTTACTTTGTTTTGAGAATTGATAGCCACATTTGCTTTTATTTTAAGTATTTTTAAATGTAGACTATCATTCCTAAAACAAAAAGTAATGGTGACAATGAGTTCTGGAATGTTCCGCTTATGATTTTGACTTTGCCAATTGAGTCCTAGATGTTTTTCACATTTTCACTGATACTTTCAAGTAACTTTGAATTCTTTTACCAATACCAAAAAACTGTAGGCATTTTCTGAAGTAAATCAAATAATATTTTTTAATATATCTGAGCTTTAAAAAATGACTTTTTCCTTTTTCAATTTTTAAGGGTAACTTGTCAGTTAGTAACTGGTCATTTATGCCTGGTATATTTCTCTAGTTATTTTATCAATTTTAATGATTTTTTTAAAAAAAGATTAATTCTTTTAGCTTCAATATTGGCATGGCTTTTTGAGTAATGATAGATTGTTTATACTATTTTAAAAATGTGTATTTTGAAAAAAAAAAAGAGTGAACTGTCAGATGAGTGGAAAGAGGCAAATTTCCTTATATTTAAAAAGAGGAAAGTTGAGGATTGGGAAATTTTATCATTATAGGTTATGACAATGTCTTTTTTATTATAACTTTTGATACCTTGGAAGGTTCTAATGGAGATCACAAAGTATCTGAATTTAAGAATTTAAAAGAATATGCTACTTACTGATCAATCTTATCACTAAGGGGTTTGTGAGTAAGTCTAACTTTAAATAACCTTCTTTGTAGATTTAAGAAATGTCACACATTAATATATTTTGATTTCAGTGAAGCATTTTATAAATTCCCTGTAACATTTTGATCAGCAGACTTGTATGGATTGACATGGAGATAAATAGCTGACTCAAGTTCAGAATGACCATCAATAAATCTTAATCAAAAAACTGAGGAGTTCTGAAATTATACTTCAATTATTCTATAATTCTATTCTTCAACATTTAGTAGGATTTCTATCAATAGAGGAAATCTTTGTCAAATTTGGAAATTATACAAAATTGGGTTGGTTAGCTAATATATTAGAAAATAGAAATTAGATTCAAACGGTCTAAAAATAGCAGTATTAAAGTTTGTTGTTGTTGCTGTTAGTTGTGAAGTTGTCTCCGACCCATCGCAACCCCATGGACAACGTTCCTCCAGGCCTTCCTGTCCTCTACCATCTTCTGGAGTCCATTTAGGCTCACGCCTATTGCTTCAGTGACTCCATCCAGCCACCTCATTCTCTGTCATCCCCTTCTTCTCTTGCCGTCAATCTTTCCCAGTGAGTCCTTCCTTCTCATTAGGTGGCCAAAGTATTTGAGTTTTAACTTCAGGATCTGGGCTTCTAAAGAGCAGTCAGGGTTGATCTCCTCTAGCACTGATCGGTTTGATCACCTTGCAGTCCAAGGGACTCGCAGGAGTCTTCTCCAGCACCATAGTTCAAATTATTATTAAAGTTACTATAGATAAATAATTGCTATATCACTAAAGCATTAGGAAGCAAATCAAGTAGGTGATCATGTAAGTGTAGAAGGAGGATATTGGAAATAGTGAATAGTAAAAACAATTAAATAAAAATTGAAAATTAATATGAATTAAAGATGCAAGTTTACTGCGAAAACGTCAAATGCTATTTTATTAACAACAGGAATTTATTGTGGTTTCCTGATTGACAAACATATGAATTATATGCTGCAAGTTTCTGTTCATAATCTAAACTTAAAATATATAAAAATAGTAATTATAATAAGATAAACAACGTTAAAAAATTTTATTGTATAAGATGCAGGGATATACTGTACAGTATCAGAGAGTACAGTATCAAGTTTAAATAATGTACATAAACAAGATAATCAGAAAATGTAGAGAAAATTTTCTCCAGTTCTGGCTCTTCTTTTCTGCTGTCTCTGGGTTCTGTAATGTCCATTATCCTCAACCAGCAGCCCTGAACCCTATAGCCAATTTTACACAGATGTTCAGGGACTCCTAGTGTAGTCCTGGATGATGATTGACCTTGTATGGTCTCACCCAGATCCTCCAGATTGCTTTGTTGTGCTTGATGGTGCTTTTGGCTTTCAGCAAGGAACAGCTTAATGATCGGCCATCTTAATGGCTGATCTCTTCTTCTTTGGGCTAGAGGAGCTACTCCAGATCAAACGGAGGGCTGCCGCCCTTCCGTGATCACAAGGAAGGCCTCGTCATGGTGGTCGCCCCTCAAGGGCGACTTTCGACCCTTTTCTGATCGGGCGGCGTATGTATATATTCTTAAATACATACATTCACAAAAGAAAAGAACCCATTTTTAAAATCTAACTCTGGCTTTCTTTTTGTGCCAAGCAGGCTTCCATACCAGTGCTTTTAAGTTCTCAAGTGGGTCTCCTCCCTTCATTCCTATACATGTTGTTTGAATCAAGGGAGACCATCCAGTTGTCAAGTTTTCAAAGGAACTGGCCCCTTTATAATCATTAAATTGTTACTCTAATAATTCAGTTCCCCATGTTTGATTTAGTATAGTTGTTGTTAGTTCAGTCTGGTCTTCTTCTTTTTCCAGTCCCATCTGGCTTGGATAAGAGGTCATGTCCAGTGTTGTAGTTGTGGTTTGGCTGGCTGGATTCTCAATATAGTGTGCTTGAAGATGTTTAACACCCTCCATGTTAGTGTTGTTGTTTTTTTGGCTTCTGTTGTTTTTTGGATTGTGGGTTTTGTACTTGAGATCAAGGTTTGCGTGTCAAAGCTCTCAGTAGATTGTACTTGTTCTTTAAAATCCCCTGTTTTAATATTAATTTCTTCCTCTTCTGTTGGTTTTTGGATTGTCAGTTCATCAATTGCAATCAGGGCTTCATTTGGTAGATTTAAGCTGGCACCTTTATCTTTCAGTCTGGAATTCATTAGCTCAGTCATTTCGAGGATTTTTTTCAAGTATAGGTTTATAGTTAGGTTTTGGGTAGTATTCCTCCATATCTACGGTGTTTACAGATAAGTCTCTGGTGGAGGGTATTTTTGATAAGGGTCAATAAATGTCCACCTCTACTATTCCTGGAAGTTGTTTTCGCTGCCAGGTGTTTCAAGTTCTTATCTTTAAACATAGTACCAAGGACAAATCTGGGCTGCAGCCAGATCTTACAATAAAAGGAAAGTTTCCTTGCTATACCAGGCTTCACCACAAGATGTCCTCAATAGCATGTAAAAAAATTTTCCAGACTCAAATAAAACTTTTATCCAGTTTATTTTTTTTTCCATTTTGTATTCAGCTTAAAAAGTAAATAGAGTAATAGGTCCCCATAGAAATAAGAACTTTTTGGTACCCCAAATATTCCAAAGGTGCAAGTCCTGTTGTTTAGTTATTTAGTTTAGTTATGTTTTTTATTTCTTTTGAAGGTTTAATTCCCCAAGTAGGCAAACACTGATATTCCAAAAGGGGGGGGGGAGAAATTTCAGAACTCTCCCATAGGAAAGTAGTTGGGGAAATAAGAAAGGTAAGATCTCACCCAAATCCTCCACATTGCTTTCATTGTGCTTGGCAGTAATTTTGGCTTTCGGCAGGAAACAACTTAGTGATTGGCCATGTTAATGGCAGATCTTTTCTTCGTCGGTCCAAAGGAGCTGCTGCGGATCAAACGGAGGGCTGCTGCCTTTCCGCAATTGGTCGGAGGGCATCCTGACGGTTGTTGCCCCGCCAGGGCGACTTTCAACCCTTTTCAGGGTCTCTTCAATGGAGAAAAAACGAACAGCAGAGAGAGTGCTCTCCGCATGTGTCCACCAGCGCCGCAAGCGCAAACCAGAAGCCACAAATAGTTAATAGCATTTTAAAAGGACAATTCAAGAGCAGCAATCAACAGAGAAAACAAACATGGATAGGAGCAAAGAAAAGGAAAAAAAATGAGAAGGCTTCAAACTTCCACTCCAAAGCCATAGGCAGAACCAAGTAAGTTCTGAAATACCAGTAAGGTGGGAAGCCTTACGCCAGAAGGCAGACACTGCTTATGAAGAAAGCACACCATTAAGCAGTATTTTTTTAATTAGCAGAAACTATTGGAGACAGGTAGTTCCTCAAGTAGTCTTTGTGATGCAAAGGAAAAAACAACCTCCTGTTGCGTTCAGATTTGTCATTCTTCATGGAAAGAAATTTTTAGGAAAAGAAACAACCATAACTGTAATGAAAATAAAAGCCAATTGATTTAATTTTCCTAATTATATACATACATACATATAATACACGTATTTTTCATAATGCATTATGTGGAATACTTTATAGAATACAAGGACAAAAATGTCAATGAGCAAAGTAGTGTTGTAATTTATTTGCAGTAATTATTAGGTCCCCTAATATATGCAAAATTACAAAATATGGAATATAATGTCTGTATTGCTGGCAACACAGTAGCATAACTCATACTTGTCATTAAATTCACAGATTTTCTGGAGAAACATTTAAACTAGCAATCTAAAACTAATAGGATTATCAGTACTTGTAACATAGATGTTTGTGTGGCTAAGAATATCAACCTTGCTTTAAAGGAAAATCAAGCTTTTGATAATGTGTTCCATATCAAGTGCACTAATCAAACAGGTGGTAAGGAAGTAGGGGAACTCAGGCACCACACAGGTTATGTAGAAAGTAAACACAGGGTCAGTGAAAAAGGATTCAAGTGTCTATAAACCAATGCACAGGGTGTGAGGAATAAACAGGGTGAATTAGAAGTTCAAGTAAATGAGGGCAGATATGATGTTGTTGCCATTACAAAAACTTGGGATAAATCCCACAAATTGAACATACAACTAGGGGATATACATTATTTAAAAGAAACAGATCAAATAAAAGAGGAGGTGAAATTGCACTATATATATAAGAAATAACTTACATCTCTACAGAAATGGAGCACAACAATGATGAAAACTGTCTTGAATGCATTTGGGTCAATATAAAAGGGGTGAAATTACATTGCCATAGGTGTATACTATAGGCCACACAATCAAACAGAGGAAGTAAATGAATTTTTTGCTAGTTAATTAAGTATGTAGGAAGCACATCACAATAGTAATGGGGGGACTTTAATTACCCTGACATCAACTGGGAGACAAACTCTGCACTAAGTGGAAAATCAAACAGGTTCCTGACAAACCTAGCAGACAACTTTGTCTCCCAAAAAGTGGAGAAGGGAACTAGGGGATCAGCATATTGGACCTAATTCTCACTAACAGAGATGAAATGATACAAGGTGTTGAAGGAAGAGGGAGCCAAGCTCTTCTCCAAAGCACTTAAAGGCAGGACAAGAAGCAATGGGTGGAAACTAATTAAGGAGAGAAGCAACCTAGTTCTAAGGAGAAATTTCCTGACAGAACAATTAATAAATGGAAAACTTGTCTCCAGAAGTCGTGAATGCTCCAACACTGGACATTTTAAAGAAGAGATTGGACAACCATTTGTCTGAAATGGTATAGGGTTTCCTGCCTTAGCAAGGGGTTGGACTAGAATCAGGGTCCCCAACCCCCCAGTCCATGGACCAGTACTGGGCCACGGCATGCCAGCAACCAGTCTGCACAAACAAGGAAAGCCCCATCTGTGGGATGCAGGCAGCACACAAAACCATGCCCCCTCCAGTCTGCAGAAAAACCTCTCTCCACATAACCGGTCCCTAGTGCCCAAAAGGTTGGGGACCTCTGGACTAGAAGACCTCCAAGGTTGCTTCCAACTCTGTTATTCTGTTATCATTGTTTTAATCTTCTAATTTACAACTAGTAAAAGAATGTCATTGTTTTGTTATTTATTTATTTTTTATTTTTTCTGCAAGTACTGTTTTCTATCAGAAAATTTTTAAACAAATATAGCCATGATTAGAAATAAAGAGATGTTAATCTTAACTTATGATCTGCCTGTTCCATCTGTTCCATCCAAATTCATGTATTAGATTGATATGGCTACTTTTCTTAATTGGAAAAATAACCAGAAATAAACAATAGCATTATTTTTATAAATGTATTTTTAATTACTGATCTGCTTAATTATTGAGTACCATGTAAACTATTCTATGAGCCTTATCACTATGCAAATTTATTTAGTTTTGAAAACACTTAAATGATAATAAAGCATTCTTTTTTCATTCTACATTATATTATCATAATGAAGCTGTTACTTCTTAGTATGCATTATACTGACTTTTAAGTAACATTTTAATGAGCTGAATATTACCATAAACCCATGGATTAAACTAAATTGAATTTACTAGAAAAGGAAAAGTTTCATTAAGAGTTAATTACATTGTTTAAGAAAGAATATTATTCATTTTATGAAGTCAACTTGGCTAAGAGCCCACCAGCATATCCATGCTTTCTACTAAGAAAAATAATATTCTAATATTCTATTGTATAATGTTAATATACAGTGATAAGATTAACATGACATAATTATTCTTCTCCTTAGAAATTATTCCTTATAACTGTTATAAAAATAATATAACAAATAAGTTATGGTGTAATTTGTTGCATAAAATAAATATAAACAATTTATAATGTAACCTTTTAAAATAATAATTTCTGAATTTTTGATTTATGTCTTTTTACATACAGTATATGAAACAAGACAATACATCTATGTTAATTATAGATGAAATAATATCATATAGTTAAGTGTGCGTACCATCTTTCCCCAAAAGCATTTTCAGGAATCCAAATTGTTTGTCTGCTTAGTGATTGTTCTGTTTTATGAAGTTGATTAACTTTCTACCTGTCTTAAATAAATGATTTTTTAAAAAGAAAATGCATCATTTGATTTATGTTTTTATTTTTGCTCTATACTGCATAATGTAGGGTAGTTATTTATTTATTTTTATTAGTACATTGACAGCAGTGAATATGATACAGCAGAATTACTCTAATCATATTATTTCAATACTTTTCTCTTATTTACATACTGTTTATTTTGCATTGCATATCCATGATCTGCAAACAACAAATTGGGAATTATTGTTCCTCATTATTACTTTTACACAGAGCATTTTTTCCATTATTTGAATCAAAATGATTTTACACTCACACAAACACACATACAGTATACATACATACATACATACATACATAAATACATACATATTAGGTGATGCTAATTTAACATGATATGAGAGACATTGCGAGCTGAGTGATATACGTTTAATAAATTAGTATTAAGGTTGTTTTCACAATCAGTCAGACTGGAGGTAGCATTTTGTCCACTTATCAAGCCCTTCTCAAGTACCTGGGATAGGCAGATGTTGTTTGAGGTGTTTGAGACAGATGTTATTAAAGATGTAAGCTGTTTCAAGTACAGTTGCCTTTTTCAATTGACTGGTGGTGATTTTATAAAAGGTAGCTTTACTTAGAACAGTTTACTTGCTGTGATGAATTGTCCTTGTAGGAAACTTGTTCCTCACAATTGTTTTGTTTTCATTTTATGCATCTAGAGTCATAGACTACAAAGGGAAGTGTTCATATTAGAAACTAAGCTAACCTTTAATTTCCTTCTCACGCACACATGCACATATACACTCATATTTAGCCTCTCAAGATTTACTTACATATTCTGAAAATGTTAAAATGATAAGCAGCATCCTGTACCTTTATCTGAGAGCCAAATGCAGGCTCAACTCAATCTTTTTAATACATAATTCACGTACATATACATTTTATCTTTGCATATACTACAAGGAAATAGGAAATGTGCAGTTCAAAATGTTAAAGCAGAGTACATTTTATTAAGAGCTAAAGCAATAAATTAAATCCACTTATGAACTGAGGATTTTCCCCCTCCCAATTGTTCCAGACTGTTTATTTTGTAAGATGCAGGGCTTTATTGGTTTCTCTTATTAATAAAAGGTGAATTTTCATAAAATGGTAACATTTCCACACAGCTGATCTATAAAAGATAAAATGCCTCATTTTTATAAGTTTTTTTTATTAAAGTAATAAGAAAATTAACTTGGATACTGTGTGTGTGAAAGGACAGTAGTGACAGTTGTGTTTTTTCCCCTATGATTAAAGCTTGCATCCACTTCTAGTGTCATAAACGTATATAGCAAATAATATGTAGCACTGAATAAAATTTGGAACCACTTTTAATAAGCTACATATACTTTGTTTTTTTTCTTTTCACAGAATCTTAATCTTAAAAAGGCCATTTATATTATCATGTTCTATACAGTGCAGCATTCCAAATCACAAATTACTGTCTGGTATCCTCTTGAAATACACTGTGAAGGAAAACCAACATCTCTTTGGGCAGTTTATTTCTTTTCTTAACTGTTCGTTGTGTTGGGGATTTTTTGTTTATGTCTTAAAATAAATCTATTATTCTCTATGTTGACACTCTGTATGTATGTTTTCAAACTCAGCCCATTCTAGAGATAAGTATTCTCAGGCTTATGTTTCTCTTCATGGGACTTTATTTATAGTTCTGTGATTTCATTGTTGTCTTTATCTTTTTATTTTTTCTGCATCGCATAACAGCACATTTATTATTTTAGATTTCTAATCAGATTCCTTCTCTTTTTTCTGTTTCTTCTGCTTCTTGTGAATAAACAGTAAATTACTATGTTCCTTTGGAATTCATCTTATTTTTGCCTATTATTTAAGAGATATCTTCTTGTACTAACTCTTATTGTAGAATTGTAAATTCCATCATGTTTATTTGCGATAACATTAAAGTCTGGAGAACAAACTTTATGAACTAATTGCAGTAATGATTGTATAGTGAATTATTCAGTAAACCAATTTCAGCTCCACCTAACAGTGTGTTTATTTTATTTATTAAATGTATTTGCCACCCATTTTGTTTAGAAGCAGCTCTAAACCGCATACAGCATTAAAGCATAAAAGATAAATATTTTAAAAATAATAAAAAATAAAAATTACAATGAAAAATAAAATCATAGTAAAAAGATGGGGAGAGGGCGAGCAGAATGCAAGGGAGAGGTGGGATTGTCTCTTAATTAATTCATCAACCTTCTCCAGTGTGATGATCTCTCATTGGGGCCCCAAGCAATCTGGCAGAGCCAGCTCTTTGGGCCCTTACAGAAAGTCAGAGCATGGGAGCCGATGTTACTGCAGGGGGTAAGATGTTCCAAAGGGCAGCTGCCATAGCAGAGAAGGCCTTTCTCCTACACTTTGCCAACCAGAATTCCTTGACCCACAGGACCCACAGTCTTCTTCTGAGGTCCATACTTTCGATTCTTAACAAATTTCCAACTATTTTTCTTCCTTTTCTATTCTCTTTCATAAACTAATGTGAAGAATGGGAGCCACTAATAAAACCCCAGAATTTACTTATCTTCTTTCGAGATTTTGAAGTTTCATGGAGATATGTTTTAGCCAATCTTTGCGGTTTTCCCCACAGGAATTAAGAGACAGGTGTATTTGTCAGTAGATTTTATAAGTCTTGAGTTATATCCTGATCTTTGCAGTCTAAACATCCTCTGCCCTTTGGGTATTCATTTTCTTGTCCCTTCTGCAGTTTCTTTCTTTTTTTTTCTTCCCCTGAAGGCTCATAATCTAGGAACCTTGGTGGAGCAGTGGGCTAATGCCTCCTTAAGTAACACCAGCTGCCTGCAATTAGTGCAGGTTCGCATCCCACCAGGCTCAAGGTTGACTCAGCCTTCCATCATTCCGAGGTAGGTAAAATGAGGACCCAGATTGTTGGGGGCAATAAGCTGACTTTGTAATAATGCCGCTTGGGGGGGGTGAAAGCCCTAATAAGCAGGCATATACATAGAATGAAGGCTATTGCTAAGCACATTGGTTTGTGCTTAAATTGTAAGCCGCCCTGAGTCTTCGGAGAAGGGCGGGATATAAATGGGATTAAAATTAAAATAAAATAAAAATAATTTATTTTTCTGCAAGCTCCTGAAAGATCTATCAGTGCAGAATAATTGATATATTCTTGAATTTATAAATTGCAACAATTTGTAATTGTTCTTGGTAGACAATTAGTGTTTGTTTAGCAAATTTATAATAGAGTTGGAAGGGACCTTGGAGGTCTTATAGTCCAACTACCTCCTCAAGCTGGAAACCCTATTCTATTTCAGAAAAATGATTGTCCAATCTCTTCTTAAAAACTTCAATAACTGGAGCACTCACAACTTCTAGAGGCAAATAATTCCACTGATTAATTGTTCTAACAGTCAAGAAATTTCTCTTTAGTTCTAGGTTGGTTCTCTCTTTGATTAGTTTTCTCCCATTGCTTCTTGTCCTGTCTTCAGATGCTTTGGAGAATAGGTTGACTCCCTACTAATTTTTGCAATTACTAGTTATGCAAGAGATGAACTTTTTATCCCAGATATTTAGTTCCTTGGAATACACAGTTTTTTAATCTCTTTCCTTTCTTCCCTGACTCTTTCTTCATCTGAACTCACCAGCAGATTTATGTTTGTTTCACAATGTAATAATAATAATAATAATAATAATAATAATAATAATAATAATAATAATAATAATAATAATAATAATAGTAATAATAATAGTAGTAGTAGTAGTAGTAGTAGTAGTAGTAGTAGTAATATAGTTGGAAGAGACCTTAGAGGTCATCATTTCAGACAAATGGCTGTCCAGTCTCTCTTAACAGCTTCCAGCATTGGAGCATTCACAACTTCTGGATGCAGGTTGTTCCACTGATTAATTGTTCTGTCAGGAAATTTCCCCTTTGTTCTAGATTGCTTCTCTCTTTGATGGTTGTTTTTCTCTTTGATTTAAAAATGTTCAGAATAAAAACTGTGAAGGTTTGTCATCCCCAAAGGTTGCACTAAACAGAGGTATGGTTGCAGATTGAAAACTCGGATATGTGTATATTGGGTACACTTAGTGATGTGTTTCTATGAAAAAATAAATGTATAGGCTGTAGTCATTAGAAAGGATATCTGTGAAATTATAATAGCTGATTATGCATGCTTTTTAAAGGACCATCAGTCTTTTTAAAGGACCATCAATCATTATTTTGATATCTGTATTCATTTGTAGGATGTTATATGTAATAAATCTGGATTTTCCCTCTTTCTCCTCCTCCCTCCTCCTCCTCCTCCTCCTCCTCCTCCTCCTCCTCCTCCTCCTCCTCCTCTTCTTCTTCTTCTTCTTCTTCTTCTTCTTCTTCTTCTTCTTCTTCTTCTTCTTCTTCTTCTCAGTATTACGGGATGATTTCCGCCAAAATCCTACAGATGTTGTTGTGGCAGCAGGTGAACCAGCTATCTTAGAGTGCCAACCTCCTCGAGGACATCCTGAACCCACTATCTACTGGAAAAAAGACAAAATCCGAATAGATGATAGAGAAGAGAGAATAAGTGTAAGTAAATCATACAATGCTAAATCTATGTGAATTATGAAAGAACAAACCATGGTTTTTCAACACAATTATTGAAATAAATGGCTTTCTCATGCAATATACAAATTTATCTTACAGCAACTAGAAGTTCTAATATTTGCTTCATAAAATAAAAATAGCAAATAATTTTGTATGCAAATTTACAGAAATAATTACTGTAGTTACCACTGTATAAACAAAATAGTAGGCTCAGTGAAGCAACATACCTTCATTCAGTAAGTTATTTGGCTGATAAAAATTATGTGTTTCCTTCATTGAAACGAACAAACCAGCTTTGATGGAACAAAGTATTGCATGAGAGAACTCTGCTTTTAGCCTTCTCCCCAAGTTCATCCCAAATGTTTCCATACTAGATAGCTTTGGATTCCTACAGCATGCACCAGGGTAGCTCCAGCCTGGGTAAATAAAGCAGATACTGCAGGATTGAACACAGTACATGTTGGAACTGGTCATCTTGGAAAGCCATCCATGTATGCCAAAGTTGGTTTTTGGTATACTGCAAGATTCCTCTGTGTCACTGGTCAAGCTTTCTGGTAGTGCTATTAATGCACTACTTAGCTCTTGAATGATTGACAGATTGGAAAGAAATGACTGGTACAAAATGTGGAGAAAACTCCAGGTTGTGTGGCCGAGATTCAGATGTTGCCCATTCTCTGCTGTTACCTATAAGAGTTGCGAAGACCTGGTTCTTAACACAATCCTTCGGTAAAAGAAAGACTCCTTGCTTCATTGTGCTTGCCATCTTTTATATTTTATTGGTTTAATTGTATTTTTTTATTGTTGTAAGCAGTGCTTTTTTTCTGAAAAAAAGGTGCCAGAACTCTCATCTTGGCGGGTGCAGGAGGCAGGGAGGCAGCGTTGCTGCGGTCATGGGTGCAAGGGGTGTTGGCAGCGGGCTGCGCCCTGGGGCCAGAGCCAGCACAGCTGGTGCTGTGGGAGCAGCGGGGCTCTGCGGGGCGGGCAGTGGAGGCGGTGCAGACCAGGTGCTGCAGGGCGGCCACTTAGGTGCACAGGGCAAGGGGACAGTGACGCAGGTCCAGCACCAGGTAGGCCACTAGCCTGGCTGACACGGGTGAGCACAAGGAAGGAATGCACATGGACTCTGCAGAACCCACCTCCCACTCCTTGTCCTCTCTTACTTACCTAGTTGAGATGGTGTAGTTGGGCAGCAGGGAGGGGTGCAAAGTTCCTGCCAACTCGCCTTCACTGCAGACAACTTGTCGGTGCAACGTTTGCCAGCTGGGTCTTTTGGCGCGCTCAGCAGCAATTCCTATTGGCTTTTGAAAGCCAATAGGCTTTTGAAAGCCAATAGAGGGATTAGCACAGCTTGTGCAAAAGCTTTTTTTTGTGTGCAAAAAAAGGTGCCGGAACCCCGTTCTGAGCGTTCTATGAGAAAAAAAGCCCTGGTTGTAAGCCACCCCGAGTGGTTGAGATTTAAGAAGCATATACTGTAAGTTTAAGAAATCATTAATATTTTGGTTGACTGCAATGTCAGCCAGATGTTTAGACTGAAATTGGCATTTTTATCCAGCTATTAAGTCCTTCCCAAGGATCTGGGTGTCAAGGGATAGAAACATGTTGTTTTTTGATGATGTTAAAGATTATTATTAATAAAATTATTATTATTATTATCATTCATCATATACTCAGCCAGATGGTCAGACTGGATTTGGCATTTTTATCAACCTATCAAGTCCTCTTCATGGACCTAAGATAGGCAGATGTTGATGTTTTATAGTATTAGAGGTATTGCAGAGTGCTATTATTATTTTCATTATTGTTTACAACTATGTGATATCAAAACTGTCAGTACTTTAGCTGGTGTTGGCCATATTCATTGAGTTCTGCCCAAGAACCCAGGATGACATAATGTATCAGCATAGCAAATGTGCAGATCCAAGCAGTGTGGTCTTATGTGAAAATTTTGTCAATGTACAGATTTTCTAAGTGCTAAGAATTTTTTGGTATGGCACCCATAATCACTCGGACCACCACAGCCAGTTTATGCCATAAACCTTCACTTTTCACATCTTGATGCTTTGTGGTTTTTATTTCTTTGTCTTTTATTCTATTATCCCCCTGATAATGCCATATCAATTATCCACATTTTTTTTCTTTTCAACAACAGTTATATCTGGTTTGTTAAGAGCCAAGACTATCAATGTGTACTTGTCGCACAATATTTTAACCTGATCATTTTCAGCTATTTTTTCAACCATATGTTCCCATTAATTATTAGCACTATGGTTCATCGCACAGTCAGCCAGATGTTCAGACTGGATTTGGCATTTTTGTTCACCTGTTGAGTTCTTCCCAAGAACCTGGGATAAGGCAGATATGGATATTTGATGGTGTTATAGATATTGTCATAGGATATAATCTATTCCAAATAAAGCTGCCTTTTGCAGTTGACTGATGGTGAATTTGAATGATGTTGAAGTGGTGCTCCAATTGTTTTGGGACTGCACCTAAGGCATCTATTATTATTGGTACTACCTTTGCTTTCTTTTGCCACAGTCATTCTATTTTTATTTGCAGGTCTTTGTATTTTGTCATCTTCTCCAGTTCTTTCTCTTCTATTCTGCTGTCTCCAGGTACTGCCATGTCCACTATCCAGACTTTTTTGCCTTTCTTATTGACAATTGTTAAGCCTGGCTAGTTATGTGGCAGGTTCCTGTCTTGTTTGAATTCTAAAGTCTCAGAGCACTTTTTTATTATGTGTTCATCATACGTCAGCCAAATTTTTAGACTAAATGTGGTACTCTTAACCACTTATCATGATTATTGTTCCTTCAAATGCACAGTTCTATATATTTAAATTAAATTAAAATTAAGCACTGCTGCTGTCTTTCTATTCATTTCTAGGTATGTCAGGGAAAAGTTCATAGTGCATAACAAGTTACCTTTTTATTTTTTTTATAATAGATACGAAGTGGAAAGCTCATGATTTCAAATACAAGAAAAAGTGATGCTGGAATGTACACGTGCGTCGGCACAAATATGGTGGGAGAACGGGATAGTGATCCTGCAGAACTTACTGTTTTTGGTAAAGGAATTCTAAAATTCATTCATGTTTCTGCCAGCTGACCCAGTCAATGTTATTTAGAAGTTTTATTAAATAACAAGTGTCCTGAAATTCTCTTTTTAATAGCTACGTTTTGTGCCTTTGCCCTAAGACAGCTAGATTTATAACTAGATTTATAGATCTATAGCTGGTTTTATTAATATAAATATGCCATATATTAAATGTTATATTTTGCTCTTATATTTTTCTTTTGTACTTAGGTTGTTCAAACATGTAATTATACTGGTCTTGAAACATAATAAAGATACTATTACTACTTCAATTACTTTGTGCAAACTATGACCCACAATGTCTAATGATAAAAGTCTAGGAATTCATTTTTAAAATATAAAAAGATATCTTCAGTTGTTTATATTGGTTCCTGTTAGAAAATTATCAAAAGTGTTTGATAAAGTATTGCCCCAGCTGACAGAAATTTTAGATTCTTTTGTTTATTAATATTAGTTCTACTCTACTGTATTCTATTATTTCCATGACTGATAGAAAAAAATTATTTGTAATACTACAGGGAACTGAATCTGGTATATGATACTAAGTTTATGTCAAAAAACTTTGACATGAAAATGTCTGCCTCAATTAACTAAGTTGTATGATCATTTTTCTTTAGGCATTTTATATTGCTTTCATTTTATATTGCTTTCAATTCCTTGTTTTAGAAAACCATTCCTATAAATAATGTTCTAAAAATAACATTGAAGCAAGAAATTAAGGTTAGCTGGATACAGAACAGATGCAGAACAAAGCTATTCAATGCAATTTACTGGAAATGCATAGAAAATTCTAATAAATTAGAAGAACGTTAAGCTCCTGAATATTAAATATATAAGTTGTTTTCTTACATATTGGCTTTTAGAGATTTGCAGGTTGTATTCCTTTATTTTGGTTTTAAAATGTTTTCTACCAGTATCTAAAATTAATTCTAGCATATCACTTGAAACTGGTATCTAGGTCACCATACAAGGAATTAAGCTTGAGGCATAGCCTCTGGTAAAAATGGGTAACAGAAAGTAAAAGGTTATCAGGAGCTCAGCGAATGTACTGTATGCAGAAGGACCAAAATTATAACTGCATATGAAGAGGTTTTCATAAATAAGTTTGGCATATTCTAAATAATTAGAGATAAGTATTATAACTAGTTAAATTAAAATATATTGTTTTCATCCATGTAGGCATTAGGAAGGGCATCCAGCCAGTGAAAGCTCAGCTCCATCCAGTTGCCCCGACTCTGCCCAAAATTGAGGGTTTACAGGATTGTAAAAAGAGTTACTGATATAATCATTGCAAATTAATAT